>NC_043024.1:9784621-9897121 GCF_006345805.1 Octopus sinensis
GGTAGTTGTAATAGCTGTCTCTTTTGCAGAACTGCTAAGTTATGAGAATGTAAACAAACCAACAAAGGACGTGTAGCAGTTAGAGGGTATATATATATATATACAC
Organism: Octopus sinensis; assembly: GCF_006345805.1. NCBI lineage: Eukaryota > Metazoa > Mollusca > Cephalopoda > Octopoda > Octopodidae > Octopus > Octopus sinensis. The sequence goes on from NC_043024.1 coordinate 9,784,728, forward strand.
ACTCACACACGTTGATTTTTGCTTGACCTCTGTTCAATTTTCGTTTGTTTCTTTCGTCAGTGTCCAAGATGTGGAAAGCTGCTGCTGGTACAAACGTCAAGTTTGAGACGAAAAACGATGACGCTGACGACGACTGGGAAACTGATCCGGACTTTGTGGTAAGTTCTCTCTCTGGCACACACACTCTGACACACACATGCTTGCACAAATACTCACTCACACAAACGTATTCATACACACACTCACACACACTCACAATCATTTACACACACATCCATACACACATATTCAATACACACACACACACTCTCTCTCTCTCTCTCTCTCTCACATACACACACACTAATGTACCAGCAAATACCCACAGATTATCCGCAAGTAGTAAATATTTTTTATATCTTTCATCTTTTACCTTTTACTTGTTTCAATCATTAGACTGTGGCCATGCTGAGGCACCGCCTTGAAGAATTCTTAGTCAGATTAATCGAACCCAGTGCAGTTTTTCTTTAAACCCTGGCAGTTATTCTATCAGTGTCTTTTGCCAAACCGCTATGTCAAGGGACATAAACACACCAACACCAGTTGCCAAGTGGTGACATGCACACAAAGATATATAAGAATGACTTCAGGATGCTGAACCCTTCAGGCAAGATGACAAAGGACCGAGGTGTCTGGCATTTTGCTGCGCTCAAGAAGATCCGTACTCTGCAGCAAAACTGTTAAGACTGGTCGCTGTGGTGGTGAAAAGTGCCTGTGCGGTGTCACATAGAAATGCCTGTGTGGTGCACATGAAAGCAGCTGTGTGACGCCATGCAAAAGCACAGATGCAGTGCCACGTTAAAAGCACCCAGCCCACTCTGTAAAGTGGTTGGCGCTAGGGAGGGCATCCAACCGTAGAAACCATTCTAAATCATACTGGAGTCTGGTGTAGTTCCCCAGTTTGCCAACTGTAGAAACCTTGCTAGATCTGATTGGAGCCTGGTGCAGCCTCCCAGCTTGCCAATCCTCAGTCAAACCATCCAACCCATGCCAACATGAAAAACAGACGTTAAATGATGATGATGATGATATATATCCTTGCTTCTGTGTCTCTCCTTTTCTCTCTTATATTTCCTGACCCTTCTCTTTTATTGAGTTCTTCTGTTTTTCCATTGTCCAGAATGATGTGAGCGAGAAGGACCAGCGATGGGGTTCGAAAACAGTCGCAGGATCAGGCCACATGGCCTCCATCAGGTAAATAACTCTTTTCACTTTGAAAAATTAAGGACATTTTTTAAAACTGACACTGCTCCATGTGTGGTCGGAAGCTACATGGGAATGAAACCCCATTTTTTGCATGAAGCTGGGGTGAAGCTGTAAGTTCACAGCCCCACTTTGTTTTTTGACCCTTTAGCATTTAAACTGACCGTATCTGGCCACATGTGTGGTCAGAAGCTACATGGGTTTGAACCCCCATTGTTTGTCTGAAGCTGGGGGGAAACTGTAAGTTCACAGCCCCTTGTTTTTTGACCCTTTAGCATTTAAACTGACCGTATCTGGCCACGTGTGGTCAGAAGCTACATGAGAATGAAAGCATTTAAACTGACCGTATCTGGCCACATGTGTGGTCAGAAGCTACATGGGTATGACACCCCATTATTTGTATGAAGCTGGGGTGAAGCTGTAAGTTCACAGCCCCACTTTGTTTTTTGACCCTTTAGCATTTAAACTGACCGTATCTGGCCACATGTGTGGTCAGAAGCTACATGGGTATGAAACCCCATTATTTGTATGAAGCTGGGGTGAAGCTGTAAGTTCACAGCCCCACTTGTGCCTGGTCTACCTGTATCAGACGGGTAGTCATGAAGGTTATACTGGGCTTCGTATATTAGTACCCCAGTGTCACTTTGATGGCATGCACTGCTCTCTCACTCAATCATAATAATAATAATAGAAATAGTAATTAATAATAAATAATAATAATAGAAATAATAATTAATAATAATAATAATTAATAATAATAATAAAAATAATAATTAATAATAATAAAAATGATAATTAATAATAATTATAATGATAATTAATAATAAAAATGATAATAATAATAAAAATGATAATTAATAATAATAAATAATAATAATAATAATATTTAATAATAATAAAAATAATTAATAATAATAATTATAATAATTAATAATAATAATATTTAATAATAATAATTAATAATAATAATATTTAATAATAATAATAAATAATAATAATATCTAATAATAATAATAATTAATAATAATAAAAATAATAATTAATAAAATAATAATTAATAATAATAATTAATAATAAAGATAATAATTAATAATAATAATTAATAATAAAAATAATAATTAATAATAAATGATAATAATTAATAATAATAATAATAAAAATAATAATTAATAATAATAATAATTAATAATAATAATAATAATAATAATAATAAAGTTGTTGATGTTTAAAAATGTTTCAGCTTGAACACTTTGCGAGAGGGCGTTGCTCAGGATCATGCCTCTAACAAGAAGAAAGAATTTGAAGCTGGCCCTCAAGCTTCTTACGGCTATGGAGGTAAATTCGGGGTCCAGAAGGACCGAATGGACAAAGTAAGTGCTGCTTCACGTATCTGGGTTTATTACTTTTTTATATAAAAAATACAAAAATCGAAATCAATCAACATCAATGGTAATTGCAGCTGTGATACCAGTGCCGTTGGTACGTAAGAGAACCATCCAAACGTGGCCGTTGCCAGCGCTGCCCCGACTGGCCCCTGTGCCGGTGTCACGTAAAAAGTACCATCCGAACGTGGCCGTTGCCAGCATCGCCTGGCCCCTGTGCCAGTGGCACGTAAAAAGTACCATCCGATCATGGCCGTTGCCAGCCTCGCCTGGCCCCTGTGCCAGTGGCACGTAAAAAGTACCATCTGATCGTGGCCGTTGCCAGCCTCGCCTGGCCCCTGTGCCAGTGGCACGTAAAAAGCACCATCCGATCATGGCCGTTGCCAGCCTCGCCTGGCCCCTGTGCCAGTGGCATGTAAAAAGTACCATCCGATCATGGCCGTTGCCAGCCTCGCCTGGCCCCTGTGCCAGTGGCATGTAAAAAGCACCATCCGATCATGGCCGTTGCCAGCCTCGCCTGGCCCCTGTGCCAGTGGCATGTAAAAAGCACCATCCGATCATGGCCGTTGCCAGCCTCGCCTGGCCCCTGTGCCAGTGGCACGTAAAAAGCACCATCCGATCATGGCCGTTGCCAGCCTCGCCTGGCCCCTGTGCTGGTGTCACATAAAAAGCCCATCCGATCATGACCGTTGCCAGCCTCGCCTGGCCCTGTGCCAGTGGCACGTAAAAAGCACCATCCGATCATGGCTGTTGCCAGCCTCGCCTGGCCCCTGTGCCAGTGGCACGTAAAAAGCACCATCCGATCATGGCCGTTGCCAGCCTCGCCTGGCCCCTGTGCCAGTGGCACGTAAAAAGCACCATCCGATCATGGCCGTTGCCAGCCTCGCCTGGCCCCTGTGCTGGTGTCACATAAAAAGCACCATCCGATCATGGCCGTTGCCAGCCTCGCCTGGCCCCTGTGCCAGTGGCACGTAAAAAGCACCATCCGATCATGGCCGTTGCCAGCCTCGCCTGGCCCCGGTGCTGGTGGTCACATAAAAAGCACCATCCGATCATGGCCGTTGCCAGCCTCGCCTGGCCCCTGTGCCAGTGGCACGTAAAAAGCACCATCCGATCATGGCCGTTGCCAGCCTCGCCTGGCCCCTGTGCCAGTGGCACGTAAAAAGCACCATCCGATCATGGCCGTTGCCAGCCTCGCCTGGCCCCTGTGCCAGTGGCACGTAAAAAGCACCATCCGATCATGGCCGTTGCCAGCCTCGCCTGGCCCCTGTGCCAGTGGCACGTAAAAAGCACCATCCGATCATGGCCGTTGCCAGCCTCGCCTGGCCCCTGTGCTGGTGTCACATAAAAAGCACCATCCGATCATGGCCGTTGCCAGCCTCGCCTGGCCCCTGTGCCAGTGGCACGTAAAAAGCACCATCCGATCATGGCCGTTGCCAGCCTCGCCTGGCCCCTGTGCCAGTGGCACGTAAAAAGCACCATCCGATCATGGCCGTTGCCAGCCTCGCCTGGCCCCTGTGCCAGTGGCATGTAAAAAGCACCATCCGATCATGGCCGTTGCCAGCCTCGCCTGGCCCCTGTGCCAGTGGCATGTAAAAAGCACCATCCGATCATGGCCGTTGCCAGCCTCGCCTGGCCCCTGTGCCAGTGGCATGTAAAAAGCACCATCCGATCATGGCCGTTGCCAGCCTCGCCTGGCCCCTGTGCTGGTGTCACGTAAAAAGCACCATCCGATCATGGCCGTTGCCAGCCTCGCCTGGCCCCTGTGCCAGTGGCACGTAAAAAGCACCATCCGATCATGGCCGTTGCCAGCCTCGCCTGGCCCCTGTGCTGGTGTCACGTAAAAAGCACCATCCGATCATGGCCGTTGCCAGCCTCGCCTGGCCCCTGTGCCAGTGGCACGTAAAAAGCACCATCCGATCATGGCCGTTGCCAGCCTCGCCTGCCCCTGTGCTGGTGTCATGTAAAAAGCACCATCCGATCATGGCCGTTGCCAGCCTCGCCTGGCCCTGTGCCAGTGGCATGTAAAAAGCACCATCCGATCATGGCCGTTGCCAGCCTCGCCTGGCCCCTGTGCTGGTGTCATGTAAAAAGCACCATCCGATCATGGCCGTTGCCAGCCTCGCCTGGCCCCTGTGCTGGTGTCACGTAAAAAGCACCATCCGATCATGGCCGTTGCCAGCCTCGCCTGGCCCCTGTGCCAGTGGCACGTAAAAAGCACCATCCGATCATGGCCGTTGCCAGCCTCGCCTGGCCCCTGTGCCAGTGGCACGTAAAAAGCACCATCCGATCATGGCCGTTGCCAGCCTCGCCTGGCCCCTGTGCTGGTGTCATGTAAAAAGCACCATCCGATCATGGCCGTTGCCAGCCTCGCCTGGCCCCTGTGCTGGTGTCACGTAAAAAGCACCATCCGATCATGGCCGTTGCCAGCCTCGCCTGGCCCCTGTGCCAGTGGCACGTTAAAAAGCACCATCCGATCATGGCCGTTGCCAGCCTCGCCTGGCCCCTGTGCCAGTGGCACGTAAAAAGCACCATCCGATCATGGCCGTTGCCAGCCTCGCCTGGCCCCTGTGCTGGTGTCATGTAAAAAGCACCATCCGATCATGGCCGTTGCCAGCCTCGCCTGGCCCCTGTGCTGGTGTCACGTAAAAAGCACCATCCGATCATGGCCGTTGCCAGCCTCGCCTGGCCCCTGTGCTGGTGTCACATAAAAAGCACCATCCGATCATGGCCGTTGCCAGCCTCGCCTGGCCCCTGTGCCAGTGGCATGTAAAAAGCACCATCCGATCATGGCCGTTGCCAGCCTCGCCTGGCCCCTGTGCTGGTGTCATGTAAAAAGCACCATCCGATCATGGCCGTTGCCAGCCTCGCCTGGCCCCTGTGCTGGTGTCATGTAAAAAGCACCATCCGATCATGGCCGTTGCCAGCCTCGCCTGGCCCCTGTGCTGGTGTCACATAAAAAGCACCATCCGATCATGGCCGTTGCCAGCCTCGCCTGGCCCTGTGCTGGTGTCATGTAAAAAGCACCATCCGATCATGGCCGTTGCCAGCCTCGCCTGGCCCCTGTGCTGGTGTCACGTAAAAAGCACCATCCGATCATGGCCGTTGCCAGCCTCGCCTGGCCCCTGTGCTGGTGTCACATAAAAAGCACCATCCGATCATGGCCGTTGGCCAGCCTCGCCTGGCCCCTTGTGCCAGTGGCATGTAAAACACCATCCGATCATGGCCGTTGCCAGCCTCGCCTGGCCCCTGTGCTGGTGTCATGTAAAAAGCACCATCCGATCATGGCCGTTGCCAGCCTCGCCTGCCCCTGTGCTGGTGTCATGTAAAAAGCACCATCCGATCATGGCCGTTGCCAGCCTCGCCTGGCCCCTGTGCTGGTGTCACATAAAAAGCACCATCCGATCATGGCCGTTGCCAGCCTCGCCTGGCCCCTGTGCCAGTGGCATGTAAAAAGCACCATCCGATCATGGCCGTTGCCAGCCTCGCCTGGCCCCTGTGCTGGTGTCATGTAAAAAGCACCATCCGATCATGGCCGTTGCCAGCCTCGCCTGGCCCCTGTGCTGGTGTCATGTAAAAAGCACCATCCGATCATGGCCGTTGCCAGCCTCGCCTGGCCCCTGTGCTGGTGTCACATAAAAAGCACCATCCGATCATGGCCGTTGCCAGCCTCGCCTGGCCCCTGTGCTGGTGTCATGTAAAAAGCACCATCCGATCATGGCCGTTGCCAGCCTCGCCTGGCCCCTGTGCTGGTGTCATGTAAAAAGCACCATCCGATCATGGCCGTTGCCAGCCTCGCCTGGCCCCTGTGCCAGTGGCATGTAAAAAGCACCATCCGATCATGGCCGTTGCCAGCCTCGCCTGGCCCCTGTGCTGGTGTCATGTAAAAAGCACCATCCGATCATGGCCGTTGCCAGCCTCGCCTGGCCCCTGTGCTGGTGTCATGTAAAAAGCACCATCCGATCATGGCCGTTGCCAGCCTCGCCTGGCCCCTGTGCTGGTGTCACATAAAAAGCACCATCCGATCATGGCCGTTGCCAGCCTCGCCTGGCCCCTGTGCTGGTGTCACATAAAAAGCACCATCCGATCATGGCCGTTGCCAGCCTCGCCTGGCCCCTGTGCCAGTGGCACGTAAAAAGCACCATCCGATCATGGCCGTTGCCAGCCTCGCCTGGCCCCTGTGCTGGTGTCACGTAAAAAGCACCATCCGATCATGGCCGTTGCCAGCCTCGCCTGGCCCCTGTGCCAGTGGCACGTAAAAAGCACCATCCGATCATGGCCGTTGCCAGCCTCGCCTGGCCCCTGTGCTGGTGTCACATAAAAAGCACCATCCGATCATGGCCGTTGCCAGCCTCGCCTGGCCCCTGTGCCAGTGGCATGTAAAAAGCACCATCCGATCATGGCCGTTGCCAGCCTCGCCTGGCCCCTGTGCTGGTGTCATGTAAAAGCACCATCCGATCATGGCCGTTGCCAGCCTCGCCTGGCCCTGTGCTGGTGTCACGTAAAACACATCCCGATCATGGCCGTTGCCAGCCTCGCCTGGCCCCTGTGCCAGTGGCACGTAAAAAGCACCATCCGATCATGGCCGTTGCCAGCCTCGCCTGGCCCCTGTGCTGGTGTCATGTAAAAAGCACCATCCGATCATGGCCGTTGCCAGCCTCGCCTGGCCCCTGTGCTGGTGTCATGTAAAAAGCACCATCCGATCATGGCCGTTGCCAGCCTCGCCTGGCCCCTGTGCTGGTGTCCATGTAAAAAGCACACCATCCGATCATGGTGGCCGTTGCCAGCCTCGCCTGGCCCCTGTGCCGGTGGTACGTAAAAAGCACCATCTGATTGTGGCCGTTGCCAGCCTCGCCTGGCCCCTGTGCCGGTGGCACGTAAAAAGCACCATCTGATTGTGGCCGTTGCCAGCCTCTCCTGGCCTCAGTTCCGGTGGCACGTAAAAAGCACCATCTGATCGTGGCCGTTGCCAGCCTCGCCTGGCTCCCGTGCCGGTGGCACGTAAAAAGCACCCACTACACTCATGGAGTGGTTGGTGTTAGGAAGGGCATCCAGCTGTAGAAACACTGCCAGATCAGACTGGGCCTGGCGCAGCCTTCTGGCTTCCCAGACCCCAGTTGAACCGTCCAACCCATGCCAGCATGTAAAGCGGACGCTAAACGATGATGATGATGTGTGTGTGTGTGTGTGTGTTTGACCTTGATTCTCGTTGCATGACACCTTGGACAGATATCATCTGCTATAGCCTTAGGCATACATACCAATACATTGTGGTAAGTAGAGACTGTATGGAAGCCCACCATTTATATATATATAACAAAACATGTACATGATAACACTTCCAATCAGTTAATATCAGAAACCATGAGAGCCACTGCCAAATACTGCATCAGGGCATTTATTATTATTATTATTCAGTGGCACATAAAAAGCACCATCCAAACGTGGCCGATGCCAGCGCTGCCTCGACTGGCCCCTGTGCCGGTGGAACGTAAAAAGCACCCACTACACTCGCAGATTGGTTGGTGTTAGGAAGGGCATCCAGCTGTAGAAACACTGCCAGATCAGACTGGAGCCTGGTGCAGCCTCCTGGCTTCCCAGACCCCGGTCGAACCGTCCAACCCGTGCTAGCGCAGAAAACAGACGTTAAATGATGATGATGATGATGATTATTATTATTATTATTATTCAGTAGTCTTATTTTTATTGCATGCTTTCTCTGCTCTACCGAGCGCAGCTCTGTGTGCCTTGAGTATGTGCTGTGGTTTGTTGTGGTGCTCTTATTCTCACTGCATTTGAAACTGTTTCACATAGGATGTGTGCAGTGCCTAGTAGTGCTATTTTCTGTATGTTATATATACTTGTAAGTTCTGGTATTTTTGTTATGTACAGGCCAAGATTAAGACCCTTAGAGGCTCTAAGCACTTGAAAGATTTTGGTGCCCCCAAAATAAATGTAATTCAAAATATTAACAATAATATAAAATAAATTTATATTTTTCAAAATGTAACAAAACTAACAATAAACTGGAAAATAATGTCTTTTTTTTTGTATCCTTCCACTTTATTTATATTTGATAAATTTCCTCTTAAATTTTTTAATTGTGAACTCCTCGTTATGAAATGTTGTTGCTGTTGTTGTTGTTATTATTATTATTATTATTGTAGTCTGCTTTGGGTCATGAACACCAAGAAAAACTTGCTGTGCACAACAGCCAAAAGGATTTCTCAAAGGGATTTGGAGGTAAATTTGGAGTTCAGAAAGACCACCAAGACAAGGTAAACCCCTTTCATTTATTTCCACCTTTTAAAGTTGTTTCCAAGTGATGGGGAGGCTGGATGCTGAATTGGATGCTAAAATTGCAGGAGCTGGCTGGCACTGCAGTGTTGCCAGTTCCAGCATTTTGGTCCCCGAAGGAGGAGAGGCTGTTCAAAAGCCAAACTTTGTTATCTTTAATTTGGTTTTTGTCTCTGTTCCCCCATATGGTCAGAAGCTTGAGAGGTGGTTGGATGGAACTTACACTCGCCTCCTTATGAGAGCTCAAAATCTCTCGTGGAAGCATCATCCAACCAAAGTACAAATATATGGGAAACTACCACCTGTGTCATCTCTTGTGAAAGGTAGGAGAGTCCAGTTTGCTGGACATTGTTGTAGAGCTGAAAACAAGGTAATTTCTACTCTTCTCCTCTGGAAGCCATCTGCTCATGATACCAGAGGGCGCACACTCTCCTACCCTGATGTAATCTCCAGGGATACAGGCATCCAGCAACAGGACCTCCGTAATGCTATGATGGATCGTGAAGTCTGGCATAGCATAATTATTATTTGAGGGAATATTATTCCAAACTTACAGGGAAAAATTCAATTTAGAAATACTAAATCAAATTTCACAAAATATAATATATATATATATAAATTAGAAGAAAACCACCTTTTATCAATTCAAAATGAAAAATTAAATTACACCATCTAGAAAATTACATATAATGGAAATATTAAAATTAAATATAAGATAAAATATATACTGATGATTAAGTAATGTGCAAAATAATAAATAAAACGTATATATTTGGTAGAATAACAAATATATTTATCTATATATATATATATCCCGGAGTAAACACATAAATGTGAAACAAGGTGGAAAAAAGAGTACTCAAATACCAGGGGTAGAGTAATATGCTTTATTTAAAAGTAGCAGAAATTCAACAAAACCTGTTACTCTGAGTTTCATGTTCCCGTTCGTCGGACAGTTTTGAATGTGAAACTCAGAGTAACAGGTTTTGTTGAATTTCTGCTGCTTTTAAATAAAGTATATATATATATATATATATATGTATATATATATACACACACACACACACATACATATACGTGTACATGTGTGTGCATATATATTTGTGTGTAATATGTTATCAAAAGTGTGTGTGTATATATATATATATACATATATATATATATATATATATATATATATATATATATATATATATATATATATATATATAATGTGTGTGTGTGTATGATATATCCTTAATCCTTTTTCTTGTCTTTTGCAGTCGGCTGCTGATTGGTCGTACAAAGGTCAAACAGAGAAACATGCATCCCAAAAAGGTTGAGATTATCTTTCATTCCATTCCTCCCAGCCTCTCACACCATCATTTATTCCTTTCTTTTTCTTTCCTTCTCTTCTTTTTCCATTCTACTCTTCTGTCTTCTCAATTATTGTTTCTTTTACTGAAAGCACATGGCTCCCTAGTTAAAGCGTTTGGCTCACAATCACGAGGTAGTGAGTTCAATTCATGGACTGGGCCATGTGTTGAGTCCTTAAGCAAGACACTTTATTTCATGTTGCTCCAGTTCACCTGTTTGTAGAAATTAGTTATGATGTCACTAGTGCCAAGCTGTATTGGCCCCTTTGATTTTCTACAGCTGAATGCCCTTCCTGTTGCCAACACTGTGGTTAGAGCATCAAGTTCACAATCAGGAGGTGGTGAGTTCAATTCCCGGACCGGGCTGTGTGTTGTGTTCTTGAACAAGACACTTTACTTCACATTGCTCCAGATCACTCAGCTGTAGAAATGAGTTGTGGCAATGTCACAGGTGCCAAGCTGTATCGGCCCCTTTGCCTTTCCCTTGGACAACATCAGTGGCATGGAGACGGGAGGTTGGTATGCATGGGCGACTGCTGAACCTTGTCCAAACTTGTGCCTCGGAGGGGAACTTTCTGGGTGCAGTATATAGTATATATAGTTGAAATTTATAGAAAAACAAAAGTCGAAAACAGTTGTAAGAACAACAAGCAAGTGTATTAGTTTGATACTCGGAAAAATGAAAAACTCTTTTATGTTTCGTGCCTACACTCTTCAGCAGAAAGCAATTAGAGAAAATAAACAGAGAGAGAATGAAAAAAATCTTATAGATTTCAGCGGTCCAGCATGGCGAATCATATATATACATATTGAAAAATTGGGGAATGGCATAGATAAATCCAGGCTACATATGTTTCATAGCTAGCAGCACCTTGGAAGTAGTATATTATCCAAATGAGGGGTAGAAGCTGCGTTTCAGGCCAAGGATACCTTGATTTCATTAAGGTTACATTGTAACCTTAATGAAATCAAGTAAAAGAGTAAAAGATATATATATATACCGGAGTAAACACATAAATGTGAAACAAGGTGGAAAAGAGAGTACTCAAATACCAGTGGTAGAGTAATAGACTGGATAGAATTGACATATCGGTTCCATTCTAGCAAAAACTGTCCGATGAACGGCAACGGGAATCTCAGAGTAACAGGTTTTGTTGAATTTTTTGCTGCTTTAAATAAAGTATATATATATAATATATATATATATATATATATATATATATATAATATATATTTATACCGGAGTAACACATAAATGTGAAACAAGGTGGAAAAGAGAGTACTCAAATACCAGTGGTAGAGTAATAGACTGGATAGAATTGACATATCGGTTCCATTCTAGCAAAAACTGTCCGATGAACGGCAACGGGAATCTCAGAGTAACAGGTTTTGTTGAATTTTTTGCTGCTTTAAATAAAGTATATATATATATATATATATAATGTACTGACCAGTGATAGGAAATTCAACAAAAAAAGTACTCCATCTCAACATAGTCACCGTTTCTCTCAATAGCAATGTTCCACCTTCGAATGAGAGCATATATTCCTGCCCTGTAAAATTCTGTTGACTGCTCTTTGAGCTTGCCACTCAAACCCTCTTTCATGGGGCCGAAGAGATGATAGTCTGCAGGCGCTAAATTATTCCAGTGATGAGGAAGTGAAAACTGTAGTGAAGAAGTGGCTCAAAGAACAGTCAACAGAATTTTACGAGGCAGGGATACATGCTCTCATTCGAAGGTGGAACATTGCTATTGAGGATTCCTTGATTTTATTAAGGTTACATTGTCATTTGGAGATCCCGCTAGGGATTCAAACAAAATGTTATTCCATTCCCTAATTTTTGGATGTTTATTCGCATATACAACAACCCTTGTTGTTAAATGAGAACTTTATAATTAACTTTTTTCGGCGTATCGTACTTTGGTATGGGAAAAGTTCGTAACCTTCTGCGCCAGTAAACTTCTGCTGTTCCTGAAAGTTGTTTTTTAAATCTTCTGTAGATTGCTTGAAGCTTACTAACTTCCTACAGCTTGATCCTTGGATCTTACCTTTACACACACATATAAAGAACCAGCTTCATTTTGATGTATGATACATGTTCCTGTGTTGGTAATTATACCTGTCTTAAACAAAATGGCATTACTTTATGACTCACTTTCGTATATAACTATTTATTAGATTTAGTAAAGCCCTTGGATTAACTCCGAAGTTAATTCTTCCTTCCATATGGCTTTTGTTGCAACTAACACTACCTGGACCATTTGTGGTGGCTTCGGTTTTATTAACCCTCGAGATGTTCTGAGGACACTTAGAGGACGTTTAGTGCTTGTAGTATTTAGATTGCTGCCCTCAGTGACATCTGGTGAGCAATATGAACCAGAAACCCTCAAACATGGATCTCGACTCTTCTGTTATCTCACAGATTATTCAAAAGGATTCGGCGGTAAATTTGGTTTGCAAAAAGATCGCCAGGATACGAGCGCAGTTGGATATGAATATGAAGGCAAAGTCGAAAAACATCAGTCGCAGACAGGTAATGAGAATGCCAGAGTGTGTCTAATTACAAACAGGTAATGAGTGTGAACTTTGAAGCATTTGAAACCATCTAGGTAAGATAAGTGATGGGTCTTTTGTCATTTGTCAAGGTGGAATAATGACTTATAAAATCTTATATAAATAGTCACAAAATGTGACTGTGTCACTTCTATACAATAAAAATTCCTGGGGTTTAACTGTTGGATTATGTGTGTGTGTGTGTGTATGCTATATATATATATATATATATATACTTTTATATATATATATACTTTTTATCTTATACTAAATTTTTAATACTTTTTGATAGCTATATATATTTAAGTATATATATATATATAAATATAAAAATTCATAAATATAAATTAATAATTTTAATTTTTAAATTTTATATTTTATATATTTTGTATATTATATTAATTATTTTTCTTTTTATGTTTTGGTTTATGTTTTCCATTGTTTGATTTGCCTTGCCCAAACTTGTGCCTTGGAGGGTAACTTTCAAGGTGCAATCCCATGGTCATTTATAGCCGAAGGGGTCTCCTCCTCCTCCTCAGTTGTTGCTATAATCATCGAGAGAGTAGCACATGCCATTAAAGTGGCACTGGGGTGCAAATATACGAAGCCCAGTATACCCATCACGACTACCCGTCTGATAAGGGTACACCAGGCACGTGCATCACAACCACATGTGCATGACATGGTGACCTCATATCAAGATAAACAGCACATGACCCCTTGCAGGTGGGGCCCACTTAGAATTTCCTTCCAGTAACTTTCTAGGTGCAATCTTCCGAAGAGGATCTTTTACTCTTTACCCTATGCTGTGCTTCTCTCAAAATCTGTGGTTTTTATGCCAATCCGAGCGTGGCCGTCTGCCAGCCTCGTCTGGCACCTGTGTCGGTGGCACATAAAAAACACCATCCGAGCGTGGCCGTCCGCCAGCCTCGTCTGGCACCTGTGTCGGTGGCATAAAAAAACACCATCCGAGCGTGGCCGTCTGCCAGCCTCGTCTGGCACCTGTGTCGGTGGCACATAAAAAACACCATCCGAGCGTGGCCGTCTGCCAGCCTCGTCTGGCACCTGTGTCGGTGGCACATAAAAAACACCATCGAGCGTGGCCGTCCGCCAGCCTCATCTGGCACCTGTGTCGGTGGCACATAAAAAACACCATCCGAGCGTGGCGTCCGCCAGCCTCGTCTGGCACCTGTGTCGGTGGCACATAAAAAACACCATCCGCGTGGCCGTCTGCCAGCCTCGTCTGGCACCTGTGTCGGTGGCACATAAAATCACCCACTACACTCTCGGAGTGGTTGGCGTTAGGAAGGGCATCCAGCTGTAGAAACACTGCCACATCTGACTGGCCTGGTGCAGCCTTCGGGCTTCCCAGACCCCAGTTGAACCGTCCAACCCATGCTAGCATGGAAAGCGGACGTTAAACGATGATGATGATGATGATGTTTGGGGACCTGCAAATTGCTTGCGTGTGCAAGTGCTTCTAGTTAAAAGCTCCACATACCAGATGGCAGAGTAGGGTTCAAGGTTCCATCAGGAGAGATTGTGCACCATCTCAGAGCCTTCCTCTTAATGGCTTTACAGTGCACTTACCCCATTCACTGATATGAGGGCCCTACGTACTAGTATTAGATCCTATGTCCTTCATCTCTGGATCATCAGCACCCTTTAAATCGTGGAGTGTTGCAGGTCTGACTTGCCATATAGGTAAACAAGTACCTCAAACCTAGGCATCATTTCTCTAACCAGATTCAATTGTCTTTTTTCAGCCATAACGAATATCATATGTAATTAACACTCTTTTACTCTTTTACTTGTTTTAGTCATATGACTGCGGAGCACCGCCTTTTTAATCGAGCAACTTGGCCCCGAGACTTATTCTTCTGTAAGCCCAGTACTTATTCTATCGGTCTCTTTTGCCGAACCGCTAAGTAACGGGGTCGTAAACACACCAGCATCAGTTGTCAAGCAATGCTAGGGGGACAAACACAGACACACACACACACACATATATATATATATACATATCTACGACAGGCTTCTTTCAGTTTCCGTCTCCCAAATCCACTCATAAGGCATTGGTCGGCCTGAGGCTATAGCAGAAGACACTTGCCCAAGGTGCCACGCAGTGGGACTGAACCCGGAACCATGTGGTTGGTAAACAAGCTACTTACCACACAGCCACTCCTATGCCTATGCATCATTTCTCTAACCAGATTCAATTGTCTTTTTTCAGTCATAACGAATATCATATGTAATTAACACTATATTTTTAATTAACATGATTTGCTTACAGATTATTCTCAAGGATTTGGTGGGAAATTTGGCGTTCAGTCTGAGAGTATGGACAAATCTGCTGTTGGATGGGATCACCAGGCGAATTTAGAGAAACACGAGTCACAGAAAGGTATGTAATGGTTCTCAGCCCCCAGATGGTGTTATTTAGACCTGGGTTTTTTCCTATTTTGATTACCTTTGATTTTGAGCTCTGCTATCATCACCAATTCTTTATTTTTTTAATATTGTCTAATGAGTACGAGGGAGACTGAACTGTTATACACACACATACATCTTTTACTTTCTCTTTCACTTTAAAACAAAAGTAAATAAATAAAATATTTTTACGGAAATTAACGAACTCTGGATAACAGTTCTGAGAGTCAAAGCGAAAGATCGCCATTCTCTTGAAAATAATTTTACGAAAACATTAAAATATTGTCTGTTTAAAGAAAGCTAAAATATAAATATTTA
This sequence comes from Octopus sinensis, assembly GCF_006345805.1. Taxonomy (NCBI): domain Eukaryota; kingdom Metazoa; phylum Mollusca; class Cephalopoda; order Octopoda; family Octopodidae; genus Octopus; species Octopus sinensis. The sequence continues at coordinate 9,800,307 of NC_043024.1, forward strand.
CTGTACAAACAACTTACATTTTTGAAATCACATTTACTTAAAAATATTTCTAAATGATTAAAATATTGTATATGTCAAAAATTCATCGATTTTTTTCTTCTTAGAGAGTGCGAAGACTATGTGTGTGTATATGTCACAGATAGTGGACGTGTGTTTCTATGGACTGACTAGCCATGACATTCATTATATGTGTGTGTGTATATGTCACAGATAGTGGACATGTGTTTCTATGGACTGACTAGCCATGACATTCATTATATGTGTGTGTGTGTATGTCACAGATAGTGGACGTGTGTTTCTATGGACTGACTAGCCATGACATTCATTATATGTGTGTGTGTGTATGTCACAGATAGTGGACGTGTGTTTCTATGGACTGACTAGCCATGACATTCATTATATGTGTGTGTGTGTGTATGTCACAGATAGTGGACGTGTGTTTCTATGGACTGACTAGCCATGACATTCATTATATGTGTGTGTGTATATGTCACAGATAGTGGACGTGTGTTTCTATGGACTGACTAGCCATGACATTCATTATATGTGTGTGTGTGTGTATGTCACAGATAGTGGACGTGTGTTTCTATGGACTGACTAGCCATGACATTCATTATATGTGTGTGTGTGTATGTCACAGATAGTGGACGTGTGTTTCTATGGACTGACTAGCCATGACATTCATTATATGTGTGTGTGTGTATATGTCACAGATAGTGGACGTGTGTTTCTATGGACTGACTAGCCATGACATTCATTATATGTGTGTGTGTGTATGTCTGTTGACGCCATGGAAGCCAGATTTCTTTTTTGTCAAGAAATAAGAACAAAAATTGTGTTAATGTACACTGTATTTTATATTTATATATATATATATGATGTACTCCTTGTTATATTTTACGCTTATCCTCTTATCTCTTTGTCTCTCTCTCTCTTTCTCTCCGCCAGATTACAGTAAAGGTTTCGGTGGGAAATTTGGTGTGCAGAAGGACAGGCAGGACAGTTCGGCTGTTGGCTGGGAGTACGAAGGAAAAGTTCAGAAACATGAGTCTCAGACAGGTAGGTCACTATCTGGAGTGGGGCTGGGGGTGGGGGGTGGCTAATGCAGTCCTCTCCCTCTTCACCCTTGCCTCTGTCAGTCTATCTGTCTCCCTCACTGCTCTCTCTCTTTGTCTCCTGTCTCTCCCCTACGTTCCTTTCCTCTCCTCCATACCCCCCACTCTCTGGACCAGGGTGGGGCTGTAGTAGCGCAGTCCAGTGTTTCTAGTGAGTTGTTCTTTCTGTAAAACATGGAAAAAGGACTAAAAACTGGCCCACCTCTGGTCGATGGGTTAATACAGTAATGAAATGAGTTATTCTCTTCTGCCCTGTTCTGGTTGTAACTCTGGCACAGAAAATAAGAGAGAGAAAAAATAGAAAGAAATCCATCTTAGAACATCTTTAAAGTGTCAGAAATGACTTGAGAAAAACTTTGGTAAAATTTAGTAGAAACACTTTTAAATCACCAGTTCTATAATTATGGTTCTTTAACTCTTTTGATACCAATCCACTTCAAAATGCCTCTGGCTCTGTAATACAAATGCTTTGTTTTCAAAAGTTTTGAATTAAAATCTTCCACTAAACTTTAGTCACAATTTATGTTCTTAACACTAGCTTAATGATAACTAAGTTATTTTACTAAATTTCTAGAATTTTACTAAAATTCTACGAAAATAAAATTTTACTAAAATTCTGGTCAATTCGGTCAGTTAGGTGGTGAATCTCCCTCTGGACAATCAACAGAGAAATTGCTAACATGAAGTGACATTGGAAAATCGGTCAATAAAAAAAAATTAAAAATGGGAAATAACTAAAATGAACAATTTCCAACCCTTTTGATACCAACCCACTTAAGACACCCTCTAGCTCTGTAGTACAAATGTCTTGTTTTCATAAGTTTTGAATTAAAATCTTCCACCAAACCTTAGTCACAATTTATGTTCCTAACACTAGCTGAATGATATTAAGTTATTTCATTAAATTCTTTGTTATATTTAAAATTAATTGAAAGAAACACAGAGCGTCTCATCAGAAATATGGTAACAAAAGGGCTAACCCATTAGCATTTAAACCAGCCATATTAGCTCCAATACCTTATCTGTTTTGTGTTCAAACCAGCCAGATTTGGCCTCTCACACCTATCCTACAATGTCATTTTAAAATAAACAGCCACATCATTGAAATCTCTAAGTTAGAAGAAAATACGTTTAATATCCGCTTTCCATGCTAGCATGGGTTGGACGATTTTGACTGAGGGCTGGCAAACCAGATGGCTGCACCAGGCTCCAATCTTGATCTGGCAGAGTTTCTACAGCTTGATGCCCTTCCTAACACCAACCATTCCGAGAGTGTAGTGGGTGCTTTTTACGTGCCACCGGTATGGGGGCCAGTCAGGCGGTACTGGCAATGACCTAGCTCGAATCTTTTTACACATGCCACCAGCACAGGTGCCAGTAAGGCAACGTTGGTAACGATCACGCTCGAATGGTGCCCTTTTACGTGCCACTGGCATGGAAGCCAGTTGGCTGCTCTGGCAACGATCATGCTCGGATGGTGCTCTTGGCACCCCACAAGGAATAAAGAAGCATTTCATTTGATAAACTGAATGCTAAAGGGTTAATTGCTTTTACCGTATCAGTTTCTGATGCTAGAATTTATAGAAGAAAAGTATTCTAAATCAACATTTGAAAATTCTTGATAATTAACCGTTTTATTTTTTTTTTTAACATTTGCTGTTTTGTTAAATTTATGAATTACGTTTTTTTCGTTTTTTGTGTGTGTGTTTTTCCTGGTTTGTTCTGTGCTGAACCAAACATTGCCTGTATTAATATAGATGAAGGTTGAAGGAAACTAGTAGTGTTTGGTCTAGATTAAATCATTTAGTAAAGATCACAAATTTGGATCGGTCCCTATGGCTTGATGAGATAAGAATCTAGATGAACCCAATGAAGGAAGCTTTACATGGCTTCTTGATCTACTAGAAATAACAGCCAAATGAGCTTCAAATCATACCTTGTCATCTTAAAAAAAGGACACATTAGAAAATGTTATTCGAGGTTCGCTGTACATAATAGGCTGGATGGTTGTGGTTGGAATGCTTTTCGTAACAGGTCTACCCAATTAGGGCTGACCTTTGGTTAAACACCCAGCCGCCAACAACACCATCAGCTACAAGAAAACTTTTGTTTTGAATAATGTCCTTCATTGGAGAGGGAACTTTTTCTTGAAATTTAAAAAAAAATTTTCTCTCCTCGATAAAAGGCTTTTTTACCCGAAATGTTAGCACTCTTATCTCTTCATGGCATTCATACTTATCCAGATTTGTGAAATGCATGCTTTAGCTTTCAGATTTTAGAGAAGTTGTTCTTAATATTGATTCAACTAATACACACACACACACACGCACGCATATGCACAAACTGAATGTCCTGCACAAGGCAAAATACAATACCTAGCACTTTCTAACTTGAATTCTTATTCTTGATTTTGACTTCCATCATTTTGGGAACTGGGATACATAAAGGACTTTCCCTAATAGAATTGTTTGAGTTTTTGACCTCCTGCCCTAAAATTGACTTCAGCTGACAAAATTGTTAGCATTTTGTCCATCTTTACATTCTGGGTTCAAATTCCACTGAGGTCAAATTCCACGTTTCATCCTTTTGGGGTTGATAAGAACAAGCCAAGCACTGGTGTCTATGTAATCAACTCCCACCCCCAAAATTTCATTCTTTGTGCCTCTAGCAGAAAGAATTATTCTTTTCTACTCTAGGCACAAGGCCCAAAATTTTTTTGGGGGGGGACATGTCAATTAGATTGACCCCAGTACGCAACAGGTACTTAATTTTTCAACCCCTGGAATGATGAAAGGTAAAGTTGACCTCGGCAGAATTTGAACTCAGAACGTAAAGACAGATGAAATACCTCTGGCAGCAGCCACGATCGGTTGGTGCTTTTTACATGCCACCGGTACGGAAGCCAGTCAAGGTGGCGCTGGCATCGGCCATGTTCAGATGGTGCTTTTTATGTGCCACTGGCACAGGTATCACAACTACTATTTCCATTTGATTTTTATTTTGATGTTGATGTACTTGACTCAATAGGTTTCCTCAAGCACAGCAGGTCGCCCTATGATCCAAGGTAAGCACAGCAGGTCGTTCTGCAATCCACCTGCTGTGCTTATATTTAAATATAGACCTCATATCTATATATATAAAGCTGAAGTTGACTGTGTATCGCAGGTTTGGTAGCCTTCAACTAACACTATCTCCTCCGAGACCCTGCAGCGCAAGTTGACCAAAATTGAGAGTATGATAGAAGGTTTGCTCTTCCTTCTGTAGAAGATAAAATTCAAATCGGACCATGTTAAGACCAAAAATTATTTACATCAAAAAGGTGCTTTTTTTCTATGAAAATCCCTATTTTTTACGATTTTTTGACTACTGTGTCGCCATTTTTCGGTGTATTTCAACCAGAAAAAATGTTCACTCAAAGAGAATAATAAGCTACATAATGCAAAATTTTTACTTTTCAAAAATTCCAATTCTAAAGGGTCGAAAAGAAAACAAACCCGAGCAATGCCGGGCGATACTGCTAGTTTAAATATAAACCTTCCAAGAGGAATTTCCTGCAGGAACTTTCCATTTATATTCTTTTAAACACCACCTCATTTCATCCAAATTGCTGATTATTTTCAAAATTAATTCAGACATATATGAAGAAGGCATTTCATTAATAACTAAGGTTAGAAAATGGTTAAAGATTTTCTGCCAGTCTTTGAGTTTTTTTGTTTTATTCCTATTCACTGCTTTCATTTTTATCACTCGTGTGTGGCTTATCTTTTTGGTTGGTTCCTTGTTGTATTGCTTTTTATGTAATTAATGTAAAACTAATAACTTAATCAATATAAAATAAACATTTTAACACTATCAAAGTATTGAATATTAAACCAATGTAAAAAAAAATATATAGCTAATTAAATCATGTATTATCTCTATAAATTGTAGATTTTTAATTAAATAAAAACATACATTGTTAACCTAAATTAAAGTTCATATTTAGCCGATACAGATATTGATAAATAATCAAAGTTTGAAAAGTTGTTTATTTATTTAATCCAAGTAAAAATATATGTAAAGATAATTATTTAACCTGTTTAAATACATTTTTAACTAATGTAAAAGTAGAAAGATAATTAACCATTATTTACATTATTTACATTTGACGGATATTTGTCCTCATCTTGTTTGTTGTTAACGTTTCGGCTGTTAACGTTTCGGTTGTTAACGTGTTGCACTCATGATCTTAAGGTTGTGGTTTCGATTCCTGGACCGGGCGATGTGATGTGTTCTTGAGCATAACACTTCATTTTCACATTGCTCCAGTCCACTCAGCTGGCAAAAATGAGTAACGCTGCGATGGACTGACGTCCCATCCAGGTGGGGGAATTTCTACACCACTGAAACCGAGAAACCGGCCCTTATGAGCCTGGCATGGCTTGAGAAGGAACATTTATTTTTATCTATACATAATTCTTGTCTGGATAGAATTAGGGGCCTACATTTCTAAACTAAAGGGATCAACACCCCTATCCATAAAGCCACTGAAACATCTGTACCCCCCCCCCCTACACACACAGTATATATCCTTTACTTGCTTTCTATTCACCTCTTTGATGTGGTCCCTTCCAGGGGTTCAGTGCTTCTGTATCCTACCTCGATGGGACCCCACCTTAATTGTCCCCTATCCCCACGTGATGGTTTTGGCATTGCTCCACCAGCTCAGCATAAATCCTTCACTTGCTTTCTACTCACCTCTTTGATGTGGTCCCTTCCAGGGGTTCAGTGCTTCTGCATCCTACCTCGATGGGACCCCACCCTGATTTTCCCCTATCCCCATCTGATGGTTTTAGCATTGCTCCACCAGCTCAGCATATATCCTTCACTTGCTTTCTGTTCACCTCTTTGATGTGGTCCCTTCCAGGGGTTCAGTGCTTCTGCGCCCTACCTCAATGGGACCTCACCTTAATTGTCCCCTATCCCCATCTGATGGTTTTAGCATTGCTCCACCAGCTCAGCATAAATCCTTCACTTGCATTCTACTCACCTCTTTGATGTGGTCCCTTCCAGGGGTTCAGTGCTTCTGCATCCTGCCTCGATGGGACCCCACCTTGATTGTCCCCTATCCCCATCTGATGGATTTGGCACTGCTCCACCAGCTCAGCATATATCCTTCACTTACCCTCATTTATCCCCTCAATATGGTCCTCCCAGAGAAGGGAGAATTCTGACAGAACCATCTGATTGGCGGGTTCTGAGATTAACGCCATAGCCTAAAACAATTACGGAAAGCATAGCACATATTACCAAGTCCTACTTGTTCATGGGTGATGGCTATGGTTGGCTTGGTTTTTCACACTTTGCTAATTCTATAGTAACTCACATAATTCAAACTGCTCTGCCTTAAACACAGAGGGACACAGTGACGGATTTAGACAATTGAGTCCTATAGACACCTTCCAACCATGATCATCTCATCGTTTGAGGCATATATAGGACTCTTTTGTCCGTGTTCATCTGGCAAATTTTCCTATACAGGCGCAGAAGTGGCTGTGTGGTAAGTAGCTTGCTAACCAACCACATGGTTCCAGGTTCAGTCCCACTATAGCCTCAGGCCGACCAAAGCCTTGTGAGTGGACTTGGTAGACGGAAACTGAAAGAAGCCCGTTGTATATATGTATATATATATATATACATGTAGGAGTGGCTGTGTGGTAAGAAGCTTGCTAACCAACCACATGGTTCCGGGTTCAGTCCCAACTGCGTGGCATCTTGGGCAAGTGTCTTCTACTATAGCCTCGGGCTGACCAAAGCCTTGTGAGTGGATTTGGTAGATGGAAACTGAAGGAAGCCCGTCGTATATATGTATATATATGTGTATGTTTGTGTGTCTGTATTTGTCCCCCTAGCATTGCTCGACAGCCGATGCTGTTGTGTTTATGTCCCCATCACTTAGCGGTTCGGCAAAAGAGACCGATAGAATAAGTACTGGGCTTATGAAAGAATAAGCCCCGGGGTCGAGTTGCTCGACTAAAAGGCAGTGCTCCAGCATGGCCGCAGTCAAATGACTGAAACAAGTAAAAGAGTAAAAGAGTATACCATTATGTTAAAAGAATCGTTAAGACGTTAAGATTGCAATCTTTCAACTTATTAACCTCGTTCTTGTAGAGACAAACTGCTTTTTAATATTTCTTTATTATAATATGTTTTGATTGGTTTCATCTTTGATCCCTGCTTGTGAGTAACTCCCAGAAAAGGAATATGGTAAAGTTTTAAAGTAAGTCAGTTCTTCTAATACGTGTGGCCTTGTTTGCAACTAACTCTGCCTGGACCGTTTGCGGTGGCTTCAGTTTTATTAACCCTCGAGATGTTCTGAGGACACTTAGAGGACATTTAGTGCTTGTAGTATTTAGATTGCGGCCCTCAGTGACATCTGGTGAGCGATATGAACCAGAAACCCTCAAACATGGATCTCGACTCTTCTGTCATCTCACAGATTATTCAAAAGGATTCGGCGGTAAATTTGGTTTGCAAAAAGATCGCCAGGATACGAGCGCTGTTGGATATGAATATGAAGGCAAAGTCGAAAAACATCAGTCGCAGACAGGTAATGAGAATGTCAGAGTGTGTCTTAATTACAAACAGGTGAACTTTGAAGTATTTGAAACCTAGGTAAGATAAGTGATGGGTCTTTTGTCATTTGTCAAGGTGGAATAATGACTTATAAAATCTTTTGTAAATAGTCTCAAAATGTTGTGGTTTTGAAAATTGTATTTTACTAATGTTACACTTATATATACAAGAAAAATTCTTGGGGTTTAACTGTTGAGTTATGTATGTGTATGTATGTATGTGTGTATGTATGTATGTATGTATGTATGTGTGTGTGTGTAATCATTTATTTACATGTTTATATAAGGAAAGTACTGGTGATTAACCATATATGTAGATATATGTGTGTGTGTATGTATATATGTGTATGTGCATGTATATGCGTGTATGTATGTATATCCATGTGTCACAAATGATCTGTCCTTGTATTTTCCTATCTGTCTTTGTATCGTTTTTCTGTCCGTATGTTTTTATTGTTATCCATTACGTTCTTACTCCATTTTTCGGATTGATATATACATATATATATATTTCGTTTTTGGATTTTGTTTGCAAGATTCTTTATATGAGTTTGTGTGTTGAAGCATATTCTGTTGTGCTTTATAATGTAACTCACTCACCGATAAAAGAAGCAACAAAAATTTTAGGAAAATAAAAATAAGAAAAAAGTGGAAATTTTACTGGTGAGTGTGTTACATTATAAGGCACAAAAAGAAAATGACTCTCCCCAGACACAACGGTATATATATATATGTTACAAAGTTTGCCTACCACTTGCAAGTTGCTTCTTGAGTCATCAGAGTCTTGGATGTAGCTGAGAGATGAAGTTGGAGACGTTCACCGGTGGGTGAGAGTAGGTGGGTAATATTATCTTTGTTTGTGGTGTTTATATATATATGCTTTATTTAAAGCAGCAGAAAATTCAACAAAATCTGTTACTCTGAGTTTCCCGTTGCCGTTCATCGGACAGTTTTTGCAAAATCTGTTACTCGGCAACGTGAAACTCAGAGTAATACATTTTGTTGAATTTTCTGCTGCTTTAAATAAAGCATATTACTCTACCACTGGTATTTGAATACGCTTTTTTCCACCTTGTTTCACATTTATGTGTTTACTCCGGTGTATATATATATATAAAGTGGAGGCACATGGCCTAGTGGTTAGAGCAGCGGACACGCGGTCGAGGGATCGCAGGTTCGAATTTCAGACCGGGCGATGTGTGTGTTTATGAGTGAAACGCCTAAGCTCCACCGACTCCCGCAGAAGGTAATGGCGATGCTGGTCTGTTTATGTCCCCGTTACTTAGCGGTTCGGCAAAAGAGACCGATAGAATAAGTACTGGGCTTACAAAAAGAATAAGTCCCAGGGTCGAGTCGCTCGATTAAAAGGCAGTGCTCCAGCATGGCCACAGTCAAAATGACTGAAACAAGTAAAAGAGTATATGTTATATCTGTTTTTTTTCATCTGTTACATGTTGCTGTTTTTAGACTATTCGCATGGATTTGGTGGTAAGTTTGGCGTCCAGAAGGATCGGCGAGACAAAGCAGCCCTTAGTTACGAAGACGAGACGAAGACCGAGCTGCATCCTTCCCAAGTCGACATGAATAAAGGATTCGGAGGCAAGTTTGGCATCCAAGACACCATGGATAAGACTGCCCTCAGCTACGACGCCGAGTGCAAAACCGAACTGCATCCGTCTCAGACCGACATGAAAAAAGGCTTTGGCGGCAAATACGGTGTGCAGGACGTCAAGGACAAGTCGGCGCTTAGCTACGAGGACGATACTAAAACGGAACTTCATTCTTCGCAAACCGATATGAAGAAAGGCTTTGGTGGTAAATTTGGAATCGACAATACGAAAGATAAGGTAGAGCTTTCTTTTATATTTTGTCTCATCATCATCATCATCGTTTAACGTCTGTTTTCCATGCTAGCACGGGTTGGACGGTTTGACCAGGCGACGATCTGGCAGAAACGTTAGCACGCCGGGCGAAATGCGTAGCCGTATTTCGTCTGCCGCTACGTTCTGAGTTCAAATTCCGCCGAGGTCGACTTTGCCTTTCATCCTTTCGGGGTCGATTAAATAAGTACCAGTTAGGCACTGGGGTCGATATAATCGACTTAAGCCGTTTGTCTGCGCTTGTTTGTCCTCTCTGTGTTTAGCTCCTTGTGGGTAGTAAAGAAATAGGTTTGACCAGGGTCTGGGAAGCCAGGAGGCTGCACAAGGCTCCAGTCTGATCTAGCAGTGTTTCTACAGCTGGATGCCCTTCCTAATGCCTAAAGCATCATCATCATCGTTATAAACATCGTTATCACCACCATCATCATCATCACCATTATCGCCATAACTACCACATATATATATATATCATCATCATCATCATCGTTTAACATTTGTTTTCCATGATAGCACGGGTTGGACGGTTCGACCAGGGCCTGGGAACGCAGGAAGCTGCGCAAGGCTCCAGTCTGATCTGGCAGTGCTTCTACAGCTGGATGCCCTTCCTAACGCCTACCACTCCGTGAGTGTAGTGGGTGCTTTTTACATGCCACCGGCACAGAAGCCAGTCAAGGCGGCGCTGGCATCGGCCACTTTCGGATGGTGCTTTTTACGTGCCACCGGCACAGGGATCACAACTTTAATTTCCATATACTTGTTTCTATCATTGGACTGTGGCCATGCTGGGACCACCTTGAAGCATCTAGTGAAACAAATCAACCCTGGTACGTTTTTGCTTATTCTGTTGCTGTCTTTTTACCAAAATAAATCAACAACTATTATCTAGTGGTGGTGGACGATAAAGACATCATTATCATTAGTTAACATCTCTTTATTAATTAACCATGTAAATCTTTCCTTGTTCCAGTCCGCTGGAGGCTATGAAGACATGAAAGGAACTGTTGGCACCAACTATAAAAAACCTTCGGCAGAAACCAGTAAGAGTTTTAACTTTATCTCTCTCTCTCTCTCTCTTTTTCTCTATCTATCTATCTATCTATCTATCTCTCACACACACATGCATACATACACATATCTCTCATCGTTTAACGTCCGTTTTTCATGCTAGCATATGTTGGACGGTTCGACCAGGGTTGGGAACCCAGGAGGAGCCTTGTGCAGCCTTCTGGCTTCCCAGAACCCGGTCGAACCTTCCAACCCATGCTAGCTTGGAAAACGGACGTTAAGATAATGCACGGGACGGTGAGCGCGTGCACCTCAAGAGATAAAGTACACGACGGGCCACATGCAAGCTATTTTCTGAACCTGAGCAGAATAACTCGTGCATATCATATTATGATAAACAGCTTCACATAGTTCGTTTTCATAAACCGGTGGACTGTTTGTGTGGCCCCATTAGATAAAAAAAAATATACTGGAGCAGTGTCTTGCATGCTTCGGGTAATACCAGCGTCAAGGGGTTACAGATGCTTGGAAAAAGTAGTAGGCTTTTGAAAACCCCTTCAGACATTTGTGTCGAACCAGATGCATAATTTTTTAAATGGTTATGACAGAACTTGATAAAGAACATGCATGGTACATGTTGTTGGGAAATAAATTAGTGTTAAGCTGATAAATGAGACAACCTACAATTGTGATACATCTAAGACATACCAATTAATGGCCAATTAATTGACAGTAGTTAAATTTCTTTTCATTTATTTTTTTAAATTCTTATCTTAGTGCAATAAATGTTTACAAAGACCTTTGAGCAATGCGGGTTCAGCAAAATATGTAAGGGGATATCAATGAATGGAAACAAAGAGAAGCAATATTGTATTACCTTATAGAGGTTGTTTAAGGATCCTATAATATTTTGGGAAAGATTCCCCTTTTCAAATAGAATAAACTAATTACAACGTATAGTATATTAGCCATCTCAATATGGCTAACCAGTAAGGGTGGGTGTTACTGTAGCTTTTAGCCCCAGGAGATCATCGTCTCCAGCTGGCTTTTATGCAAAGGTTTTGGAAAACATTTACCTCACTTACAAATTTTGAAATACTTCAGCTAATTACAATACTAATGTTTTTTTTTATCTGTAATTTAAAAAAAAAATTCCAAAATCGTCCTAGGTGCGGTTGGAGCAAGAAACTTGCGAAGTAGGTTTGAAAATTTTGCCAAGAATTCTGAAGAAGATGCTGCAAAGAAAGCACAAGAAGAGCGACAGAAACGGCTGGAATTTGAAAGGAAAGAACACGCAGAACAAATGAAGATCTATGAAGTAAGTATATTGATTCTTGGGCATTGATTCCCTACCTCAGATCTGAAGTTGTCTTCCAGTAACTTCTGTGATTTGGAATCGGCACAGAACACCCTTTAGAAAAAACAAGGCATTGTAAGTGCCTTTGTCTCTTCCATTGAAATAACAAAGTTGATGTTGCTTTGATGTGCATACTCTGTGCTTCTCGTTCATTTTGGCAAAAAGTTTTTTAAGGAAGAAAGGTTTTGCTTCTAAGGTCAAAGGTTTTGGTAAGGCCTACGTCACAAACGTAAACTTTGAATCATTCGATTGACTCTGTGACAGCTCCAAACTCTACTCTTACTTGCAATCAATAAATCCAGAAATATCACTAATTATTTTCTTTAATTAAGTCTTTTATTTTTTATCATTTACTTGTTTCAGTCGTTGGGAGTGTGGCAATGCTGGAGCACTGCTTTAAAGGGTTACAGATGAACAAATTGTTCCCAGTGTTTATTTTGCTCAAAGTCTAGTACTTATTTTATCAGTCTCGTTTGCTAAAATGCTAAGTTATGGAGACATCGACAAACCAACGCTTGTCAAGCCATATGCAGGGAAAACAGTCACACACACACACAGACATACACGTACATGCATATAAAAGGGGTAAAGACCCCCTTCGGTCATGAATGACCATGGGATTGCACCTAGAAAGTTACCCTCCTAGACACAAGTCCGGGCAAGGTTGTTTATGGAAGACCAGCAGTCGCCCATGCATACCAGCCTCCCCTCTCCACGCCACCAGTGTTATCCAAGGGAAAGACAAAGGTCGATACAGCTTGGCACCTGTGACGTCACAACTCATTTCTACAGCTGAGTGAACTGGAGCAACGTGAAATAAAGTGCTTTGCTCAAGAACACAACACGCAGCCCGGTCCGGGATTCGAGCTCACAACCTCACGATCGTAAGCTCGACGCTCTAACCACTGAGCCATGCGCCTATATGTATGACAGGTTTCTTTCAGTTTCTGTCTACCAAATCCACTCACAAGGCTTTGGTTGACCTGGGGCTATACCAGAAATTGTTTGCCCAAGGTGCTACACAGTGAGATTGAACCCGTAACCATGTGGTTGGGAAGTATACTTCTTATTTATTTATTGCCCACAAAGGGCTAAACACAGAGGGGATAAACAAGGATAGACAAAGGGATTAAGTCGATTACATCGACCCAGTGTGTAACTGGTACTTATTTAATCGACCTCGAAAGGATGAAAGGTAAAGTCAACCTCGGCAGAATTTGAACTCAGAACATAACGACAGACGAAATACCGCTAAACATTTCGCCCAGTGTGCTAATGTTTCTGCCAGCTCGCCGCCTCGCATTCTATGTCACGCTAAATCTCGCTAAGAACTACATTAAGGGTACACGTGTCTGTGGAGTACTCAGCCACATGCACATTAATTTCACAAACAGGCTGTTCCGTTGGTCGGATCAACTGGAACCGTCATCATCGTAACTAAGTGCCTGTTTTTGGGTTGTTTTTATATTATTCTTGTGTTCTGCATCTCTATATGATGTGGAAGTGGCTGTGTGGTAAGTAGCTTGTTTACCACCACATGGTTCTGGGTTCAGTCCCACTGCGTGACACCTTGGACAAGTGTCTTCTGCTATAGCCTTGGGCCGACCAAAGCCTTGTGAGTGGATTTGGTAGACGGAAACTGAAAGAAGCCTGTCGTATATATGTATATATATATGTGTGTGTGTATGTTTGTGTGTCTGTGTTTGTTCCCCCAATATCGCTTGACAACCAATGCTTGTGTGTTTACATCACCGTAACTTAGCGGTGCAGTAAAAGAAACCGATAGAATAAGTACTAGGCTTACAAAGGATAAGTCCTGGGGTCGATTTGCTCGACTAAAGGTGGTGCTCCAGCATGGCCACAGTCAAATGACTGAAACAAGTAAAAGAGTATTAGTTTATTAATTCCTGTAACGACCAATTCCTCTGTGTCCATTCCACAAAACTCAAAAAAAAGGGATTCTTTGAATAACTTTTGTTCCGTTTCTTTTAATTCTTTTCAGGCGAAAATGGAAAAGGAAAGATGGGAGGCTGAGAACGCACCGGAAGAGGAAGAAGACGAAGACGAAGAAGTTCAACCGAGGAAGACGTTCGTCCCGCCGCAGTCCAAGTGCTACGTCCCCAACGAGGAGATCACGGCCTTCAAACGGGACTCGTATCTGAGGCAGGGGTCACGAGAGGAAGCCCCCCCGAAATCCGCTGCAGTTTCTGCTCCCACATCTGCCCCGAGGGACAGAGAGCGGGTAGAAGCGAAGCGGGAACCCGAGGAGGAGGAGGAAGAGCAAGAAGAGGAAGAAGAGGAGGAGGAGGAAGAGGTAAGGGTTGTGGCAAAAGAGAAGGAAGAGGAGGAGGAAGAGCAGAGGTATGAGGATGATGGTGAGCTGTACGAGAATCCAGATGATGTAAGTTTATTTCAATTGTCCCCGCTTCCCCTCCCCCAAGCATCGTCGACAGAATCCTCTCCCTCTCATCATGACCACCACCACTAACATCATCGTCATCATCAGACTAACACTAACTTTTTAATCTTTGCTGTCATCACATCAAGCATGATTTCTAACATCACCTGCACCACCACCACCACCACTACCATACCACTGTTCCTACAACTACCACCATCATATTAACCATCATCACCATTATCATCATCATCATCGTCACCACCATCACTATCAACACTACCATTGCCAATATGACAACAGTCACCATCACCATCACTACCATCACCACCATCATCATCACCACCACCACGATCATCATTACCCCACCCACCACTGCTGCTGCCACAACCATCACCCCCACCCGCCATCATCACCACTGCCACCATCACCCCACCCACCACCACCACCATCACACCACCCACCACTGCCTCCACCATCACCCCACCCACCACTACCACCACCCCACCCACCACTGCCTCCACCATCACCCCACCTGCCACTGCCACCATCACCCCACCCACAACTACAACGACCACCATCACCCCACCCACCACTGCCACCACTACTATCGTCCCACTGCCTCCATCACAAATATGACCACCACCATAACCATCACCCCAACTATCATCATCATCACCCTCATCATTTCCACCACTACCCTCCCCGTCACCACCATCATCAATACCACCTCCATCCCCACCACCGCCATCGTCACCATGACCACCACCATCATCATCATCATCACCACCGCCACCATCGGATGCTCTTCCTGTCGCTTACCAAAACCTTTCCTGTTTTCCAAAGTAAGAGATTCTTTCCAAATACCGAATGTCTTTTGAAATTGCAAAGAATTTTGGTCCAAGAAACCTGAACAAAGAACGGAATCACCATATCACAGTTTACAGTTTACACTTACAAGAACAACAAGAAAAAGACCACCCATACAAATACACACACACACACACACACGCATGCACAAACACCTGCTCACATCATCATCATCTTCGTTTAGCGTCCGCTTTCCATGCTAGCATGGGTTGGACGGTTCAACTGGGGTCTGAGAAGCCAGAAGGCTGCACCAGGCTCCAGTCTGATCTGGCAGTGTTTCTACAGCTGGATGCCCTTCCTAACACCAACCACTCCGTGAGTGTAGTGGGTGCTTTTTACGTGCCACCGGCACGGGGGCCAGGCGAAGCTGGCAAACGGCCACGATCAGATGGTGCTTTTTACGTGCCACCGGCATGGGGGCCAGGCAAGGCTAGCAACAGCCACAATCAGATGGTGCTTTTTAGGTGCCACCGGCACAGGGGCCAGGCGAGGCTGGCAACGGCCATGATCGGATGGTACTTTTTACATGCCACCGGCACAGGGGCCAGGCGAGGCTGGCAACGGCCATGATCGGATGGTACTTTTTACATGCCACCGGCATGGGGGCCAGGCAAGGCTGGCAACGGCCATGATCGGATGGTGCTTTTTACATGCCACCGGCACAGGGGCCAGGCGAGGCTGGCAACGGCCATGATCGGATGGTACTTTTTACATGCCACCGGCACAGGGGCCAGGCGAGGCTGGCAACGGCCATGATCGGATGGTGCTTTTTACATGCCACCGGCATGGGGGCCAGGCAAGGCTGGCAACGGCCACGATCAGATGGTGCTTTTTAGGTGCCACCGGCACGGGGGCCAGACGAGGCTGGCAAACGGCCACAATTGGATGGTGCTTTTTACGTGCCACCGGTACGAGGCCAGTTGGGGCGGCGCTCACATACATACAAAAGCACACCTATTCACACACACACACACACACACACACACACAGAAACACCTAATTACTCACACACATCTGCTCACATACACACACACACACACCTCCTTACACATGTATAAAAACACCTATTCCCACACACATATGAAAACACTTATTTACACACACATCTAGTCACACACACCTAGTCACACACACATCTAGTCACACGCACATCTAGTCACACACACATCTAGTCACACACACCTAGTCACACACGCATCTAGTCACACACACATCTAGTCACACACACATCTAGTCACATACACACCTAGTCACACACACACCTAGTCACACGCATACATCTAGTCACACGCATACATCTAGTCACACACACATCTAGTCACACACATCTAGTCACACACATCTAGTCACACACACATCTAGTCACACACACCTAGTCACACACGCATCTAGTCACACACACATCTAGTCACATACACACCTAGTCACACACACACCTAGTCACACGCATACATCTAGTCACATGCATACATCTAGTCACACACACATCTAGTCACACACACATCTAGTCACACACATCTAGTCACACACACATCTAGTCACAACACATCTGCTCACACACATAGGGTCTGGCAAATTGCAGAACTATACATCACCATCATCATTATTTATCATCTGTTTACCATGCTGGCATGGATCGGATGGTGTTACAGGATCTGACAAGCTGCAGAGATATTAAAAAGGACAAAACGGATAATTACCTCCCCTGCTTCTAATAATAACAATCATTAATTACCTCCCCTAAAATTTATTTTCCTTCTGATTTATTTACAAAATATCCTTCCTCTTACTAACTTGGAATGATAATTTCTTTTCAATAACATTTTGATAACATGAAATTGTAATATTATCACTAATTTCTTAGTCATGATTAGTACAAGCGAAACCGGTCGACTACGTAAATATTTTATTTAATATATATATATATATATTCATGCTCACACACACCCTCTCTTCAAATTACAACTGAGTTCTGTTCCAACTGATAGGTGGTATGTCGATTTGGTTGTATGTCGGACTTATATTTTTCAACACCATTTTCATTGAAACACAGCTGGTGCTTAAAAGCAACAGAGTGAGAGACAGTGGATGGCTAGGTCTGAGGGAGGCCTGCATTGCCAGATGCTGCCATAATTATCATACACACAGTCGCCCAATATCCGAAAATCAATTTAAAAAATTTTTTGTGGTTGTAAGTCACATCGGTCATAAATTGAGGAGAAGATGGATGTAGATAAAATCCTAAATGACAGAGAAATAGTTTAATGAAATCTTATTTGACAATAGGAAAATTCTAATATCATGACAAATTGTTTCGTAACTTAAAAGCATGTAAATAATTTATATTATATTTAATAATGAATAGATTACTTACATGCCATATTTTGGAGAATGATACATTAAGGAGCTTTTTTTATGAGTATTACCAGATTATTTGCATCCATATATTGTGCCTTAAATATATATATATATATATATATATATATATATATATATACATATATTCTGTGCATTTTTGTTCTTTTTATGTTTTTCACTCCAGTTCACCATGTGGAAAAAAACAGTTTTTCATCAAAGCTTTCCACTATATATATATATATATATATATATATATATATTATATATATATATATATATATACATATATTCTGTGCATTTTTGTTCTTTTTATGTTTTTCACTCCAGTTCACCATGTGGAAAAAAACAGTTTTTCATCAAAGCTTTCCACTATATATATATATATATATATATATATAATATATATATATATATATATATATATATATATATCACGTGACTGACCAGACCATCAGATGCTGCTACACATCGCTGGTCACAATGCGTTCGCATTGTTTTAGCCTTCGAACGACGCCACCCTGCTGGCTAAGCGAGCAGGCTAACAGAGGAAAGAGTGGTGAAAGAGTACAGCAGGGATCACCACCCCCTGCCGGAGCCTCGTGGAGCTTTTTAGGTGTTTTTCACTCAATTAACACACACAACGCCGGGTCTGGGAATCAAAACCGCGATCCTTCGACCGTGAGTCCACTGCCCTAACCACTGGGCCATTGCGCCTCCACATATATATATATATATATATATATATATATATGATACATATATAGGGTAGCGAATATTCTTTATAAATATCACCACCAGTGGCCTAGCATGTATAAATAGTCAATAGACAACATATTCATATTTTAAAATAAAAAATTACCATGTAAAAATTACCTGTTAAAGGGTAATTTTCTAGTTTAAAATATGTATATATATATATATGCAGGGCGTCCCAGAAGTCGCGCGCGATCCTGGTTTTTTTAAAAGAATATACCCTTGTTGATTTCAAAAACACTTTATTGAAATTAATCATAACAAATGCTTATTTATCCACTTAATTTTGAATTAATCCTGTATTATCTCATAGCTTTGATATTTCAATGAAGTGATTACTTCTCTTTAGATTGACATTGTAAGGTAAGTGTGAGAAGTCTGATCTGGCTAGTTTTAGTATAAAACAGAATATTTTGATTGGACATAGCCACTTATGGGTTATGCTTATGGGTTAAGCCAGGGGTGGGCGAACTTTTTTGATCGCGGGCCGCACAGTGCGTCTTTGGAACCTTGGCGGGCCTCATTTATAAAAATCAAGTGAAAATATTTTTAAAGGCGGTTATAGACCCATAAACACACAATTGATTGAAAGGAAATTTTGTGAAATATTCTTCTCGGCGGGCCGCATGAAAACCTATGGCGGGCCGTAGTTTGCCCCACCCCTGGGTTAAGCTATATTGTCTTAAGTATTTTCTTCCGTTTTTTTTTTGTTTTCGTTGTCGTCATGCAGATGTATACCTTGTGACCAAACTGGAGCAATCTTGTTTATTGATGAATTTTTTTTTTAAATTCCAGCTAATTTCTTCACCGGAAGACCAGCAAACTGGATCAGTGCAACCTGAGGGAGAAAACCTAACTGCCATTGCTCTTTATGACTATGAAGCTGGTTAGTACATTTAGTATACTCTTTTACTCTTTTACTTGTTCCAGTCATTTGACTGTGGCCATGCTGGAGCACCGCCTTTTTAGTTGAGCAAATCGCCCCCGGGACTTATTCTTTGTAAGCCCAGCACTTATTCTATCGGTCCCTTTTGCTGAACAGCTAAGTTCTGGAGACGCAAACACACCAGCATCGGTTGTCAAGCGATGCTGGGGAGACAAACACAGACACACAAACACACACACACACACACATATATATATATATATATAGGACAGGCTTCTTTCAGTTTCCGTCTACCAAATCCACTCACAAGGCTTTGGTCGGCCCGAGGCTATAGTACAAGACACTTGCCCAAGGTGCCACGCAGTGGGATTGAACCCGGAACCATGTGGTTCGTAAGCAAGCTACTTACCACACAGCCACTCCTGATTCCATGCTAAACACAATCCCTGCCTCCTCATGTCTTACAAACAACTTGCACATGCAAGTGCTACCAGTCAAAAACTCCGCATACCGGAAGCCAGCCAGTGTATGGGGTCATCAGGAGAGAATGTGCACCATTTCAGGGCCTACCTCCTGACGGCATCAATGCACACCGGCGCGCCCTCACTGATACCGTCAACAAAAACAAAAGCACTTGGTCTTGTTTTAATAGAACTATATACTTATAGGCCCCTGGACAAAGCAATGCATGAAAGGTCACTTAATACACAATATAGATTTAGCACTGGGCTCCTAAAGCTGTTGGACCTTGAACAAGCTCCCAGTGTGCTCATGCTTTAACCCTTTCGCTACTGTATTTCTGCTGAGATGCTCTGTGTTTCTTTCAATTAATTTTAAATATAACAAAGAATTTAGTAAAATATCTTAGTTATCATTAAGCTAGTGTTAGGAACATAAATTGTGACTAAGGTTTAGTGGAAGATTTTAATTCAAAACTTATGAAAACAAGACATTTGTACTACAGAACCAGGGCTGGTTTCAGCCAGGTTTGTATCGAAAGGGTTAATATCCCTCACACACACACCACACACACAACAACACCAACAGCTCCATTATTTCCTGCTAATGATTCCAATATGATTTGGCATGGTTTTCTACAGCTGGATGCCCTCCCTAACACCAGCCTCGGAGTGGTTGGCATTAGGAAGGACATCCAACCATAGGGACCATGCCAAATCAGGATGGAGCCTGGTGCAGCCTTTCAGCTTACCAGCCTTGGTCAAACCATCCAACCCTTGCCAGACATTAAATGATGATAATGATGATGCTATCTCCAATATTTTCTTTCCTTCCTGGGGACACAGCTTGGTTTGTAACCCCTTCTGTACTCTTGTATAAACATGTTTACAACCCTGAGCAGGATTTAATGGTTTCTTTCCTTCTTCTCTTTTAGCTGATGATGATGAATTATCGTTCCAACCTGAAGACATTATCACTGCTGTTGACAGGGTAAGGGTTTCTTTGTGGAATTTTTATTATGTCTTGGGAGTATTTCTGTATTTGTGTGTGTGTATGTGTCTCCCTTCATCGTCACCTCTCCCTCGTAACCCCACCCCTATACAATCCAACCTCACCTTCCCTATCCATCCTATTCCACCCCCACCCCATCCCTTACACCCACTCCCACATACTCCAACTCTACCCCGACCCCATCCCTTACACCCACTCCCACATACTCCACCACTATCCCCCACCCTCAGCCTAACCCACATCCCACCCTTGCTTTCCCCGCTCTCGCCTCCCTCACATCCCAACACCACCACGCCACACACCACCATACCATACACCACCATACCACACCACCACGCACACACTTGCACTGACCACTTCAGAGCCCCACACCATCATCGACACACACACATGCACATGTCAAGGTCACCAGCCCTTTTCCACACACACATACATACTCTCTTATACACATGTACATGCACCTCCGTTTTGGGATCACCACTACTTTATTATCTCACCTTCTTCCTAGCTCTCCTGTGTGACTCCTCTGTCTAGCATTTGCCATGATAGATCGCTAGCCACTACACATTCTTTATTTTCCCAACTTGTTTCTTTCTGTAGAAGAGCGTAGGCTCGAAACGTAAAAGACTTTTTCTATTCCTGAGCGTTATACTAATACATCTGTTTGTTTTGTACACCACCTGTCTTTGTCTTTTGTTTTTTTGTGAATTCTCCCTATATATATATATCTGTGTGTGTGTGTGTGTGCGTATATATATGTTGTTGTTGTTTTTGTCTCATTTGGTCTAAAGTCGTATGACAACCACCGTTATATATATTTTGTTTATTCATTACTGTTTTCAATTTCGTTTTCGTCTCTTGTATTCACATCCGTCTTGTGCGTTCACATTCCTGTCTTCTACCAAGAAATCTAATGCTTACAGCTTAGTTTTTTTTCTTGGGGCTGGCCAAGTTGGAGCAAATATCAGAATTGAACAGCCGAAATTTGCTATGATGATTCGGTGTCTGACTGAAGATTGAAGGCTTCGAATGATTTGTCTGTGTTCCGTGTTCGTCCCTTCCTGTATTTCACGTTCATTATATATAAAAACATTCATTCTTATATATATATATATATATAAATATATATATATATATATAGAGAGAGAGAGAGAGAGAAAGTGAGAGTATAAGGAGGATAAGTTTATACTGGCGGATACCATATTACCTCTCAAATTGGTTCGATACCAGCTATCCACAATGGTCCTTATATAGCACTCAAGCTTAGAAAGTGGTACTAGGTACTATAACTTCACTCATTCGGTAATTCCATGTTCTTATTGAGAACCGCAAATATTCCATAGAATATTTAATGACAAAAAAGAGTGGAGATTTTTACTCACGTCTATTCATGGCAGTCGAAACATATGTAGGTCAGATGAACATTCTGTAGAAAACTTACAAAGGAAGAGATTTGGGGATGTGAGTGAATTAATTCACTACTCATCTTGATAAAAGTATGTAATTACAGGCATAGGAGTGGCTGTGTGGTAAGTAGCTTGCTTACCAACCACATGGTTCCGGGTTCAGTCCCACTGCGTGACACCTTGGGGAAGTCTCTTCTACTATAGCCTCGGGCCAATCAAAGCCTTGTGAGTGGATTTGGTAAATGGAAACTGAAAGAAGCCTGTCGTATGTATGTATTTGTATATATATATATGTGTGTGTGTGTGTATGTGTGTGTGTTTGTCCCCCCCCCTAGCATTGCTTAACAACCGATGCTGGTGTGTTTACGTCCCCGTAACTTAGCGGTTTGGCAAAAGAGACCGATAGAATAAGTACTAGGCTTACAAAGAATAAGTCCTGGGAGTCGATTTGCTCAACTAAAGGCGGTGCTCCAGCATGGCCGCAGTCAAATGACTGAAACAAGTAAAAGAATAAAAGAGTTACCTCCTCCTCATTATCAATGTTATATATCTATGTACATCTTTATATATAAAAGTGAGGTTGTGTGCTGTCTGTCTCCTGCGATTTAGATTCCTAACTACTCCCACATTTTGCGGTGCAGTGTAACCAAAACCGGGTATCTTATAGTCGTGATTCATATAGAGCCCTTCTGGGTATTAGCGCGCGTCTACGATGAGTCTACGATTTAAAAAAAAAAAATTTACCATAATTTTTTCCCATTTTTAATGAATTTTTTTTGCTATTATATAAGGGAAGTAACTCTCTAAAAATGTATTATTAAATCTCAGAACGTAAAAAGCTACAGTAACCCCCCTTCCTTTGTGGTTAGCCATATTGAGATGGCTATTATACTTTACATCTCTAAAAATGTTTATATAGTTATTTCCCTTACAAACCCGAGCAACGCCGGGCGATACTGCTAGTATTTATATAATTTTGTATGGTTTTTATTTTCAGATTGACGAAGGCTGGTGGAAAGGAGAGTGCCATGGAAAGATTGGATTGTTTCCTGCTAACTATGTTGAACTAATACAGCAATAACGCAGTCAACAACTTCTGTACACACACACTGACACACATACACGCACACACACACACACACACACAAACAAATTACATACTTTTATCAATTATACTCCTAATTAGCAATCATGTGACTTTTTGAACCCTAAAAAAGAGCCTTCTCACATGTATGTATGTGTATATATATATATGTATATATGTGTATATATATATATTCATTACAGATATAGGGTAAAAAATTATTAATTTAATAAATTAACAAATTTTACCAAGTAGTTTTCGGTATGGAAAAGAGCCATATTTGGTAAAAACTTATACCAAAAGTTTTTTTTAGCGACAAGTTGTTACTAAACCCTTAATTATTGTTATAATTATATATATATATATATATATATTTATAAGCGCAGGAGTGGCTGTGTGGTAAGTAGCTTGCTTACCAACCACATGGTTCTGGGTTCAGTCCCACTGCGTGGCACCTTGGGCGAGTGTCTTCTACTATAGCCTCGGGCTGACCAAAGCCTTGTGAGTGGATTTGGTAGACGGAAACTGAAAGAAGCCCGTCGTATATATGTATATATATGTGTGTGTGTGTGTGTATATGTTTGTGTGTCTGTGTTTGCTGCCATCCCCCTCCCCGCATCACTTGACAACCATGCTGGTGTTTTTATGTCCCCCGTAACTTAGCAGTTCGGCAAAAGAGACCGATAGAATAAGTACTAGGCTTACAAAGAATAAGTCCGGGGTCGATTTGCTCGATTAAAAGGCGGTGCTCCAGCATGGCCACAGTCAAATGACTGAAACAAGTAAAAGAGTAAAAGATATATATGTATGTATGTATGTCATTGTGAACCCCTATATTTACAACTCCCCTAATAGCGCTTAAACTGCCATATTTAAAAAAATGGCTGAGCGAACCCTGGAATGTCAGCCACAAATACACTCATGGAAGGTAGCTGTATGTATTGTATCACTTGATGGATAGGTAGATAGCTCCTCCGAATATTGCTCTTAAATTTTTGAAGAGCCATGGGTAGACCAGGTCAGGTTTGGTGGGGAGGGCATTGCTGGATTCACGATTTGACTGTATACTCCTGGGTCCTCCAGGGTGGCCCATCAAGCAGAGCCCCAATTTGTCTCTATCCCCAGGAGATACCACCTCATCTGCCCTGACCATTCGGCGTATGCGACGACTGACTCGAGCCATGAGCAGAACAAACTATATTTTGTCGGACTAACTATTATGGATTAGATATTTCAGATAGATTAATATACTTACATACATATATATATATATATATATATGAAATTATAATTTAGGGTATCTACGAGATACCGCCATGCTGAAAATAGCAGCCGAAATCCAAACATTTAATCTGAACATTTAATGTGGTTTTAGAGTCAGATTTTGGCTGCTATTTTCAGCATGGCGGTATCTCGTAGATGCCGTAAATTATAATTTTAATAATAATTATTACCTTGAAGGATTTTATTTCCATGCTGGCCACTTGATAAGATTGTTATTTTAATTTAAATTAACGATCTTAACGGCGAGCTGGCAGAATCGTTAGCACGCCGGGCGAAATGCTTATGTTCTGAGTTCAAACTCCGCCGAGGTCGACTTTGCTTTTCATCCTTTCGGGGGTCGATAAATTAAGTACCAGTTGTGCACTGGGGTCGATCTGATCGACTGGCCCCCTACCCCAAAATTTCGGGCCTTATGCCTAGAGTAGAAAAGGATATATATATATATTATATATATATATATATATATATAAAAAATCCGAAGATTTTTTTTTTAATATGCTAGGCCACTGGTTTTAATTGATTAATATCAATTTCTACCCTTAATTAATTTGATATATATATATATATATATATATATACATACATATATATGCATACATACAATTATACACATTGTATATACACGCTGGAGTGTGTTGACAATGGCTGTAGTTGGAAGGTGAAAAACAAAATTTAAGGGTTTCATTTAATGTGCTAACAAATGCTGTTGGGAAGAAGGCACAAACATCACATAGTCCCCTTTTCTTTTTGGTGTGTTGGACACATGGACACACACCAACAGAAATGGGCACCGATTCTTTTTGTTTTTTTTTTCTTTTTAAATTCTAGATACTGAGTTGATTGTTGCGGCGTTCCTATCAAATATATTTTTTTACTTGTCTTTACGCAAAATTTTTACTAAAGAAAAAAAAAAAACAATCAACAAAAAGTTTAAACTAAAAAAGCAAAAACAAAAAAAAAACGGAAAGAAAAATAACTAAAACAAAAAACAAACTAAATATATTTGCATGATTTGATAAAAAAAAATTTTTTTTTTTTTTTTTTTCCAATTTTTAAATTCGTTTGTCCAGATTTTATTCTGGATATATTAATTTTTTTTTTTTTTGGCGTTATTTTTATTATTTTTTGTTTTTGTAAAATTCTTCGATCTGCGTGTGGGTGATGGGGTGAGGTTTCAATCATTGGTCAACGACCATGCTTCGACAATGAAGGGGTTGAGATGTTGCCTTTTTATGTATGTTGCAACTCTTCCGCACTCTCTCTCTCTCCTTGCTTCGCCATCCCATTTCTGCTTACCCCCGGCCCCCCACCCCCACCCTTACCTCTCTCGGTACTTTGCTCTTTGACTTATCAATCCCGTAAATGGAGGAAGAATGAAAGACCAAAATCGTCTCCTGTGGAATAAGAAGTAGCAAAACCCAACCAAATTGAACAGAACAGAATATCAAAATATGACTAACAACTTTTATTTCACGTTAAAACATCCAATTTTGTTTTTTACATCGCATACTTATATATATATATATATATATATATATATATACACATATATATCATGTCACGTGACCGACCAGACCATCAGATGTTGTTACACATCGCTGGTCACAATGCGCTTCACATTGTTTTAGCCTTCGAATGACGCCACCCCGCTGGCTAAGCGACCAGGCCAACAGAAGAAAGAGTAGAGAAAGTTGCGGTGAAAGAGTACATTAGGGATCACCACCACCCCTTGCCGGAGCGTCGTGGAGCTTTTGGGTGTTTTCGCTCAATAAACACTCACAACGCTCAGTCTGGGAATCAAATATCGATCGTACGACTGCAAGTCCACTGCCCTAACCACTGGGCCATTGCGCCTCCACACATATATATATATATAATATAATATAATATATACACACACACACATACACATGCTTACATATATACGAAGGTGAGGCAAAAGTAATGCCGTTTTGTTTAGGACAGGTATGATTACCAACACAAGAACATGTATCATACATCAAAATGAAGCTGGTCCTTTGTGGATCACATCCCTATTTCCCAACATAGTCACCGTTTCTCTCAATAGCAATTTTTTTTACCTTTAATAAATAGTGTATATACACATACAGTTGTGTCAAAAAAATCTGGAACATTCCTTTAAAAATAAAAATTGTTATGCCCAAGTACTATTGGATTCAAATATATGCAACTTAGATATTTGGGTGTTTAATATAAAAATTTTAATTTCCGGACCTATGTTCCAAACTTTTGGCAAAGAAATAATATATTGCAAATTTAACATAACTTTGGGTATTTAATATAAAAATTCTAATTTTCAGACCTTTGTTCCAAAACTTTGGTCATGACTGTATATATGTATATATATATATATATATTATATATATATGTATACTGTATACACACACACACATATGCACAATAGACCTCTGCCGAGTTTCCTTCTCGTAAAATTCCACTCCTAAGACTTTGGTCGTTCTGAGAGATGCTATGGTAAAAGACATTTTCACAAACTGCTGAGCAAAGGGATTGAACATGTAGCCCACATGGTTGTGAAGCGGATTTCCTAACCACACAACCAATCAGTTTTATAGATTTAAATTCACCAAGAGAACGAGAATTAAGGAGGTGCAGTTTGCCAATGACAGCCGTATCGAACATTTGTCTCTGTTGACCTTGATGGACATATCTGCTCTTCTTCACCCCTGAAGGGACCTTATGTTTAAGCAAGGTACTGGGATATCAATAATAATGATGATGATGGTGATGATGATGAATATTTTAAACACACAACTGGTTCATTTTGTTATGTAAATGTATGTATTTGCATAACCATCCTACCCCATGAAAGCAGGTTGAGAAAGACAATATAGATGTGTGTGTGTATACATATATCTATGTAGGTATATGCGTATATGTATTTATATGCATATAGATATATATATATAAAATTATACTTTTATATATGATGTGTTGTGAATTTTTTATATATATATGTATATATATATACATGTATGTATATATATGTATGTATATATTTATGTGTGTGTGTATATATATGTGTATATATATATATGCATACATATAGGTGCATACATGTGTGTATATATGCATATATATATGCATGTACATATATATACATATATATATATATATATATATATATATCAGAGTAAACACTTAAATGTGAAACAAGGTGGAAAAAAGAGTACTGAAATACCAGTGGTAGAGTAATATGCTTTATTTAAAAGCAGCAGAAAATTCAACAAAACCTGTTACTCTGAGTTCCACGTTGCCGTTCGTCGGACAGTTTTTTCTAGCAAAAACTGTCCGACGAACAGGAACGTGAAACTCAGAGTAACAGGTTTTGTTGAATTTTCTGCTGCTTTTAAATAAAGCATATATATATATATATATATATATTTACATATATATGTGCATACATCTACACACTCCCTCCCAACACACGTACACACACACACACACACATCAACCTGCTGTTTCTATTCTGCTGAATATTCAACCTTGTGACTCCTGACTCAACTGCTCCTTCTTATTTTCAAAAAACTTTTTTTTCCTTGATATATTTTCTTGATTAATCTCTTGTTTCTATTTTTCGGAGAATATTTATTCAATTCTTTCTCTCTCCTTTTTTTTTTTTTACCCCCCCCCCATTACTTTGTGTCACTCCTGAAGTCTTCTTTACTCTCCTAAATCACTTTTTGTATATTTTTCTGCTTATTTTCTCCATCTTGCTGATGAAACTTATTTCAACCTCAACATACTAAAGTTTGTAAATTTGAACAGAGATGATTTTATCCAGTTAAAAATGTTTTTTTAGGCGATGTAAACAATTTTGGTCAGTGGAAAAAATTCCAGGCAATTTCAGCCTAAGCTGTGAAAAAAATTTCAGCCAAAGCACTGAAAAAAATTTCAGGCAATTTTAGCCAAAGCACTGAAAAAAATTTCAGGCAATTCTAGCCTAAACAGTGAAAAAAATTTCAGACAATTTTAGCCAAAGCAGTGAAAAAAATTTCAGGCAATTTCAGCCTAAGCACTGAAAAAAATTTCAGGCAATTTTAGCCGAAGCACTGAAAAAAATTTCAGGCAATTTTAGCCTAAGCACTGAAAAAAATTTCAGGCAATTTTAGCCTAAGCAATTTTAGTTTCTGGAATCTAGTTTGGCTGATAAAAATAGTTTTGGCTGTTCAAAATAGTTTTGGCCAAAGAATACAGTTTTAGGCGATATAAACGATTTCGGCCAATGAAAATGGTTTTTGGTTGTTGAGAATTAATTTTGGCCAATGAAAACCAACGTTAAATTTCTTCAGAATTGTTTTTATTTTTCCTTTTGAATTTCTCCTCCATTGCATAATAAAACATGTGATTGAAAAATAGAAACAGAACTACATACACACACACACATATACATACATACAATTATATATATATATACATATGTGTATATACATATAAAAATACGAATTGGAACAAGAATGCAAAACATTCATATAGATGATACAAAAAACATGGATGGGTCATTCGAAGCCTCTAATCTTCAGTCAAGAACCGGATCATCCTCGCAATTTCGGCTGATTGATCCGGTTCTTGACTGAAGATTAGGGGCTTCAAATGACCCCTCTGTGTTTTTTGTATCGTCTGTATGAATGTTTTGCATTCTTGTCCCATTTTGTACTTTTATATATATATATATATTATAGTGGCGTACGTACACCTTATTCTCTTATATATATATATATATATATACATACACGCACACACATAGCATAAAACCAACATAAACATTTTGTAATTTTATATATATATATATATTATAGTGGCGTACGTACACCTTATTCTCTTATATATATATATACACATACACATAAATATATATACATACATACACGCACACACATAGCATAAAACCAACATAAACATTTTGTAATTTTATATATATATATATATTATAGTGGCGTACGTACACCTTATTCTCTTATATATATATATATATACACATACACATAAATATATATACATATACATACATACACGCACACACATAGCATAAAACCAACATAAACATTTTGTAATTTTATATATATATATTATAGTGGCGTACGTACACCTTATTCTCTTATATATATATATATATACACATACACATAAATATATATACATATACATACATACACGCACACACATAGCATAAAACCAACATAAACATTTTGTAATTTTATATATATATATTATAGTGGCGTACGTACACCTTATTCTCTTATATATATATATATATACACATACACATAAATATATATACATATACATACATGCACACATATAGCATAAAGCCAACATATACACATACACACATGGTGTTGGTTTTAGTGTTGGCATAATGGATTCATTCAGATCGTTAAGCTTTCGTTTACTGCCAATTACAAAATAATTAGTTGGAGAAAATATTCAGTTATCAAACAAAAAGACAAAAAAAAAACATTGCAAAAAAAAAAAAAAAGCATCATTCCATTTTTTTCTTTTTTTTGATGTCAAAAGAATTTGGAAAGGTAATCAAATTTGTAAAGTATTCTTTTTTTAAAAATTCATTTAAATTTCTTTGAAAGCTGAAATTATAATCTTAAACCAACAACTACATTATCATAATAATAATAATGATAATAATAATAATAATAATAAAAATTAAAAAATTAGAACAAATCCGTATTTTCTTTTTATTATTGCTTTAATGTGTGTAAATCGTAATGAGATGGCTTGGGCGTGTTAGCCATATGAAAGATGGCAGAATCCCCAAGGACACTCTACGGAGAGCTTGCTAGGGGTACTAGGTCTGTGGGTAGACCGTTCTTACGTTACAAGGATGTTTGCAAAAGGGACATGAAGGCCTGCAACATCAATATTAGCGGTTGGGAAGCACATGCCGGCAACCGTGGAGATTGGCGACATGCCGTAAAAGAGGGGACTCGAAAAGGGGTGACAGAGAGAGAGAGGAGAAATGGAAAGACAAGAAAAGACGTCAACAAGAAACTATGGCATTACAACCAGCCAGGCAAAGTCTTCGCTACATTTGCGGTACCTGCCAGGGGAGTGTTGTCCAGGATAGGACTACACAGCCACAGCAGGAAATGTATCAGGACATGAAATGTAAAAGCCGGACGGGACTATTTTATGCGCAACTCCATTGTCTCCCGACACAAAAAAGGATGCCAACAACAACAACATGTGCATAAATCAACAGGGTTATTCAAAAACAATAAACTGATTGCTCTCTTCCACATATACGGGCTTGTCCTTTTTCGGGGTCAGTGCCACTTAAAAAGGACCAGCTCAGGTGCTGCGTTAATGCACCCCTGCCACTACTGTTTGTTTGTTTGTTTGTTGAGCGAACGGTCGGTCTTCGTCCCAGAGTGAGAGAAGTCCGAAACGTGGTCCTTTGCTATTCGTAAGACCTGCAGAAGAGAAAGCAGGTCAAGTCCCGACACCGAGAGCATCGACGGATGGATGAATGCGCATCCAGGCTCAGCGGATGCATAGGAAGTCGGGGACAAGAAACAGGAAGAAAGAGTGAGAGAAAGTTGCGGTGAAAGAGTACAACAGAGGTCGCCACCCACCCCCTGCCAGAGCCTCGTGGAGCTTTAGGTGTTTTCACTCAATAAACACACACAACGCCCGGTCTGGGAATCGAAACCGCGAGTCTGCTGCCCTAACCATTGGGCCATTGCGCCTCCACTGCTGTTGCTGTTGAGCGAAGCGGTCTTTGTTCCAGAGTGGGAGAAGTCCGAAACGTGGTTCTTGCTATTCGTAAGACCCGCAGAAGAGAAAGCAGGTCAACCCCCGACACCGAGAGCATCGACGAATGGATGATTGTGCATCCAGGCTCAGCGGTTGCGTAGGAAGTCGGAGACAAGAAACAGGAAGAAAGAGTGAGAGAAAGTTGGAGCGAAAGAGTACAACAGAGGTCGCCACCCACCCCCTGCCAGAGCCTCGTGGAGCTTTAGGTGTTTTCGCTCAACAGGGGTCACCACCTACTCCCTGCCGAAGCCTTGTGGAGCTTTAGATGTTTTCGCTCAACAGGGGTCACCACCCACTCCCTGCCGGAGCCTCGTGGAGCTTTAGGTGTTTTCGCTCAACAGGGGTCGCCACCCACTCCCTGCCGGAGCCTCGTCGAGCTTTAGGTGTTTTCGCTCAATAAACACACACAACGCCCCGGTCTGGGAATCAAAACCGCGATCCTCCGACCGCGAGTCCACTGCCCTAACCACTGGGCCATTGTAGCTCCTACCGCTGCTGTGTTAACGCACCCCTGCCAGTGGCATGTGAAAAGCACCCAGCATCTATTGTAAAATTGTTGGCATTAGGAAGGGCATCCAGTCGTGGGAACAATGTCCCAACAGACAATTGGAGTCTGGACAGCTCTATGGTAACAAACTGTCCAACCCATTGCCAGCATGGAAAGCAAACATTAAACGATGATATGTCTGTGTGTCCTGCCACCGCCTGACAACTTGTGTTGGTGTGTTAACATCCCTGTAACTTAGCAGTTCAGCAAAAGCTACTTATAGAACAAGCGTGAGGCGCAATGGCCCAGTGGTTAGGGCAGCGGATTCGCGGTTTCGATTCCCAGACCGGGCGTTGTGAGTGTTTATTGAGCGAAAACACCTAAAGCTCCACGAGGCTCCGGCAGGGGATGGTGGTGATCCCTGCTGTACTCTTTCACCACAACTTTCTCTCACTCTTACTTCCGGTTTCTGTTGTACCTGTATTTCAAAGGGCCGGCCTTGTCACTCTCTGTGTCACGCTGAATATCTCCGAGAACTACGCTAAGGGTGCACGTGTCTGTGGAGTGCTCAGCCACTTACACGTTAATTTCACGAGCAGGCTGTTCCGTTGATTCGGATCAACCGGAACCCTCGTCGTCGTAACCGACGGAGTGCTTCCTCTTACAGAACAAGTACCAGGTTTTAAACAAAACAGAGAAGTACAGAGGTCAATTTGTTTGATTAAAATACTTGAAAGTGGTGCCCCAGGATGGCCGTGGACTTGAATCAGTTTCCTTCTATCAAATCCACTCACAGGGCTTTGGTTTCTGCCTAGGGCTATTGTCGAAAACACGGGCCATGCTGGAGCACCGTCTTTAAAAATTTTAGTCAACGGAATCGACCGTTGTAGTTCTGTTTTGTTCAAAACCTGGTATTTATTCTATAAGTCTCTTTCGATGAACTGCTAAGTCACAGCAGCACGCTGTGGGATTGAACCTGAAGCCCCGTGGACAGGAAATAAACTTCTTACCAACCAGCCATGCCTGCACCTACTCTTTTAGTTGTTTCAGTCATTTGACTGCGGCCATGCTGGAGCACCGCCTTTAGTCGAGCAAATCGACCCCGGGACTTATTCTTTTGTAAGCCCAGTACTTATTCTATCGGTCTCTTTTGCCGAACCGCTAAGTTACGGGGACGTAAACACACCAGCATCGGTTGTCAAGCAATGCTAGCGGGACAACACAGACACACAAATATATACACACACACATATATATATATATACATATATACATATATACGACAGGCTTCTTTCAGTTTCCGTCTACCAAATCCACTCACAAGGCATTGGTCGGCCCGGGGCTATAGCAGAAGACACTTGCCCAAGGTGCCACGCAGTGGGACTGAACCCGCAACCATGTGGTTGGTTAGCAAGCTACTTACCTACCACACAGCCACTCCTGCACCTAATTAAAATTTTTCTGTTTCTACCAACAGACACAGAAAAGACATTTCCATTTAATAAATTTTTCTCTTTTAAATCCAAGTGGGGTAGTCTCCCTTGTGGTTATTACCTCGGCTGCAGTAACTTCCCCTGTATAGTAGTCCTATATCTCTGCTAGTTACTCGTGAGTACCAACATTAGGAGGCACAATGGCCCAGTGGTTAGGGCACCGGACTCGCGGTCGGAGGATCGTGGTTTCGATTCCCAGACCGGGCGTTGTGTGTGTTTATTGAGCGAAAAGACCTAAAGCTCCACGAGGCTCTGGCAGGGGGTGGTGGCGACCTCTCTTGTACTCTTTTGCCCCAACTTACTCTCACTCTTTCTTCCTGTTTCTTGTCCTCCCCGACTTCCTACGCAACCGCTGAGCCTGGATGCGCATTCATCCATCCGTCGATGCTCTCGTGTCGGGGGTTGACCTGCTTTCTGTCTTCTGCGGGTCTTACGAATAGCAAAGGACCACGTTTCAGACTTCTAGGACGAAGATCGCTTCACTCAGCAGGAACAGCAACAGTACCAACATCAATTAGAACCCAGCACATCATCATCATCGTTTAACGTCCGCTTTCCATGCTAGCATGGGTTGGACGATTTGACTGAGGACTGGCGAACCAGATGGCTGCACCAGGCTCCAGTCTGATCTGGCAGTGTTTCTACAGCTGGATGCCCTTCCTAACGCCAACCACTCCGAGAGTGTAGTGGGTAATTTTACGTGCTACCGGCACGAGGGCCAGTTCAAATTCCGCCGAGGTCGACTTTGCCTTTCATCCTTTCGTACCAATTAGTACCAGTTACGCACTGGGGTTGATGTAATCGACCTAATCCGTTTGTCTGTCCTTGTTTGTCCTCTCTGTGTTTAGTCCCTTGTGGGTAGTAAAGAAACAGGTACTGGCAACGGCCACGCTCAAAATGGTGTTTTTTACATGCCACCTGCAGAGCAGTCAGTCCAGCAGCACTGGCAATGACCTCGCTCGAATATTTTGTTCACGTGCCACCAGCACAAGTGCCAGTAAGGCGACGCTGGTAACGATTACGCTCAAATGGTGCTTTTTACGTGCCACGAGCACGGAAGCCAGTCAGCTGCTGAGACAGTGATTCCACTTGGATGGAGCTGTTAGCGCTCCACTGGCACGGGTGCCAGTCATCAAATTTGGTTCAATTTTGGACCTAGCATAAAGCTGTCTCCTTCTCCACTGGAGCCCCACGCAGTTGAAAGTGGATCTTAGTCTTTGAAAGCTACATGGCAACCTTTATAGTTCTGGTGCCACAAAAAAAAAAAAACATGTACCCCATTACACAGTACAATTCAAATAAAGACAACGAAGGATTTGAGAGTGTTCTTTAATCCTGCAGATGGTAAGACAACCTCACTGGTGTTGGTGCTACGACAATCTGTATGTACCCAGTTACTCTCTGTAAAGTGATTGGTGTTAGGGGGGACATCCAGCTGCCGAAACTATGCCAAAACAGATATAGGAACTCAAGGCATTCCTTGGACTGATCAAATCTTGTGAAGTCCTCCAACCTATGACAGCAAGGAAGACGGACATTAATCACACACACACACACACACACACACACACAATTTTATTTAATTTGCTTTTCGCGGGAAGGAAAGTTTCTATCGAAGATGCGTATCGCCTTCAACTTCGAAACGCAGAGTAGATGAAACCATGGCGGCTGAAGAAGGGGAATTTTCCTTGTGTTAATTGTCCTGTACTCTATCTTTTCGTTGTTTAAGAAAAATGTCCAGTTCCTTGGTTTTGTGTTTATGTTTTCGTTTCTCATTGTGTTCGACGTTTTTTGGTGTCCTGTACCCATACATGCATGTATATATACGTGTAGAGGTAGGTACGTACATATATGTATGTATATATGCATATGTTTTATTTTATTATATATATATATATATATATATATATATATATATATATATATACGACGGGCTTCTTTCAGTTTCCATCTACCAAATCCACTCACAAGGCATCGGTTGTCAAGCAATGCTAGGGGGACAAACACAGACACAGAAACACATACATATACATACATATATACGACGGGTTT
This sequence comes from Octopus sinensis, assembly GCF_006345805.1. Taxonomy (NCBI): domain Eukaryota; kingdom Metazoa; phylum Mollusca; class Cephalopoda; order Octopoda; family Octopodidae; genus Octopus; species Octopus sinensis. Next base: position 9,835,629 of record NC_043024.1, read on the forward strand.
CATTTAGTTTCCGTCTACCAAATCCACTCACAAGGCTTTGGTCGGCTCATAGCTATAGTAGAAGACACTTGCCCAAGGTGCCACGCAGTGGGACTGAACCCGGAACCATGTTGTTGGGAAGCAAACGTGTTACCATAGATCTGAGAAGGGCATCAAGCGGTAGAATCCAGGCCAGTGTGGTCAGTGGATTACGAGGCAATCCTTGGATCCGTCACATCCTATCAGTTCGTCCAACCTCTCTCTGCCAGCGTGGAAGAAGCGCGTTTGGAGGATTATATCGCCTTATCTATCTCTATCGATCGATCAACACTCCTACACACACACACACATCCTGCCGTTTTCCCCACTCACTATTTCAGGAAGGATCGCAGGTCAAGAGTCCTTTGGCACCTCCTCTATAGGATCCAATCATAAGCAACCATCATTGCATTTCCCTACACACATACACACACGTGTATGTATATATAGATGTGTATATGTGTGTGTGCTTGCATGCGTGCTTGTAGTCTAACCCATGCCAGCACAGAAAATGGACGTTAAATTATCAGTATATATATAAATATCAGTACATAAGTACGTGTGTACGAGCAGGAACGTATGTATGTATGTATGTATGTATGTATGTATGTATGTATGTATGTATGTATGTATGTATGTATGTATGTATGTATGTATGCATGTATGTATGTATATATGTCTGTCTGTCTGTCTGTATGTATGTATGTATGAATGCATGTATGCATGTATGTACGTATGTATGTATGTATGCACGAATGTATGTATATATGTATGTATGTATGCACGTGTGCATGTATGTATGTATGCACGTGCGCATGTATGTATGTATGTATGTATGTATGTATGTATGAATGTATGTATGTATGTATGTATGTACGTATGTATGTATGTATATATGTATGTATGCATATATATGTATATATGTATGTATGTATGTGTGTATGCATATATATGTATATATGTATGTATGTATGTATGTATGTATGTATGTATGTATGTACGTACGTATATATGTATGTCTGTATGTATGTACGTACGTATATATGTATGTCTGTATGCATGTACGTGTGTGTATGTACGTACGTATGTATGTATGTGTGTGTAGTGAGTGTGTATACAAAGAAATTGACAAAGGGAGAAAGAGAGAGAGAAACAGTGTGTGATTATGGCAAGCAAGCAAGTGACGTAGAGCGCAGCAATCGTTGACAAGCTACACACAGGCGTGGTTGATAGCTGAACACAGAGAGATCTGAGTGGTTTAGTAATTAACAACCTTTTCCATAACACACAGACACACACACACACCACGCACACTATCTGGGCCTCCTCTGTTTCAAATAAACAAAGCACCACAAATTCTCCTCGACTCCACCTCAAGGAACACTAAATTATTTCCTTTTTAATTAATTTTATTAACTGACATGTCATTTGCACCTAATTAAGTCACTTAATTGGACTGTCATAGTGCTTTTACTATATATATTTTTTCGTTTTAGTATACCCCTCTCTCTTTGCTTAACCATTAATTCCTGTTCTAACTTTCGTTTCAACCCATGGAGCTCCTGATAACAATAAACACTCATATATCTCCTGAATGTAGTAAAAATTTACAGCTATAGACAGACAGTCCATTTAACCTACATTTATATTTATATATACACACACATAATACACTCGTCTTGTTTATCGACACACTGGATACAAAACAAGCCAAGCCAGGGAGTGGAGTTTTCTTTCTGCATACGTGGTCATCGAGCAGTTTAGAAATAGCAGCTAAAAACCAACCACATGTGTGTCGAGCCACACAATTAAATTCAAACACTGACAGGACCCCCATCGGATAATTTGGGATAATTTGACCCTTTGTAAATACTACACCAGAAAAAAACAAGCCAAGCCAGGGAGTGGAGTTTTCTTCTGCATACGTGGTCATCGAGCATTTTAGAAATAGCAGCCAAAAACCAACCACATGTGTGTCGAACCACACAATTAAATTCAAGCACTTTGCTGGACCCCCATCGGATAATTTGAGATAATTTGACCCTTTGTAAATTCGACACCAGAAAATAAAAAACGAAAAAAAGTCACATGCAGATACATGCAAAAGAATAAATAAAAATACAGTGGTGGAGGTCACGGCTGGGATGCTATTTGACCCCAGATCTGCTTTCAAACAGTGACTGGACCCCCATCGGATAATTTGAGATAATTTGACCCTTTTTAAATACTACACCAGAAAATTAAAAAATATATATTAAAAGTCACATGCAGATACATGCAAAAGAATAAATAAAAAATATAGTGGTGGAGGTCACGGCTGGGATGCTATTTGACCCCAGATCTGCTTGATCTGGGCCACTAACCTCGGTGCTATACTACCACAGCAGCTACTACCACCACTGCCACCACGACCACAACACGCACATTGGATTATATTTTGGTTTTGTACCAGAGACAAGAGATGGCAGTCTATAGATTGTTCCCGCTTCCGTCTTTATAAATCTTCTACACCCAACCATAGTAAGTCTATATAATATATATACACTCATAATATATATATGCATACATACATACGCGTGTAATACATACATAATACAGATATGCAGTATATATTACATAATATATATATATATATATATATATATATAATACTATATATTTGTGTATATATATATATATATATATATATATATATTTGCATGTATATATATATATATTATTTGCATGTATATATATATATATATTTGCATGTTTATATATCTATATATATTTGCATGTATATATTTATATATTTGCATGTATATATATTTATATATATATATGCATGTATATATATATATATATATATATATATTTAGAATAATATATATATATGAATTTATATATATATATATATATATATATTATATATATATATAACTATTATGTATGTATCTGGTGTGTGTTAAGATATTGTCTGTCTGTTTGCATATATATTCGTATACACTGTTTTCTGTCTATATAATACGTTAGACATCACCATGTATAGTAAAATATATTCATATACATACACATTTTTTATATACACACACACACACACACACCCAAGACACGTGCATGAATGTAGATACGAGTGAACATCATTATGCATGTATATATATATATATATATACGTGTGCACGCATGTATATATATATACACGTACAGACACACACACATATATATATTTATACACCCAGAGAAAGAAGGTATTATGCAGATAGCATTTCATCTGTAATTACATAATTATATGTGTGTATGCATGTGTATATATAAACCTTATATATCCTTGTGTGTGTGTATAAAACTTGCGTTGGGGGCTGCACCCATACACATTCATGTGCACACATATATATAGACTCATATATACATACATGCATATACACACATTCCTTCTGCTCCTTTTCATCCACCCCTGTCAACGTATTTAACGTTGGGTATATAACTCTGTAATGTCATATATATATATATATACATATATATACATATATATATTTACATATATACATATATTTATATACATATACATATATATATACCTATACATATATATATACCTATACATATATATATATATACCTATACATATATATATATATACCTATACCTATATATATATACATATACCTATATATATATATATATACACATATACCTATATATATATATATATATACACGCATTGCAAATTTGTAATGTTATTATATAAATATACAACGTTTTATACACACGTTGCGCTATGACACTTGAGGTTGCTAACGATGTATATTTCATTATGAAGGTTTTTTAACTGGTTGAGGGGAGGGTCTTTGGTCCCCTTTCAAAGCAACCACGAATTTCATTCATTGCTGCCATAATCACCACCGACACCACCACCACCACATAACCATCGCCCTCCTCCTCATCATCATCATCAACTATACAAAACGATTTTGAAGCATATTTATTGATCATCAATGTGGCAGTGTGCGTGTGGTTCTGTGTATGTATATGTGTGGTTATATGCGAGAGAGAGAGAGAGAGAGAAAGGAAGAAAGAGAAATTATGTGAAGCATTCAAAATTTCCACCACCAACCAACCAGCCCCTCCTACATTGCTACTACTTCTTATATTTCTAATAATAATTGTTGGCACCAGATCTGCAGAATTTTTTTAAAGGCAGGTGGTTCGTCTGTTCCATCGACCCAGGTCTTCAACGTGTACTTTATTTTATTATAGACCTATAAAAGCATGAACGGCAAAGTCGACCTCGGCGACATTTGAACTCAGGAATATAGAGAGATAGATAGATAGGAATATAGATAGATAGATAGATAGAGATAGATAGATAGATACATACATACATACATACATACATACATACATACATACATACATACATCATACATACATACATACATACATACATACATAGAAAGAGATAGGTAGATAGATAGGTAGATAGAAATATAGATAGATAGGTAGATAGACAGACAAACAGACGGACGAAAATGGGATCTTTTCGGTTTGAACGGCAGTTTTTAAAAATAATTTCCACTTAACTAAACACTTTTAAACTTCGTAAACTGGTAGAATGTGTTTATAAAACATCTTTTTCTCTTGGCTTTATTGAGAAAATTCTATAGTTTGTAAGATATTTGTGTTTTTTTCTTCAATTTCTGCAATTTCAACCAATCAATGACGTCTATTGAGGTGAAAACATTCTATAAAAGCATGAACGGCAAAGTCGACCTCGGCGACATTTGAACTCGGAATGTATAAAAGACGGACGAAATCTGGGATCTTTTCGGTTTGAACGGCAGTTTTTATTAAAAAATAATTTCCACGTAACTAAACACTTTTAAACTTCGTATACTGGTAGAATGTGCTCATAAAACATCTTTTTCTCTTGGCTTTATTGAGAATATTCTATTGTTTGTAAGATATTTGTTGTTGTTTTTTTCTTCAATTTCTGCAATTTCAACCAATCAATGACGTCTATTGAGGTAAAAAAAAACATTCTGTGCCTTATGAATATGCCCCTCGTTTAAGAAACAGATTGGGTTTATTTACATTTGCGAAGAAAAAAAGATACCCTTCCCTCCACCCCTAACCCTAAAACAGATTGAAATGCAATAGATTGATACTAGGGTCGTAATTATGGGTGACAATTTCATATGACACTGCTAGAAAAAACTGCCGTTCAAACCGAAAAGATCCCGAAAATGCCTCTGAGCCTTTTTGTACGACAGTCAAACGATTCTATCAATACGTTTGCCACAAGGGCGTCTGACGAGGGGAACGTTACGAAACAGTTTGCAGTTAAGTTTTAGAGGAGTGACTGTGTGGTAAGTAGCTTGCTAACCAACCACATGGTTCTGGGTTCAGTCCCACTGCGTGGCACCTTGGGCAAGTGTCTTCTACTATAGCCTTGGGCCGACCAAAGCCTTGTGAGTGGATTTGGTAGATGGAAACTGAAAGAAGCCCGTCTTATATATGTATATAGGTGTAGGAGTGACTGTGTGGTAAGTAGCTTGCTAACCAACCACATGGTTCTGGGTTCAGTTCCACTGTGTGGCACCTTGGGCAAGTGTCTTCTACTATAGCCTTGGGCCGACCAAAGCCTTGTGAGTGGATTTGGTAGATGGAAACTGAAAGAAGCCCGTCGTATATATGTATATAGGTGTAGGAGTGGCTGTGTGGTAAGTAGCTTGCTAACCAACCACATGGTTCTGGGTTCAGTCCCACTGCGTGGCACCTTGGGCAAGTGTCTTCTACTATAGCCTTGGGCCAACCAAAGCCTTGTGAGTGGATTTGGTAGATGGAAACTGAAAGAAGCCCGTCGTATATATGTATATAGGTGTAGGAGTGACTGTGTGGTAAGTAGCTTGCTAACCAACCACATGGTTCTGGGTTCAGTCCCACTGCGTGGCACCTTGGGCAAGTGTCTTCTACTATAGCCTTGGGCCGACCAAAGCCTTGTGAGTGGATTTGGTAGATGGAAACTGAAAGAAGCCCGTCGTATATATGTATATAGGTGTAGGAGTGACTGTGTGGTAAGTAGCTTGCTAACCAACCACATGGTTCTGGGTTCAGTTCCACTGTGTGGCACCTTGGGCAAGTGTCTTCTACTATAGCCTTGGGCCGACCAAAGCCTTGTGAGTGGATTTGGTAGACGGAAACTGAAAGAAGCCTGTCGTATATATGTATATATATATATGTGTGTGTGTGTGTGTGTGTGTGTTTGTGTGTCTGTGTTTGTCCCCCTAGCATTGCTTGACAACCGATGCTGGTGTGTTTACGTCCCCATAACTTAGCGGTTCGGCTAAAGAGACCGATAGAATAAGTACTAGGCTTACAAAGAATAAATCCTGGTGATCGATTTGGTCGACTAAAGGCGGTGCTCCAGCATGGTCACAGTCAAAATGACTGAAACAAGTAAAAGAATAAAAGAATTTTTAAAAAGTGAGTGTGGGAGGGAGAAGTAGGAGGAAAGATGAATTCTGTTATTTTTTTTTACTTGTTTCAGTTATTAGATTGCGACCAAGCTGGGGCACCGCCTTGGAGAATTTTTAGTCAAATGGATCGACCCCAGCACTAATAATTTTTTGTAAAGCCTGGTATTTATTCTATTGGGGGCTCTTTTGCCGAATCGCTAAGTTACCGGGACGTAAACACACCAACACAGGTTGTCAAGCGGTGGCGTGGGGTGTGTGTGGATAAACACAGACACAAAGACACAAACACGCACACACATGGCGGGCTTCTTTCAGTTTCCGTCTACCAAATCCATTCACAAGGCTTTGGTCGGTCTAGGGCTATAATAGAAGACACTTGCCCAAGGTGCCATGCAGTGGGATTGACCCCAGAGCCATGTGGTTGGGAAGCAAGCTTCATATCACACGACTACACTTGCACCTATATTTTGGCGGCGAGTGGCAGAAACGTTAGCACGCTGGGCGAAATGCGTAGTCGTATTTCATCTGTCGTTACGTTCCGAGTTCAAATTCCACCGAGGTCGACTTAGCCTTCATCCTTCAGGTCGAGAAAATAAGATAACCAGTAAGTACGCACTGGGGTCGATGTAATCGACTTAATCGTTTGTGTGTCCTTGTTTGTCCCCTCTGTGTTTAGCCCCTTGTGGGTAGTAAAGAAATAGGTATTCGTCTGTCGTATTACGTTTGAGTTCAAATTCCGCCGAGGTCGACTTAGCCTTTCATCCTTCGGGGGTCGATAAATTAAGTACCAGTTACGCACTGGGATCGATGTAATCGACTTAATCCGTTTGTTGTCCTTGTTTGTCTTCTCTGTTTAGCCCCTTGTGGGTAGTAAGTAAAGAAATATATATTTGGACAGTATATAAACGGTATACTAAATTCGTGAACAGAAGGTTGCTATTGTTCTTCTGATACAAGGGAACCTCTCATCAGGACTAGATTTATAACCCTTACAGGTCATTGCTGCAGCTTAAGGCCGAAAAGAGAAAGATCAGGCCGAAAATGTCGCTAGAAGCTAGGATCACCAAGCATAGATTGACATATTTTGGGCATATTATGAGAAAATCCCTGGAGAAGGACATCATGCTCGGAATGGTCAGTGGCAAGAGAGGAAGAGGCCGACCAATGGAGAAGTTCTTAAGCAGTCAGGCCGAAAAATGTCGCTAGAAGCTAGGATCACCAGCGTAGATTGGCATATTTTGGTCATATTATGCGGAGAAAATCCTTGGAGAAGGACATTCATGCTCGGAATGGTCAGTGGCAAGAGAGGAAGGGGCCGGCCAAGAACCCGCTGGCTTGACACCATCAAGAGTAATACCGGAATTGGACATATGTCTTCTCCCATAGCCTCGGGCCGACCAAAGCCTTGTGAGTGGATTTGGTAGACGGAAACTGAAAGAAGCCCGTCGTATATATGTATGTATGTATGTATGTATGTATGTATGTATATATATATATATATTTATATAATATATATATTATATACAAACACACACACACACCACAGGTGCAGGAGTGGCTGTGTGGTAAGTACCTTGCTTCCCAACCACATGGTTCCGGGTTCAGTCCCACTGCGTGGCACCTTGTCCGAGTGTATTCTACTATAGCATCGGGCCAACCAAAGCCTTGTCAGAGGATTTGGTAGACGGAAACTGAAAGAAGCCCATTGTTATATAATATACATATGTGTTTGTGTGTTTGTGTTTGTCCTCCTAGCATTGCTTGACAACCGATGCTGGGTGTGTTACGTCCCTGTAACTTAGGGTTCGGCAAAAGAGACGATAAAATAAGTACTAGGCTTACAAAGAATAGTCCTGGGGGTCGATTTGCTCGACTAAAGGCGGTGTCCCAGCATGGCCGCAGTCAAAATGACTGAAACAAGTAAAAGAGTATATATATATATGGCTGTGTGGTAAGTAGCTTGCTTACCAACCCCATGGTTCTGGGTTCAGTCCCACTGTGTGGCGCCTTGGGCAAGTGTCTTCTACTATAGCCTCGGGCTGACCAAAGACTTGTGAATGGATTTGGTTGACGGAAACTGAAAGAAGACCGTCATATATATATATATATATATATAGGTATGTGTGTGTGTTTGTTTGTCTCCCCAACATCGCTTGACAACCAATGCTGGTGTGTTTACGTCCCAGAACTTAGCAGTTCGGCAAAAAAGACCGATAAGATAAGTACTAGGCTTACAAAAAGAATAAGTCCCGGGGTCGATTTGCTCGACTAAAGGCAGTGCTTCAGCATGGCCACAGTCAAATGACTGAAACAAGTAAAAGAGAGAAAGAGAGGGAGTTTGTAAGATATTTGTTGTGTTTTTTCTTCAATTTCTGCAATTTCAACCAATCAATGACGTCTATTGAGGTAAAAAACATTCTGTGCCGTATGAATATGTCCCTCATTTAAGAAACAGATTGGGTTTATGTACAGTTGTGAAGAAAAAAAGATACCCTTCCCCGCACCCCTAACTCTAACCCTAGCCCTAAAACAGATTGAAAAGAGACCGATAGAATAAGTACTAGGCTTACAAAGAATAAGTCCTGCGGTCGATTTGCTAGACTAAAAAGGCGGTGCTCCAGCATGGCCGCAGTCAAATGCCTGAAACAAGTAAAAGAGAAAAGAGAACACACACACACACATGCTAATGTAACACTTTCCCTCTCTCTCTCTCTCTCTCTCTCTCTGTGTCTATTAAGACAATACCACACCTTGAAATATCTGACCCAATTACCTTCCCCTGCCGCTCCCCGCCACTTCCTCCCAAGCTGGGAGTTCCTTCCTGGTCGACTGGTATCACTTTCAGGGGACCCTGACACATATGGGGCCCTCCTCTTTTCTCCTCCTACCTTAATCTCACAACTCCCACCACTACCCACTCCTACCCCTACCTTCATTCCTAAAAGTATTACACAAGAATTATTTTTCTACTGCTACTACTACTACTACTACTGTGCCATGGCCAATAAGGTAAATCCGAGGCATGGTTATTGCTAGTTGAAAACTACTACTACTACTACTAATAATAATAATAATTATTATTATTATTGTTATTATTATTATTAATCATTTATTATTATTATTATTATTATTATTATTATCCTTTCTGCTGGAAGCACAAAGTTTCAGATTTTGGGAAAGGGATTAAGTGGATTATATCAACCCCAGTGCGTAACTGGTACTTATTTAATCGACCCCGAAAGGATGAAAGGCAAAGCGGACCTCGGTGGAATTTGAACTCAGAACGTAACGGCAGACGAAATACCTATTTCTTTATTACCCACAAGGGGCTAAACACAGAGAGGACAAACAAGGACAGACAAACAGATTAAGCTGATTATATCGACCCCAGTGCGTAACTGGTACTTATTTAATCGACCCCGAAAGGATGAAAGGTAAAGTCGACCTCGGCGGAATTTGAACTCAGAACGTAACGGCAGACAAAATACCTATTTCTATTTCTTTACTACCCACAAGGGGCTAAACACAGAGGGAACAAACGGATTAAGTCGATTATATCGATCCCAGTGCGTAACTGGTACTTATTTAATTGACCCCGAAAGATGAAAGGCAAAGTCAACCTCGGCGGAATTTGAACTCAGAACATAACGACAGACAAAATACCGCTAAGCATTTCGCCCGGCGTGCTAACGATTCTGCCAGCTCGCCGCCTTAGTAGTAGTAGTAGTAGTAGTAGTACTAGTAGTAATAATAATAATAATTTGTTGTTTCTTTCTCTTCCACTACCACCACCACCGCTGCTGCTACTACCACCCATACCTCCAATTGCTGTCCATTAGAACCAGTGTGAAAGGGAGAAATACAAAACCAGCAACAATGTCTTTGTCAGACCCGGCGCCATCATCAAACCCCAAGAATTACCAGAAAGCCGATGGTGAGTCCTTTGTCTTGAAATACTTTTAACCATCATTGTCTGTTTGTCTTCTCTCTCTCTCTCCCTTTCTCTCTATCTCTCTCTCTCTCTATCCATCTATCTATCTCTCCCTTTCTCTCTCTCTCTCTCTCTCTCTCTATCCATCTATCTCTCTCTCCCTTTCTCTCTCTATCTATCTATCTATCTCTCCCTTTCTCTCTCTTTCTATCTATCTCTCTCTCCTCTCTCTGTCTCTTCTTTCTCTCCCTCTCTCCCTTTCTCTCTCTTTCTATCTATCTCTCTCTCTCTCCCTGTCCGCTTTTCTGTCTCTTTCATTCTCTGTCTATCTCTCTCTCTCTATATATATATATATCTATCTATCTATCTATCTCTCCCTTTCTCTCTCTCTCTCTCTCTCTCTCTATCCATCTATCTCTCTCTCCCTTTCTCTCTCTATCTATCTATCTATCTCTCCCTTTCTCTCTCTTTCTATCTATCTCTCTCTCCTCTCTCTGTCTCTTCTTTCTCTCCCTCTCTCCCTTTCTCTCTCTTTCTATCTATCTCTCTCTCTCTCCCTGTCCGCTTTTCTGTCTCTTTCATTCTCTGTCTATCTCTCTCTCTCTATATATATATATATCTATCTATCTATCTATCTCTCCCTTTCTCTCTCTTCTATCTATCTCTCGATCCTTCTCTCTCTGTCTCTTCTTTCTCTCCCTCTCCCTTTCTCTTCTTTCTATCTATCTCTCGCTCTCCCTGTCCGCTTTTCTGTCTCTTTCATTCTCTGTCTATCTCCTCTCTCTCTCTAATATATATAGATATATTATCTATATCTATCTATCTCTCCCTTTCTCTGTCTCTCTCTCCGTCTGCCTTTCTATCTGTTTCATTCTCTGTTTGTCTTTCTCTCCTCCCCCTTTTCTCTCTTATATGTATATATACATATGATGATTTCAGTCCTTGGACAGCAGCCATGCTACAGCATCCCCTTTAGGGAGTTTTACTGATTGCTCATATTATATCGATACCCGTTTGTCGAAGTGCTATGTTACAGGACATAAATGGATACAGCCTATACAACGATATGTATGCTTCATCAGTTCATCACAAAACCGCTCCTCCAACTCCACCATGCACAAACGTTTACACAAACACACACATACTATCCCTCTATCATACACACACACACACAACAGCACACACACATACACACACACAACAGCACACACAACCACACACACACACACTCACAAACACACACACTCACACACAACCACACACACACACACACAGCAGCACACACACACACACACACATCACACACACACACCCACAACAGCACACACACACACCCACACACACAACAGCACACACACATACACACACACACACAACAGCACACACACTCACACACAACCACACACACACACACACAACCACACACACACACAACCACACACACACACACACACAGCAGCACACACACACACACACATCACACACACACACCCACAACAGCACACACACAAACAAAACACAACATCACACACACACACCCAAACAGCACACACACACACCCACACACACAACAGCACACCACATACACACACACACACAACAGCACACACACTCACACACAACACAACACACACACAACCACACCACACACACAACACACACACACACAACCACACACACACACAACCACACACACACAACACAAATCATACACACACACCACAACAGCACACACACACAAAAATCCACACGCACACACCCACAACAGCACAACACACACACACCACACAACAGCACACACACCACCCACAACAGCACACACACACACCCACACACACAACAGCACACACACACACACACAACAGCACACACACACGCAACAGCACACACACACAACAGCACACCCACACACACAACAGCACACACACACACAACAGCACACAACAGCACACACACAACAGCACACACACACACTCACACACATACACCCACACACACACAACACACACACCCACACACACACACACACACCCACACACACACACACACACCTACATTTCCGCACACAACATATTCACATGCAGGACCTTACACCTGTGTGGCGGATCTCAACTTGTAATCCGAATATGACCACTTCTTTGAAAGTTTCTTGGATGTCACCATGGAAATCCACAAACACAGGATAACTGCCAGCTTTGGGCTTGCCGGTCAGTTTCAGGATCAAGCCAGCTTTACTCAGACCACTTTTTCTTGACCCTTCCCAATTCGCGCCTGAGCAGTGACTTGAACTCAGAACACAGCAATGAACGAAATGTCCCTAAGGATTTTGCCTGGCATGAATAATTCTGCCCCTAAAATAAGAGATTAGTGCTGTGGGTCAGTGACATCCTCATCATCATCGTTTAACGTCCGCTTCCCATGCTAGCATGGGTTGGACGATTTTGACTGAGGGCCGGCGAACCAGATGGCTCCACAAGGCCACAATCTTGATCTGGCAGAGTTTCTACAGCTGGATGCCCTTCCTAACGCCAACGACTCCGAGAGTGTAGTGGTTGCTTTTTTACGTGCCACTGGCTCAGGCGCCAGTCAGGCGGTACTGGCAATGACCTCACTCGAATCTTTTTTACACGTGCCAGTGAAGCGATGTTGGTAACAATCACGCTCGAATGGTGCCCTTTTATGTGCCACCGGCATGGGGGCCAGTCAGGCGGTCGGTACTGGCAACAACCTCGCTGGAATCTTTTTTACACGTGCCACCAGCACAGGTGCCAGTGAAGGGTCATTGGTAACGATCACGCTCGAATGATGCCCTTTTATGTGCCACGGGTACGGAAGCCAGTTGGCAGCTCTGGCAACGATCACGTCTGGATTAGCACCCTACTAGCACGGGCACAAGTGCCAGTAAGGCGACACTGGTAACGATCATACTCGAATGGTGCTCTTTTATGTGCCACTGGCACGGAAGCCGGTTAGCCGCTCTGTCAATGATACCTAGAAATGTGATGAAATCCATATAATCTCAATATCATGCGTGAAACAAATACTCTTTTACAGTGTGACGTTTCTTTTGTAGCTCAGTATATATATATATATATATATAAAACACCTTGATCAATGTGACCGACCAGGCTATCAGATGTTGCTACACATTGCTGGTCACAATGCGCTTCGCATTGTTTTAGCCTTCAAATGACACCACCCTGCTGGCTAAGCAAGAAGGCCAACAGAAGAAAGAATGAGAAAAAGTTAAAGAGAATATTAGAAGTATATATATAAATTAGAAAAAACCCCACCTTTTATCAATTCAAAATGAGCATCTAGAAAATTACATATAATAGATGGTGTAATTTAATTGTTCACTTTGAATTGATAAAAGGTGGGGTTTTTTCTAATTTTTATATATATATATATTATATTGTGTGAAATTTGATTTACTTTTTCTAAATTGAATTTTTCCCTGTAAGTTAGGATTAATATTCCCACAAATAATTATTATATATATATATATATATTTGTGGTGTCCTGTACTCACGTATATATATATTTATATATGCATGTATATATACATGTAGATGTAGGTACGTACATATATGTATGTATGTATGCATATATTTTATTTATTAAATTATTATATATATATATACATATATACTTATTATATTATGTTAAACTTTTTAATACTTTTTGATAGTTTAAAAAAAAATAATAATTAATTAAAAAATTAAAAGTTTAAAAATTATAAGAATATAAAAATTTATAAATATAAGCATAAATTTTAAATTTTAAATTTGATATTTTATTTATTTTGTATATTATATAAATTATATTTATTTTTATGTTTTTCACTGTTTGATTTGCCTAATCATGGTTTTATCTCTAATTTAATTTATATTTAAATACATATATATATATATAGTATGTGACCTCGGCTGTATCACTAGCGATTTTTTTTCTCTGTCTTCCCTTCTCGGGATCTTTCCTTCTCCTATGTTTCCGACGAAGAGCTCCGCTCGAAACGTTAAACCCTCCTTCTTCCCTTCTTTCCTGAGCATCCAATAATACTTTATTTGTTCCACGTCCTCGCATTGTTGTCTTTTTGTTTTCTTGTTTGGATTAACTATCAAACCAAAATCAAACCAAAATCAAAATAGATGAACATCAATGGAATTTGTATCTTTGTGGTACCAGTGCCGGTGGCACATAAGAAAACCATCCGAACGTGGCCGTAGCCAGTACCGCATCGACTGGCCTCCGTGCTGTTGGCACGTAACAAATACTATCCGATCGTGGCCGTTCGCCAGCCTCGTCTGACACCTGTGTCGGTGGCACATAAAAAACACCATCCGAGCATGGCCGTCTGCCAGCCTCGTCTGGCACCTGTGTCGGTGGCACATAAAAAAACCACCATCCAAGCGTGGCCGTCTGCCAGCCTCGTCTGGCACCTGTGTCGGTGGCACATAAAAAAAAACACATCAAGCGTGGCCGTCTGCCAGCCTCGTCTGGCACCTGTGTCGGTGGCACATAAAAAACACCATCCAAGCGTGGCCGTCTGCCAGCCTCGTCTGGCACCTGTGTGGTGGAACATAAAATCACCCACTACACTCTCGGAGTGGTTGGCGTAGGAAGGGCATCAGCTGTAGAAACACGGCCAGATCTGACTGACCTGGTGCAGCCTTCGGGCTCCCCAGACCCCAGTTGAACCGTCCAACCCATGCTAGCATGGAAAGCAGACGTTAAACAATGATGATGATGATATATATATATATATGTATTATGTATATTATATATATATATATATATATATATATATATATATATATATATATATACACCACATATATATAAGAATACCTAAACATGTGTGTACATGTGTATGTGTATAGTACAAAACACTTCACGATTTCTGTATGAGAGGTCAGTTGGTGTGGATATATTATATCATAAAAACTATTATTCAATTCGCTTAGATTGAAGTGTTTTCTGTGTCAGTGCGTGGTGTGTATTGTCACCACGCCTTCTGTCGCCTCTTTATTGACAGGTAACTTATTAAACAAGATTCAACGCTTTCATAGATTAACAACTATAAACTCAGAAGCATGATTTACCTGTGTCTGTCGTTAGACTGTGGCCATGCTGGGGCAACGCCTTCAAGAATTATTTAGTTGGATGAATTGACCCAAGTATCTCTCTCTTTTTATTTAGTCTTTTACTCTTTTACTTGTTTCAGTCGTTTGACTGCGGCCATGCTGGAGCACCGCCTTTAGTCGAGCAAATCGACCCCAGGACTTATTCTTTGTAAGCCTAGTACTTATTCTATCGGTCTCTTTTGCTGAACCGCTAAGTTACGGGGACGCAAACACACCAGCATCGGTTGTCAAGCGATGTTTGGGGGACAAACACAGACACAAACATATACACACACACACATACACACACATACATATATATACATATATACGACGGGCTTCTTTCACTTTCCGTCTACCAAATCCACTCACAAGGCTTTAGTCGACCTGAGGCTATAGTAGAGGACACTTGCCCAAGGTGCCACCTAGTGGAACTGAACCCGGAACCATGTGGTTGGTAAGCAAGCTACTTACCACACAGCCACTCCTACACCTATTTATCTGTTTCAAAAAAAATTTTTTTGTTGTTTTTTTTTAAAGGTTGGCACTTATTCTATTGGTCTCCTTTGCCGTACTGCTAAGTCGTGGGGATGTAAACTCATAAATAAAACCAACACTGGTTGTCAAGTGGTGGTGGTCAAACACGGACACAAAGCCGTACACATCATCATCATTATCATCATGCATCTGTTTTCCATGCTGGCATGGGTTGGACAGTTTGTTGCCATGGAGCTGTCCAGACTCCAATTGTCTGTCTTGGCATGGTTTCTATGGCTGGATGCCCTTCCTAACGCCAACCACTCCGAGAGTGTAGTGGGTGCTTTTACGCGCCATCGGCACGAGGGCACGAGGTGCACGAGGTGGTACTGGCAACAGCCACGCCCAAATGGTGCTTTTTATGTGCCACCTGCACTGGCAACGACCTCGCTCGAATGTTTCATATGCCACCAGCACAAGTGCTAGTAAGGCGACGCAGGTAACAATCATGCTCGAATGGTGTGCTTAAACGTGCCATCGGCACGAAGGCCAGCTTGTTGCTCTGGCAACGATCTCGCTCGTATGGTACTCTTAGCGCTCCACTAGCAACGGATGCCAGTCACCGAGTTTGGTTTTGACAAGGGGAAGAAAAAGGTGGAGACTTTCAGGCAAGGAATTTTTATGTATAAATATATCGATATTTATATTAATAGATCCAACTTACACAGGGCACAAATGACAGAGAAATTTAAAGGGGTAGAAGAAAGGTGTTATAAGTCTAACAGCTGTTTCTAGGGTTGGCGATCCATAGTAATGTTGGTAGATTTAGTTCATCACAGTACAGGCCATACGGATGCATTTAACATTGGATGAGACGAGCTTCCGTCATCAAGGAAGACCCAGGAAGATGTGGGACAAAGTGGTGAGAAAGGATCTTCAGACGCTGGGCCTCGCTGAGGAAATGGCAAGGGACCGGGAGTTGTAACGGTTTGCAATAGTCGAGAAGATGTGTCGAGCTGACTAAAATCACTGCCGTCCAGACTTAGAGGCACATCCTTTGCAAGTGCCAGTGCCACGTAAGATCTTCTCTCCCTTATCGATGGAGGCTTGTCTCATCCAATGTTAATTGCATCCATACAGCTCATATTGTGATGAAATAAATCTACCAACATTATTATATATCAGCAAGCCCCCAGAAACAGCTGTCGGAATTGTAATACCTGTCTTCCACCCCTGTAAATTTCCTTGTTGTTTGTACTCTGTGTAAGTTGGATCTGTTAATATAATATCTCTATATTTACACTTAGATATTCATTAACTGAGTCTCCACCTTTCACTTTCTCTCGTTTTGCATGTATATACATATATACATATTTTGTATTTCATCCTATGACTGGCACCCGGCAGTTGCCAGAACCGCTGGACTGACTCCTGTGCAGGTGGCAAGTGGAGAAACACCATTTCGACCCTGTGATTGAGGAGATCCATTGAGTCAAGTACACCAACATCAAAATCAATGGAAACTGCAGTTGTGATCCCTGAGACGGTGGCACGTAAAAAAGCACCATCTGAACGTGGCCAATGCCAGCGCCGCCTTGACTGGTTTCCGTGCCGGTGGCACGTAAAAAGCACCAATCCGATCGTGGCCATTGCCAGCCTCGCCTGGCACCTGTGCCGGTGGCATGTAAAATGCACCATCTGAACGTGGCCAATGCCAGCGCCGCCTAGACTGGCTTCCGTGCCAGTGGCACATAAAATGCACCAATCCGATCGTGGCTGTTGCCAGCCTCGCCTGGCACCTGTGCCGGTGGCACGTAAAAGGCACCCACTACACTCATGGAGTGGTTGGCATTAGGAAGGGCATCCAGCTGTAGAAACACTGCCAGATCAGACTGGAGCCTGGTGCAGCCTTCTGGCTTCCCAGATCCCCGGTCGAACCATCCAACCCATGCTAACATGGAAAGCGGATGTTAAACGATGATGATGATGGTGATACCCAAAATATATTTTATATATTTGATATGTCTAATTTGTTTTATCTGCATAATCGTATCTATTTCATGTAGGTTTTTAACAGCCATAAAGATTACACACACACACACACACACGAACTCACGTTGACACAATCATTTTCACATTCTAAAACACACCCATAAATACACACACAAACACACACACAGACACACACACACATACACACAAACACACACACACACACAAACACACACAACACAACACAATAAATAAGGCCTGCTTGTCTCCACATTCTTGGGCCTCATTCCTTTCATTTCACCAGTTTCGTGGAATGTCTTCTGTTTAGTTCAGGAGACGAAATCTACTTCACAAAAGGCACAGAGACCTTCTGTTCTGTGTGGATGGTCAGCTTGACTTGTTTGTTGTATTCCAACCATTTGAAATGATCAATATTTGTTGACATAGTAACCTAGATATATATTATTATACACTCTATAATACTAACTTTTTTTTTATTATTATATCTTCATACACAGCTAGTGTATCACCTTTCTCCCTCTCTCTGTCACACACACCTCTCTCTCTCTCTCTCTCTCTCTCTCTCTCCCTATATATATATATATATATATATGTACGTACGTATGTATGCATGTATTATATATATATACACACACACACACTCTCTCTCCTCTCTACATATATACACATATTTATACATATATATCTACAAATATAAATATATATATATATATGTACATATGTATTATATGTGCACACTCTCTGTCTCTCTCTCTCACTCTGTTTCTCTCTCTCTATAATATATATACATATATGAATGTATATATATATATATATATTATATATATATATTATATACATACATATATAGATGCTATATATGCATGTATCATACACATACAGACACACACATGCACACACCAAGTCGTTCACAAGTGCTACTGTGTTAACATGTTAATCCAGTACAACCTGTCGCTAGATCTGGTTGTCAGCAATCCAACTGGTTGCTCTACCGGATCAGCCTGTTCAGTGGGGTTTTTACAAGAAACCTAACTGAACAAAAACCAGAACATCCAATAGAAGAACAGACAGAACCCTCAGCAGGATCAATAAGCATTTCGTCACAGAATGAGGATGTAGAAATTCCACATCAGTGTTTGGCATTTGCCTGAAGGACCTGAAGGAGTACAGCTGACCCCTAATTCTAGTAACCCTTTGACTGCCTGTACGTATTTGCACACTGATTGTCAGTAAAGGATTACTGTTCAGACAAATGCTCTGGTTTTTGAAAATGTGTGTCCTTGACATACAGCAAAAATTGTTAAGTTGAGTATTTTCATTATATATATACAGATGGTTTTCATTATTTCCTGTCTTCCATGAAGACCAAATTTAGTCATGTGGAACTATTAAAAGAGTAAAGACCCCCTTCGGTCATGAATGACCGTGGGATTGCACCCAGAAAGTTAGCCTATCGGGCACAAGTCCAGGCAAGGTTGTTTATGGAAGACCGGCAGTCACCCATTTCTACCAGCCGCCCCTCGCCATGCCACTGATGTTATCCAAGGGAAAGGCAAAGGGGCCAATACAGCTTGGCACCTGTGACGTCGCAACTCATTTCTACAGCCGAGTGAACTGGAGCAATGTGAAATAAAGTGTCTTGCTCAAGAACATAACACATAGCCTGGTCTGGGAATTGAACTCACAACCTCATGATTGCAAGCCTGACTTTCTAACCACAGTGTTGGCAACTGGAAGGGCACCCAGCTGTAGAAAATCATCCTCTATGAATTCCTTCTAACCGTAGGCTAAAAGTTGGGATGGACACATATTTAGCCATAGCTCTGTTTGGTCAGCACTGACCATGGGTGAAACAACAAGGATTGACCATGGGCTAAAAGTTGAGTTGGACACATCTTTAGCCATAGCTCTGTTTGTTCAGTACTGACCATGGGTGAAACAACAAGGACTGACCATGGGCTAAAAGTCGGGATGGACACATCTTTGGCTATAGCTCTGCCTGGTCAACACTGACCATGGGCTAAAAGTTGGAATGGACACATCTGTTTGGTCAGCACTGACCAATGGCTAACTAAGAAGGACTGGCCATGGGCTAAATGTTGGGATGGACACATCCTTGACCCTACCTCTGTTAGGTCAGCACTGACAAAGGGCAAAACAACAAGGGGTGGTACATTTGATAATGTAGTCCTAGAGCAATTATATCTGATTAAAAGCTGGGATGGACACAGCTTTGATCATAGCTCTGTCTGGTCAGCACTGGCTAAAGATTAAACAACCACAACAGTAGCAACAACAACATCTGTCAGAGCAGTTTGAATACACAATGAGTCACTGACCCAACCCATGTGTTTGTAGTTTGAATATTGATGTTGAGTCATTCAGTAAAATGGCAGCAGAAACAGCATTAAATAATATTTGAGTTACAGAGATCATAGCATTGTTTAGCCCTTTTGATACCAACCCACCTGAAACCACCCCTGGCTCTGTAGTAGAAATGTCTTGTTTTCATAAGTTCTGAATTAAAATCTTCCACCAAACCTTAGTCACAATTTATGTTCCTAACACTAGCTTAATGATAACTAAGTTATTTTACTAAATTCTTTGTTATATTTAAAATAATTGAAAGAAACACAGAGCATCTCAGCAGAAATATGGTAACAAAAGGGTTACTATAAGGGTTTTTACAACTGTCCCAAGCAAGAATGTTTTCTGTAAGACACACTGCAGTCAAAAGTCTTTTACAGGTTCAAGTATCTATCAAACATACTTGAATAACTTTAAATTTATATATAGCTATAGACATGCACACACAGAATTAGTGGGTGGTAAGACGTCAGCAGCATGGTACTGGATGAGATGAGAATTTAAACTGTCATGCAAGTGAGGTCCTTTGTTTTCAACATTCCAAGACATGCATGCCACATGAGAAAATATTGGGGACAGGAAAGGCATCCAGCCTTAGAAGAAAATCTGTTGCAACAAATTCTGTCTGACCCATGCAAGCATCGAAAAGTGGACATTATAATGATGTTGATGATGATGATAATAATATATATATGTATACGCACACACACACATATATATATGTATACGTATATACACACATATATATATATGTATATATATATATATATACATATATATATATATACATACATATATACATATATATATATATATATATATATACATACATACATACATATATATATATATATATATATATATATATATATAATATATATATATATATATATATATGAATTAGGTACTTAAGTTGAAGTACTAAGTCAGTCCGGTATTATCCGCACAGCTGGAAGTAAGGTGAATAAAATTAAAATATTTATGACCATACTTAGCCATGAGCTGTCAACTCACTCTTGACCTTTATCTAAAATAGACAGTATCCTAGTCTCAGATTTAGTCATTGATAAAGAGATAAATTAATTAGAAAGGAATTACAACCCTATGACACCACTATGCTGTATGCAATTCTTAGAAGTTGTAGTCTATTCCTAGCTACAATAGTGACAACGTGAATTTCTTCCATCTTCTTACTCTGGTAAAATATTTGAGAAAAATGACATTAATGTGTCCCACTTGTTAAAATTCCATTTATTTATTTGTGCAGCTGAAGATGGCACTGAATTTAAATTGACATAATGATTGCATTGTTCAATTAAATGGAGCTGCTTGAAACAGTTGTACTGCATTACTATTTGATATCCTGTTACATATTTTGATTTTATATATGTATGCATGTACGTACGTATACACACACACACATATATACATCACACACTCACACATATGTATATATACATATATACAGTAATCCGCTACCATATCGCAGTTCACCTATCACGGTTCATTATTTAAGCTTACGTCGATTCCTTTGTGGTGTTGTTTTGCATTTATAATAAAATTAAATATATACAAATTATAAAAATAATTTTAAAAAATATACCATACAGTACTGTTTCTACTGCATGGATTTTCACCTGTCGGGGGGTTTGGAACATAACACCCGCGATAGTGAAGGGATTACTGTAAACACACAGATATATACACATGCATGTACACACACACACACACATTATTTATTTATTTTTATTTATGCGCCCTTTTCAAACCTAGCCAGGCTCATGGGCCTGGTTTCCCGGTTTCTGTGGCGTATGTGTTCCCCGCAGCCGGATGGGATGCCAGTCCATCACAGCATTACTCAAGAAACAGGAAGAAAGAGTGAGAGAAAGTTGGGGTGAAAGAGTACAACAGGGGTCACCACATCCCCCTGCGGGAGCCTCAGGTGTTTTTGCTCAATAAATATACACAACGCCCGGTCTGGGAATCGAAACCACGATCCTACGACTGCGAGTCCGCTGCCCTAACCACTGGGCCATTGCACCTCTACACACACATATACATATGTATATATGCACACACACACACACACACATTTACACACCCACATACACACACCTCTAGATTACGACACTTTCTGCCAACCAAATCCCTATCTCAGATCACGTCTGTGGTTAAATAATCCAGAAGGCTGTTTCCCAATAACAAGGACCTGGTAACGAGGTGGATCTGGGTTCCATTCCAAGTCAATTCCCCAACTGCGTAATACTTTGAAAACAAGTATCTGCTACTTGAGCCACTAATCCTGTCACCAGATCCTCGTTATTACAAATCAACCTTCTTAATTACTCACACAGCCATGACTGGACAGTTTGGTTTTTTTCTTTTTTTTTCCTCTTTTTTTTATGTCAGAGGAAGTAGAAAAGATCAGCTGTTTTCTTTTTTTTTTCTGTTTTTGCATGGTTCATAATCTCTCTCCCTCCCTCTCTCAAGCCTACCACAAACACAGACATTCGTATCCACAGAAACTTAAGTATGGATTTCAGTTACTGTTTCCTGCTTTTGTTCATTTATAATCATCATCATCATCATCGTTTAACGTCCGCTTTCCATGCTAGCATGGGTTGGACAGTTCAACTGGGGTCTGTGAAGCCAGAAGGCTGCACCAGGCCCAGTCTGATCTGGCAATGTTTCTACGGCTGGATGCCCTTCCTAACGCCAACCACTCCGCGAGTGTAGTGGGTGCTTTTTACGTGCCACCCGCACAGGTGCCAGACGGAGCTGGCAAACAGCCACGAACGGATGGTGCTTTTACGTGCCACCGGCACGGAGGTCAGTCGGGGCAGTGCTGGCAACAGCCACGAACGGATGGTGCTTTTTACGTGCCACCGACACGGGAGCCAGGCGAGGCTGGCAACGGCCACAAACGGATGGTGCTTTTTACGTAATAATAATAATAATAATAATAATAATTAATTCTTTTATTGGCCACAAGGGCTGACAAAACACAGGACGAAAGATTACAAAAGGTTTTGTCCGTTTGCAAAACCCGTGTAAAAAACAGTATAACAACGAAAATATTTAACAATGAAAAACTCCCAATAGGGGGAGGCGCTTCGAAAGGTTACTCGTGGGAAAACCCATAAAAGCCATGGGAGCCTGGTCAAAAGGGGGGTAGAGAGCCCCTTTCTCCTTTTGTAATACCTTTTTAAATCACAGGTGTAACCTCAGAATGGTTCCTTTCATACTGGCCATTCTTGCACAATTCACCCACCTTTCAGTAAACTTGCTATCAGACATCACTTCCCTCTCTACTCTCACCTTCCTTTTCAAGTGAAACTTGAAAAAGTTGATGAGGCCTGGGCCAAAGAGGGAAGTGTCTGACCTTAGCCCTTTCAAACGGGTCCATCATACCATCTCTTTCGCTACAGCCACTAGGCAAAGGAAAACTATCTTGCCCTCCCAGTTAAAGGAGGTCGGCGGGGCAATCTTCACCATAATAATAATAATAATAACAACAGCAAGAGCATTCAGAGAGTGCAAACCTCCGCCAAGGCAACACCAATATCCTCTCAACGATTAGAACGAGATGATTTTTAAAATGAAAATATCTGAAATTAACCCGACTGCTCTCACAAATGAGAATACTAAAAATGAACCTGAATGCTCTCAAAAATTAAGGGAAAAAAAAAAACAGGGAAAATAATCCAGAATCCTTCTCCGGTACCGCATCAATCCCAAAATCAGATCAGTTTGTGCCAGTCACGAGGCCAAACATCCGAATCCATCCAGCGGTTCTTGAGATATCTTGTCCACAGACAAACAAATAGACAAACGCAATTGAAAACAATACTTCCGTCTTTTTTAAGGTGGAGGTCATAATGGTTTCAAATTTTGCCACAAAGGCAGCAATTGTGAGGGAGGTGGGGGATGAGTCGATTACATTGACTCCAGTGTTCAGCTTGGAAGTTTCTTTCTTTCTTTTGCTTTTGTGGTGTTGGTCATGGTGGTAGTTGTGGGGTTTGTATGTAACACAAATATACATACACACACACACACTGTTAAACACTCACACACGCTTTCAATTTTTTACCTGATCTCTCTTTCCTTTTTTTCTCTCTCTCTCACTCACTCACACATGCAATATCTCCTACTCCCATCCCCCCCTTTCCTCTCCAATCTCTGTGACTAATTTTGTTTACATTTTTGTGAGGATTAATTTTTCGTTATTTCGTTATACCTTTTAGTTCTGGAACAAACACACTCACACAGGTATATATATATATATATGTGTGTGGAGGTGCAATGGCCCAGTGGTTAGGGCAGCGGACTCGCGGTCATACGATCGCGGTTTCGATTCCCAGACCGGGCGTTGTGAGTGTTTATTGAGCGAAAACACCTAAAAGCTCCACGAGGCTCCGGCAGGGGATAGTGGGGATCCCTGCTGTACTCTTTCACCACAACTTTCTCTCACTCTTACTTCCTGTTTCTGTTGTACCTGTATTTCAAAGGGCCGGCCTTGTCACTCTCTGTGTCATGCTGAATATCCCCGAGAACTACGTTAAGGGTACACGTGTCTGTGGAGTGCTCAGCCACTTACACGTTAATTTCACGAGCAGGCTGTTCCGTTGATTCGGATCAACCGGAACCCTCGTCGTCGTAACCGACGGAGTGCTTCCATCCATATATATATATATATATATATATATATATATATCTCAGTGGCGACTCCAGCACTCTGGCTGTTCGGGCTGAGCCCTAGTATAAATTTAGTAAAGTGAACATGTATTTGCAAACTGATTTAATTGCAGCCCATAACTCAGGCTCCTTTTTGTGAGCCTGGTCGCAGTTCACTTATTTTCCTTCAGCGTTGGGTAGTCATCTTAGAGGTGCCCTGTATCAAAAAATATCTTTCGTAACAGACATTCTCTCGACATTGTTCACATGTACCTTACTTGGGCTCAGAAGTTACAGCCTGAGTTGTCTATAATTGTAAAAACAAAAAGTAATTTGAATTCAATGTTTTCTTGCAACAATGAATTTCTATAGAGAGATCGAGTGTGATCGTTACCAGTGTCGCCTTACTGGTACCTGTGCCTCGTGCTAGTAGGGTGCCAAGAGCACCATCCGAGTGTGATCGTTGCCAGTGCAGCCAACTGGCTTTCGTGCCGGTGGCATATAAAGGGCAGCATTCGAGCGTGATCGTTGCCAGAGCGGCTAACCAACTTCCATACCAGTGGCACATAAAGGGCACCATTCGAGTGTGATCGTTACCAGGATCGCCTTACTGGTACCTGTGCCCCGTGCTAGTAGGGTGTCAAGAGCACCATCCGAGTGTGATCGTTGCCAGTGCAGCCAACTGGCTTCCATACCCATGGCACATAAAAGGGCACCATTTGAGTGTGATCGTTACCAGCGTCGCCTTACTGGCACGTGTAAAAAGATTCGAGCGAGGTCCTTGCCAGTACCGCCTGACTGGGCTCCCGTGCCGGTGGCACGTAAAAAGCACCCACTACACTCTCGGAGTGGTTGGCATTAGGAAGGGCATCCAGCTGTAGAAACTCTGCCAGATCGAGATTGGAGCCTGGTGCAACCATCTGGTTCGCCAGTCTTCAGTCAAAATCGTCCAACCCATGCTAGCATGGAAAGCGGACGTTAAATGATGATGATGATGATGATGATGATGATTAGGATTTAAATTCCAATCTATGAAGAGTTTCCATTCTACAATATTCTTAAAAGAGCGGAAAATTATCCTCCAACTCAGGCTAATATCAACAAGCCAGGCAGGTGTATAAGACTACCTGGCATCTCTTGATGTTTGTTGTGCATTCCGCTGACATTATTTGATTGCTGTTATTCTGTGCATCTGTGTATAAAGATCAGTTGTGTTTTGCAGGGTTGCTTTATTTTTTACCCTTAAATCGGAAACTTAAAAATAGAGAAAAACATAGTGCTAGATATATAAAAAAATTAAGCCATTTGGGGCTAGAAATATTGCAGAAAAATGTGAAGTTCTTTGGGCAGACTTGTGTCTTATGCGAAATCTTTAATGAGCTCAAGTGATGCTGATAATCTGGAGTCGCCTCTGGTATATATGTGTGTGTATATGCATGCATATGTAATAGTAATATGCTTGAGAAGAAAGTCCATCAAGCCAAGTGAAATCGTAGTTGTGGCAGATACTGGTGTCATGCAAATGGCACGTAATAGTAAACTTTACACTCTCAGAGGGGTTGGCATCAGGAAGGGCATCCAGCCATAGAAAACCATACCAAATCAGACTGGAGTCTGGTGCAGCGTACCAGCCCAGATCAAACCGTCGGTTAACCTATGCCAGCATGGACAATGGACGTTAAATCATCATCATCATCGTGGATGGTATGACCGGGGTCTGGGAAACTCCGTGAGTGTAGTGGGTGCTTTTTACGTGCCACTGGCCCAGGCCAGAGGAGGCTGGCAAACTGCCACAATCGGTTGGTGCTTTTTACGTGTCACCTACACGGATGCCAGTCAGGCGGCGCTGGCATCAGCCACGTTCGAACGGTGCTTTTTATGTGTCACTTGCACGGGTATCTTAACTACAATCTCCATTTGATTTTCATTTTGATGTTGATGTTGACGTCCTTGACTCAATGTGTCTCCTCAAGAACAGTGGGTCATTCTACGATCCAAGGTTAGCACAGCAGGCCGTCCTGCAAGCCATGAACTCACTTCATTTGTTGGGTCTTCACCGTCACAACATGATGATAATGATGATGTGAGTTTTATATGGACCTTGGTTTGAGAAACACTGACCAAAGCAAATTCCAGGGGACCCATGAAAGCTTGGAAAGGTGGATGCTAAAATGCTGATGATGATGATGAAAGTTTTATATGGACCCTGGTTTGAGAAACACTGACCAAAGCAAATTCCAGGGGACCCATGAAAGCTTGGAAAGGTGGATGCTAAAATGCTGATGATGATGATGAAAGTTTTATATGGACCCTGGTTTGAGAAACACTGACCAAAGCAAATTCCAGGGGACCCATGAAAGCTTGGAAAGGTGGATGCTAAAATGCTGATGATGATGATGAAAGTTTTATATGGACCCTGGTTTGAGAACACTGACCAAAGCAAATTCCAGGGGACCCATGAAAGCTTGGAAAGGTGGATGCTAAAATGCTGATGATGATGATGAAAGTTTTATATGGACCCTGGTTTGAGAAACACTGACCAAAGCAAATTCCAGGGGACCCATGAAAGCTTGGAAAGGTGGATGCTAAAATGCTGATGATGATGATGAAAGTTTTATATGGACCCTGGTTTGAGAAACACTGACCAAAGCAAATTCCAGGGGACCCATGAAAGCTTGGAAAGGTGGATGCTAAAATGCTGATGATGATGATGAAAGTTTTATATGGACCCTGGTTTGAGAAACACTGACCAAAGCAAATTCCAGCTGACCCATGAAGGCTTGGAAAAGTGGATAGTAAAACGCTGATGACGCTGATGATGACAATGGCGGCAACATTGGTTTCCTTCTTCCCACTAAAAGAAAAGAAAACTTGTGTGTTTATATTGTTTTTATTTAATTATGTCGAGTGTATAGTCAGAACTTACAATAATTCCCTATACACATTATTGGTCCTGGTCGTTAGACAACTTTGATTAGTTTCTCCATCATCGTTAACAAATCGTGATGTCACTCGACTGGTTTCGAAGCTCGTTTGCTACTAAAAGGTTCTGCGTTTCTATGGTTATTTTTAATTGTCTTTTAGTATATAATTCGTGAACAATAGCTTCGTTAGTTACCGCTTTGTAATGAATCGGTCGTTGAGTTGCTATGTTTATGGATGACAATGAGGTTGACAGCAGGAGAAAATCTGGTCCGATGCGAGGAACACTGCAAAGTCCCGTTGTCTGTTTGTCTTTGTTTTGGCTGATGTTTCCATCTCATACCGAAAGGAATTGTCAAAGGGGACAGACCTAAATACATCTATGTGTGTGTATGTGTGCCTATGTGTGTGTTTCTGTGTGTGTGTACTTAGGGGTACGGGTATGGCTGTGTGGTAAGTAGCTTGCTTACCAACCACATGGTTCTGGGTTCAGTCCCGCTGCGTGGCACCTTGGGCAAGTGTCTTCTGCTATAGCCTCAGGCCGACCAAAGCCTTGTGAGCGGATTTGGTAGACGGAAACTAAAAGGCGGCAAGCTGACAGAATCGGTAACACGCCGGGCGAAATGCTTAGTGGTATTTCGTCTGCCGCTACGTTTTGAGTTCAAATTCCGCCGAGGTCGACTTTGCCTTTCATCCTTTCGGGGTCGATTAAATAAGTACCAGTTACGCACTGTGGTCGATATAATCGACTTAATCCGTTTAGCTGTCCTTGTTTGTCCTCTTTGTGTTTAACCTGTTGTGGGTAGTAAAGAAATAGGTATTTTGTCTGCCGCTACGTTTTGAGTTCAAATTCCGCCGAGGTCAACTTTGCCTTTCATCCTTTCGGGGTCGATTAAATAAGTACCAGTTACGCACTGTGGTCGATATAATCGACTTAATCCGTTTAGCTGTCCTTGTTTGTCCTCTCTGTGTTTAACCTGTTGTGGGTAGTAAAGAAATAGGTATTTCGTCTGCCGCTACGTTTTGAGTTCAAATTCCGCCGAGGTCAACTTTGCCTTTCATCCTTTCGGGGTCGATTAAATAAGTACCAGTTACGCACTGTGGTCGATATAATCGACTTAATCCGTTTAGCTGTCCTTGTTTGTCCTCTCTGTGTTTAACCTGTTGTGGGTAGTAAAGAAATAGGTATTTCGTCTGCCGCTACGTTTTGAGTTCAAATTCCGCCGAGGTCAACTTTGCCTTTCATCCTTTCGGGGTCGATTAAATAAGTACCAGTTACACACTGGGGTCGAGGTAATCGACTTAATCCGTTTAGCTGTCCTTGTTTGTCCTCTCTGTGTTTAACCTGTTGTGGGTAGTAAAGAAATAGGTATTTTGTCTGCCGTTACATTCTGAGTTCAAATTCTACTGAGGTCGACTTTGCCGTTCATCCTTTCAGGGTCAATATATTAAGTTCCAGTTTCATACTGGGGTCAATCTAGTCGACTGCCCCGCCCTCCTCCCACAAAATTTCAAGCCTTGTGCCTGGAGTAAAAACCAAAAAAAAAAAAAATAAATGTCTATTACTCTTTTACTTGTTTCAGTCATTTGACTGCGGCCATGCTGGAGCACCGCCTTTAATCGAGCAACTCGACCCCGGGACTTATTCTTTTTGAAAGCTCAGTACTTATTCTATCAGTCTCTTTTGCCGAACCGCTAAGTAACGGGGACATAAACACACCAGCATTGGTTGTCAAGCAATGCTAGGGGGACAAATACAGACACACACACACAAACACATATATATATACATATATATACATATATACGACAGGCTTCTTTCAGTTTCCGTCTACCAAATCCACTCACAAGGCATTGGTCGACCCGGGGCTATAGCAGAAGACACTTGCCCAAGATGCCATGCAGTGGGACTGAACCCGGAACCGTGTGGTTGGTTAGCAAGCTACTTACCACACAGCCACTCCTGCGCCTATATACATATATATGACAGGCTTCTTTCAGTTTCCGTCTACCAAATCCACTCACAAGGCATTGGTCGGCCCGGGGCTATAGCAGAAGACACTTGCCCAAGATGCCACGCAGTGGGACTGAACCCGGAACCGTGTGGTTGGTTAGCAAGCTACTTACCACACAGCCACTCCTGCACCTATTGATAATTTTAATTACTAAACGAATAAACATTTCTGTAATCAGGCGGCTGGTGGTGGTGGTGGTGGTGGTGGTGATGGTGGTTGTGGTGGTGGTGGTGGTGGTGGTGGTGGTGGCGGTAGTGGTGGTGGTGATGGTGTTCATTTTCTCGTTTGTGAATCTTAACACTGCTTTTCGTTCATCTCCCTCCTATCCCACTTGCAAAGTCACGCACTGTTTATCTCGATATGCGGTCACTACGCCATGCACAAATTGTTGTGACGCATGTTCCTGGTGTACCCTTAGCAGACAGGTAGCCATGATTCGTATATTAGGTTTCATGGCGTGTCTGCTGCTCTCTCACCCAATAATAATAATAATAATAATAATAATCCTTTCTGTCATAGGCACTAGGCCTGAAATTTTGTGAGAGGGGAGTAGTTGATTACATCGACCCCAGTGTTTCACTGGTAGTTAATTTATCGACCCCGAAAGGATGAAAGGCAAAGTCGACCTCAGAGAAATTTGAACTCAGAGCGTAAAGACAGACGAAATACCACTAAGCATTTTAGCTGGCATGCTAACGATTCTGCCAGCTCGCTGCCTTAATAATAATAATAATAATATATGATAATGATAATAATAATAATAATAATAATAATAATAATAATAATGATAATGATAATAATGATAATGATAATAATAATAATAATAATAATAATAATAATGATAATGATAATAATAATATGATAATGATAATAATAATAATAATAATATATAATGATAATAATAATAATAATAATAATAATAATATAATAATAATATAATAATGAATAATGATAATAATAATAATAATAATAATATAATGAATAATGATAATATAATGATAATGATAATAATAATGATAATAATAATAATAATAATAATAATAATGATAATGATAATAATAATAATAATAATAAAATAATGATAATGATATAATAATGATAATGATAATGATAATAATAATAATAATAAATAATGATAATGATATAATGATAATGATAATAATAATAATAATAATATAATGATATGATAATGATAATAAAATAATAATAATAATGATAATAATATATAATAATAATAATAATAATAATAATAATGATAATGATAATAATAATAATAATAATAATAATAAGATAATGATAATAATAATAATGATAATGATATAATAATAATAATAATATAATGATAATAATAATAATAATAATAATAATAATAATAATGATAATGATAATGATAATAATGATATAATAATAATAATAATAATAATGATAATGATAATAATATAATAATGATAATAATAAATAATGATAATGATAATATAATAATGATAATGATAATAATAATAATATAATAATATGATAATAATAATAATGATAATGATAATAATAATCATAATAATAATAATAATAATAATAATGATAATAATAATAATAATAATAATATAATATGATATGATAATAATAATAATAATAATAATAATAATGATAATGATAATAATGATATGATAATAATAATAAATAATAATAATAATGATAATATAATAATAATAATAATAATATAATAATAATAATAATAATATGATATGATAATATAATAATGATAAAATAATAATGATAATATATATAATAATAATATAATGATAATGATAATAATATAATAATAATATGATAATGATATAATAATAATAATTGATAATGATAATAATATAATAATAATATAATAATGATAATGATAATGATAAAATAAGAATAATAATAATATAATAATAATGATAATGAAATAATAATAATAATAATAATGGTTTCAAATTTTGGTACAAGGCCAGAATTTTCAAGAAAGAGTTGAATCAATTACCTTGACCCCTGTACTCAACTGGTACTTCTTTTATCGACCCTGGATGTATGACTGGCAAAGCCGACCTTGGCAGAATTTGAACTCAGAATGTAAAGACAGATTTTTGTCCAACATGCTAACAATTCTGCCAGCTTGCCACCACGATAATAATAATAATAATAATAATAATGATAATGATAATGATAATGATGATGATGGTGCATTGGGAACTGTAAGTAATGATATAGAGAAATAGTTGAAGGGGATTGGAATAGAATATCCTGTAGAGCTTTTACAGAAAGTTTGCCTCTTTCTTAGGGGCAAGGAAGATTATCAGGAGGGTTCTAAGCACTTGAAAGGCTATTGATA
The DNA here is from genome assembly GCF_006345805.1 of Octopus sinensis. Classification (NCBI taxonomy): domain Eukaryota; kingdom Metazoa; phylum Mollusca; class Cephalopoda; order Octopoda; family Octopodidae; genus Octopus; species Octopus sinensis. The sequence goes on from NC_043024.1 coordinate 9,867,986, forward strand.
GCTTGTGGGCACCCAAGGTTACAGGTAGTAACCTGCTACCCACATAAATCCTACCAGGAATGAAAACGAATGTGAGTCAAATCAATGATAATAATAATAATAATAATATTATTATTATTATTATTATTATTATTATTATTATTATTTCAAATTTTTTGCCCTAAAGGGCAGCTTGGGGGAAGGTGGGGCCGAGTCGATTACATCTATCCCAGTGTTCAACTGGTATTTATTTTATTGACCCCGAAAGGACAGAAGGCAAAGTCGACCTCGGTGAAATTTGAACTTGGAATGTAGCGACGGGCGAAATACCTATTTCTTTACTACCCACAAAGGGCTAAACACAGAGGGGACAAACAAGGACAAGCAAACGGATTAAATCGATTATATCGACCCCAGTGCATAACTGGTACTTATTTAATCGACCCCGAAAGGATGAAAGGCAAAGCCCTCCTCGGCGGAATTTGAACTTGGAATGTAGCGACAGGTGAAATACCTTTAAGTATTTCGTCCAGCGTGCTAACGATTCTGTCAGCCAGTTACCTTAATAATAATAATAATAATAATATAATAACAGTGGTAGTAATAGTGGTGTTTTTCTTAATTATAGATAAGCCCTACCTGCACATGTCAGACAGTATGTAGCTCGCGTGCGCAGAGGAGAGCATGAGAGACGGGGGTGGGGACAAGCGTATAACAACCTTCACAGATTAGATTTGCTAATTTTAGACTTAATTGCCGGATTATCCTCCGCCGCTCCATAAATGCCGTATTTATTTCAATACGTTGAAATTTTTTTCCTTTTGGCTTTCCTACCTTTTTGTCAAGGTGATGTTGTTGGTGTTGGTGATGTTGTGAATTGGTTGGTTGATTATGTATTTTCAGATCTTAGTGCAGGTGGCGCCGGCGGCGGTGGTCATGATGTTGCAGTTGATGTTTTTGTTTCGTCTGTCTGTGTGTCTGTCTGCCTGTCCACACTGCATGTGCGTAGCTGTTAGTTACGCTTAGCTTGCTGCGCTGCACGTATCGTGCAGCCTTTTGCTGCACTCACGCACTTGTTTGTTTTGCGACACTCGTTTGTAAGCGCCAGTTGGTTAAAAACTGCACTAGAGAGGTTACGAGGGGGTCTTTTACTCTTTTACTTGTTTCAGTCATTTGACTGTGGCCATGCTGGGGCAACGCCTTCAAGAATATTAAGTTGAATGAATTAACCCAAGTATCTCGCTCTTTTCATTTACTCTTTTACTTGTTCTAGTCATTTGACTGCGGCCATGCTGGAGCACCGCCATTAGTCGAGCAAATCGACCCCAGGACTTATTCTTTGTAAGCCCAGTACTTATTCTATCAGTCTCTTTTGCTGAACCGCCAAGTTATGGGGACGTAAACTCACCAGCATTGGTTGTCAAGCAATGATGAGGGGACAAACACAGACACACAAACATATACACACATATACATATATATATGATGGGCTTCTTTCAGTTTCCGTCTACCAAATCCATTCACAAAGCTTTGGTCGGCCTGAGGCTATAGTAGAAGACACTTGCTCAAGGTGCCAGGCAATGGGAATGAACCCTGAACCATGTGGTTGGTAAGCAAGCTACTTACCACACAGCCACTTCTGCACCTATATATATATATTTTTTTTTATGATTTGGTCAGCTGAGTGAGTGTAGACACACAGAACAAGTGGTGTCTTCTTAGGAGCCCTTTGAATTTTTTGAAATGAAAGGAGCATTGGACCTTTGAGGCAAAGATCTAGCCCCAAATGCAATCTGGGGCTGGCAGGGTTCAAGTGGGCATTCAATACATATAGTTTGGGAGCTGAGTCAACAGGAAAGAGTTCCAACTTGATGAAATCGCAAAGCAGTTTAAATGTCCGAGTCTCCTGTATCCAAGTGGCTAAGAAGTGTCTGCAGAAGGGCCCCCGAGGGTCATGACCTGAAATTGTCCCAGCCCCTTTAGCGTGTAAGAAGTTAAGGGCCAAGATATTTGCCTGAGTAAGGTTTCTTCTGAAGGCCTTCTGCTGTTCAGTTCTCTTGAGAGTTTCTTACCACCAAAAAGGGTAAAGACCCCTTCAGTCATGAATGATGATGGGATTGCACCTAGAAAGTTACCCTCTGAGGTACGAGTCTGGGCAAGGTTGTTTATGGAAGACCAGCAGTCGCCCATGCATCCCAGTCTCTCCACGCTACCAATGTTATCCAAGGGAAAGGCAAAGGGGCCGATACAGCTTGGCACCAGTGATGTCACAACTCATTTCTACAGCTGAGTGAACTGGAGCAACGTGAAATAAAGTGTCTTGCTCAAGAACACAGCACACAGCTCAGTCCAGGAATCGAACTCACAACCTCACGAGTGTGAGCCCCATGCTCAAACCACTGAGCCATGCACCTTCACACCACAACACACACACACACACACACACACACACAGCAAAATTATTTTCTCTCTTTCTTATTGTTGCATCTAGTGTTGTATTGAATAGAGGCACTCAATGTGTGTGTGTGTGTGTGTGTATATATATATATATATATATATTGATTGCATATGTATGCACAAAACACGCATACACATGAGTGTATATTGATTATATACACAAGTACAAAACTGAGTTTATATGAGGTTTTGTTTACCAGGCATATAAGTATATGTGTGTGTGCGTGTTTGTTCATCTATCTCTATCATTTCCTTTGTGTGTGCATGTGTGTGTGTATATATATATGTATGTATGATATATATACATACATGCATAAACACACCTACACACATATTTAAAGTTCACTCATCTGAGGAAATTACCTGGTTTGCACACGACTGTGTGTGTTTGTGCGTGGGTGTATGCATATACATATATATATGTGTGTGTGTGTGTGTGTGTGTATAAGACTCGACAAATGAAGTGAGTTCATGGCTCGTAGGACAGCCTTCTGTGCTAACCTTGAATCGTAAGGTGACCCGCTGTTCTTGAGGAGACCAATTGAGTCAAGTACGTCAACACCAACATCAAAATAAAAATCAAATGGAAACTGTAGTTAAGATACCCATGCCAGTGACACATAAAAGCACCATCCGAACGTGGCAGATACCAGTGCCGCCTGACTGGCGTTCGTGTCGGTGACACGTAAAAGCACCAACCAATCGTGGCCGTTTGCCAGCCTCCTCTGGCCCCTCTGCCAGTGGCACGTAAAAAGCACCCACTACACTCTCGGAGTGGTTGGCGTTAGGAAGGGCATCCAGCTGTAGAAACTCTGCCAGATCAGACTGGAGCCTGGTGAAGCCCCCATGGCTTCCTAGACCCCGGTCGAACCGTCCAACCCATGCTAGCTTAGAAAACGGACGTTAAATGATGATGATGTATGTATGTATGTATATCTATTTCTGTGTGTGTATAAATATATATGTATATCTAGGCACACATATGGAAAACGGGTGTTAAATGATGATGAGTGTTATATTCATGCATATATATATGTATGTGTGTGTGTATATATATATATGTAGTTTTTTCACTCTTTTTTATTATATACTAGCAGTATCGCCCGGCGTTGCTCAGGTTTGTAAGGGAAATAACTATAAAGCATTTTTAGAGAGTTATAGCCAAAAAATAGCAAAAAAATGGGAAAAAATGATGGTAAATTTTTTTGAGATTTAAAAAAGGTGGAGTTGCGTCCCCTAGACAGTTTGTGGTTTGTGTTTCTCATTGTGTCGACCCCATGTCGAATTTATCGATTTTTTTCAGAACTGGGGGAACTTTTCAAAATTTTCGCTGCGTTAGTTTTGAATTATGACATTGGGCTATGTGTGTATCAAGTTTCATCAGAATCGGTTGAAAGCCGTGGTCAGGGTGAGGGTACAAGCAAACAGACACACAGAAACACGCACAGACAAACTGCCGTTTATATATAGAGAGAGATATATATATTTACCATGCTGAACTCAACAAGTTTTTTTTTTTCATTCTCTCTTTGTTTATTTCCTTATATTTCTTTCTGTTGAAGAACCTAGGCTTGAAATGTAAAAGACTTTTCCATTTTTCCTGACTATCAAACTAATAAAACCTGCTTGTTGTTCCTACACCTGCCTTCATCTTAGCCACTACATACACTTTTTTCTCTCCTTGTTTTTTTTTCTGTGTCCCTTTCTGTAGAAGAGCGTAGGCTCGAAACGTAAAACACTTTTTCTATTCCTGAGCGTTATACTAATACATCTGGTTGTTTTCTACACCACCTGTCTTCGTCTTTTGTTTTTTTCGTAAACTCTCCCTAATATATATATATATATATATATATTTATCCATGTGAGTGTGTGTGTGTGTGATAGGGTTCTATATACAGAGATAGATAGATAGATTGAATAGATAGATAGATAGATTAAATAGATAGATAGATAGATAGATAGATAGATTAGATAGATAGATAGACAGACAGACAGACAGACAGACAGCTCCATGAATATATATATATAAATTATTACATTATATAAAAGGGCTTAGTAAAATAAATTACTTTGCCGCATACTGAACTCATTAGAAATAGCAGCTAAAAAAACTTTTTTAAAACTATTACTAATACTTAAAGAAAACCCCCATATTTGCGTGAGTTGAATTGAGCAAACACTATATGAGAGAGGTTTTCTTTAAGTATTAGTAATAGTTTTAAAAAGTTTTTTTAGCTGCTATTTCTAATGAGTTCAGTATGCGGCAAAGTAATTTATTTTACTAAGCCCTTTTATATAATGTAATAATTTGAATTCGCCTTAAATGGTCCCTTTGCATGCTGAATACTTGGTGAAATTGATTAATTAATTAATTTTACCCTCAATTGTTTAATTTATATATATATATATATATATATATATATGTCCATATGTGTGTGTGTGTGTGTGCGATAGGCTTCTTTCAGTTTCTGTCTGCCAGATCTCCTCAGAAAACTTCGGCCAGTTATATGTTGCTAATAATTCTTCTCCCTGGAGATTAATCTGCTTTTTATGGAGACAACAGAACAAAGTTGAAGGCTCGGACAAGTTCTGAGAACGTAACATGTCTGGACAAACTTATTACGGAAGTAATTATAATATTTGGCGGCAGTCGTTGCCAACTTATTGACATTTCAATAATTTATGGAAGAAAACATTTTATTTTTACATTGAATATTCTCTTTTCTATTAACTTTATAGCGTTAATTGTTTAATAAATCTTGACCCTTCAAGAGTTGGGGAAGAAAAAGAGGAAGTTTAAAGTTTGGAATCGTTCCAAAGAATCTTTGTTGTTGCCTGGAATTAATATCTGGTGGCTGTGGCAGAACTACAAACAGTGTTTTGTAATGTGTGTGTGTGTGTGTGTCTGTGTAATTCATGTGATTTTCAAATATGCATATACATATATAATTGTATTTATGAATATATGTGTATATATATATATATATATATATATATAATTGTTAATATGTGTGCGTATGTGTGTATTCATCTACCTATCTATCTAGCTCTCTGTCTGTTTATCTACTACCTACCTTCACACTCTCCTCTCTCTCTCTCTCTCTCTCTCTCTATATTATATCTATATATAATATATATTACACACATAAATATATATGTATCTATATTTATATATATATATATACATATTTACAACACCACATATGCATACATGCATGCACTGCACACATATATATATAATATATATATATATATATACATACATACATACATACAGTGCTGCACACACACATATATATATATATAGAGAGAGAGAGAGAGGGATACATATATGTAATTTATATTTACTCTTTCACTCGTTTCAGTCATTTGACTATGGCCATGCTGGAGCACCGCTTTTAGTTGACCAAATTTACCCCCAGGACTTATCCTTTGTAAGCCTAGTACTTATCCTATCGGTCTCTTTTGCCGAACCGCTAAGTTACAGGGACGTAAACACACCAGCATCAGTTGTCAAGCGATGTTGGGGGGACAAGCACAGGCACACATACATATACACACACATACATACATATATATATTCCGTCTACCAAATCCACTCACAAGGCTTTAGTTGGTCAGAGGCTATAGTAGAAGACACTTGGCCAAGGTGCCATGTGGTGGGACTGAACCTGGAACCATGTGGTTCATAAGCAAGCTACTTACCACACAGCCACTCCTACAAATTTCTTATACATATATTTGTGTGTATGTATTATATATAATATATATATATATATATATATATATATGCATGTATGTATATATAATTCAAATTCCTTGTACATCTGTGTATCACTGTATATGTATATATATGTGTGTGTATGTGTGTGCGTGTATGTATATATGTGTGTATATATATATATATATATAGATAGATATAAATATTGATACATATACATGTAATTAATGTCTTTCAAATTTCTTGTGTCTGCATGCATGCATGTGTGTGTGTGTGTGTGGTGAGAGAAGAGAGAGAAAGAAAGAGAAAGAGAGAGAGTCAGTGATTGTGTGTATGTGTGTGTAAGAAAATTGAATTAATATTTTTTTATACACTGATTCTCCTTGCCCTTAACCCTGTGTGAAATGTCAAGAATTTGTGATTGTTGACATTTGAAATCCTGCACTGTCTTGGAGAGGAAATGACAGGATTGGTATTTTGGACGAGTTCTGAAGGATTTCTTTTGCATTTGAGTTACGGGGTTTGTGAATGAAGCAATTATTGATGTGTGGAACTTGTCGCAAGCACTTGAGTTATACATACATGCATACATATGTGCACACATACATACATATGTACGTACATACATACATACATACATACACACATGCATATATACGTATGTATGTACATACATACATACACATACATACATACGTATATATGTACATACATACATACACATACATACGTATGTACATACATACATACACATACATACATACGTACATACATATATACTCACATGCACATACATACATATGTATGTACAGACATACATATACACACACACATACATTCATACACACACACACATACATACATATGTACATACATTCATTTATACATGCATACAGACACACATATTCACACATAAATACATACATACATATATTCATACATTCACACATTCATACATAAATACATACACACACACATACACATACATACACGTGAAAATGTGTGGCCTAGTGGTTAGGGTGGTTGCACTCACCTCCCCTCCTCCTACACCACCACCACCACCCCTCCCCCCCTCTACACCACCACCTCCTCACTTGTGCAAGTCTAATTCAGCTGACAAAAATCAGTCGTACCAGTAATTCAACACAACACACTGCTTGGTCCAGGAATTGAAACCATGCTCTTACTATTGCCAGTACAATTACCTAATCCATAGACCATGTGCTATGTCGTCAAGTACCCTAGTATTTACATTATTTACATTGACGGATATGGCGTAGTGGTTAAGAGCGCGAGCTACTAACCCCATGATTCTGAGTTCGATTCCAGGCAGTGATCATCATCATCATCATCGTCGTCGTTTAGCGTCCGCTTTCCATGCTAGCATGGGTTGGACGATTCAACTGGGGTCTGGCAAGCCAGGAGGCTGCACCAGGCCCAGTCTGATCTGGCAATGTTTCTACGGCTGGATGCCCTTCCTAATGCCATGCCCTTTCTAACACCAGATGCCCTTCCTAACGCCATAATGCCCTTCCTAACGCCATAATGCCCTTCCTAACGCCATAATGCCCTTCCTTACGCCAGATGCCCTTCCTAATGCCATAATGCCCTTCCTAATGCCATAATGCCCTTCCTAACACCAGATGCCCTTCCTAATGCCAATGCCCTAATAATAATAATAATAGCATCGAAAAATATCTTAGGAATGAGAACCCAGGTTAGAAATTTCCCCAAGACACCTGATGAAGGCTGGAGGGTATATCAGCCAAAATGTTGTGTTAACAACAAACAAGATGAGGACAAATGTCCATCAAATGTAGATAATGTAAATAATGGTTAATTATCTTCTTTAATTATTTTTCTACTTTTACATTAGTTAAAAATTATCATCATCATCATCATCATTATTATTATTATCATGAATTCCAGGCAGTGACCTGAATAATAATAATAATAATAATAATAATAACATTGAAAAATACCCTAGGAATGAGAACCCAAGTTTGAAATTTCCCCAAGACACCTGATGAAGGTTGGAGGGTATATCAGCCGAAACGCTGTGTTAACAACTAACAAGATGAGGATTAATATCCGTCAAATGTAAATAATGGAAATAATGTGGAAGAATAGTTGTTGCTGGTTGCAGGTCCACAATGCCCCTGTCACGGGTCCACAGCATTTGGACATTTTTACAGTGGTTACATGGTTATCTCTGTGCAACTCGGTGACAAGACGAGAGATACAATGCAGATACTCTTACTTTCTTTTACTCTTTTACTTGTTTCAGTCATTTGACTGCGGCCATGCTGGAGCACCGCCTTTTAGTCAAGCAAATCGACCCCGGGACTTATTCTTTGTAAGCCCAGTACTTATTCTATCGGTCCTCTTTTGCCGATCCGCTAAGTGACGGGGACGTAAACACACCAGCATCGGTTGTCAAGCAATGCTAGGGGGACAAACACAGACACACAAACCACACTACATAATATATATATATATATATATATATATAATATATACGACAAGCTTCTCTCAGTTTCTTCCGTCTACCAAATCCACTCACAAGGCATTGGTCGACCCGGGGCTATAGCAGACGACACTTTGTCCAAGATGCCACGCAGTGGGACTGAACCCGGAACCATGTGGTTAGTTAGCAAGCTACTTACCACACAGCCACTCCTGCGCCTATATATATATACATAAATACGACGGGCTTCTTTCAGTTTCCGTCTACCAAATCCACTCACAAGGCATTGGTCGACCCGGGGCTGTAGCAGAAGACACTTTGCCCAAGATGCCACGCAGTGGGACTGAACCCGGAACCATGTGGTTGGTAAGCAAGCTACTTACCACACAGCCACTCCTGCGCCTATATATATATATATATACATATATACGACAGGCTTCTTTCAGTTTCCGTCTACCAAATCCACTCACAAGGCATTGGTCGGCCCGGGGCTATAGCAGAAGACACCTGCCCAAGATGCCACGCAGTGGGACTGAACCCGGAACCATGTGGTTGTTAAGCAAGCTACTTACCACACAGCCACTCCTGCGCCTATATGCGGACATATTTTGAAGATGCAGACATATCTTGTTCCAAACTCACAAGGGCTTCTTGCTTCACTCATCAACGTTTGTGACCTTGATTCCATATTTCTCTTTTCTTGGTGTCACATGTCGTCAAAAAGTACACACACACACACCACACACACACATACATACACAGACACACACAGATAAAATAACACACACACACACATCACACATGCATGTGTGTGTATGCACACATAAAGAAAATTGTTATTCAACAGAGTCGTTATGCTTGTTAGCGTGCTGTCTGTATCTGCCTTTATCTTAATTAGATCAATTAATTTGTACTGGAAAGCCTGACTAACATATGCAAATGTCTTTATCTCCCTCTCTCTCCTTCTCTCTCTCCTCCTCCTCCTCTCTTCCTCTGCCTTCCTCTCCTCCTCTCTTACGTAGGACATCTCCAATCTGTTACCAAGGTAGACGTGGCTTTGCGCTTAAGGAGTTCGCTTTCTCAACCATGTGATTCTCAGTTCAATTTCTTCCATGGCAAATCGGGCAGCTGTCGTCTCTAAGACTCAGCTCGACTACGTGCTTCTAGGTGGAATTTGCTAAATGGAAACTGTGCAGAATCTTGCTTTATTTGTGTGTGTGTGTGTGTGTGTGTGCATCAGTTTTCAAGCGATGTCAGGGAGACAAATACAGGTATACAAATCTATACATACATATACATAAAGATATATATATACGACAAGCTTCTTTCAGTTTCCATCTACCAAATCCACTCACAAGGCTTTGGTTGGCCCGAGGCTATAGCAGAAGACGCTTGCCCAAGGTACCACACAGTGGGACTGAACTCGGAACCATGAGGTTGGTAAGCAAGCTACTTACCACACAGCCACTCCTGCTTTTGGATTATATATATATATATATACATATATATATAATATATACCGGAGTAAACACATAAATGTGAAACAAGGTGGAAAAAAGAGTACTCAAATACCAGAGGTAGAGTAATATGCTTTATTTAAAAGCAACAGAATTATAACAAAACCTGTTACTCGGAGTTTCACTGTCTGATGAACAGGAATGTGAAACTCCGAGTAACAGCTTTTGTTAAATTTCTGCTGCTTTTAAATAAAGCATATATATATATATATATATCCTCATCCAATGCCCCTCCCCTCACAAAAATTTTTTTTTTTTCTCTTGCAAGTACTTGGTGACCCTGTCAGTGCAGGTGCTACTTAAAAAGCATCAAGTCCACACTGTAAAGTGGTTGGCATTTGGAAGGGCTTCCAGCTGTAAAAACCCTACCAAAACTGTCACAGAAGCCTGGTTCAGGCTTCTGCCAGGCCACCTATCGTCAGACTGCCCCACCCATGCCAGCATGGAAGGCAGAGATTTACCCTTTAGTGTTCACATTATTCTACCAAAATTAATCCTTTTTTTATCCACATTGTTTTGAACTAATCATGGATTATCTTGTAACTATCAGAATTTGATGAGGTAGCTGTTAATTTTTAAAATGATATTGTAGGGTTGGTGTGAGAGACCAGATCTGGCCAGTTTGAACATAAAACAGGCAGAATACTTTTGGCCAGATATGACCGGTTTAAATGCTAAAGGGTTTGTAACGTTAGTGTAAATATCTTCTCTTGCACTTTTTGGGGGTGCGAGAAGCAATCACTTTCCGTTGCTTTAATAATCCAGATTCTACCAGTCAGAAACAACAAGACGCAGACGTAAAATATATATATCTACTTCATTCTCTTATGACAGTAACAGATAATTGGTGTATCTGGGTATCCCTTTGGTATAGATGTGTCAGAGCTGAACTATATCGCTGTAGAATCTACAGTGTTCAAATGCTAACGACACTGGTCAAAGATGGCGTCCGGAAAGAGGAAGATGATGTTGTCTGCAACAATTTGGTTAAAGCCTTCGGCCGACTGCTATCATAAATGGACAGCGAGAAAATATACGTCCGTTGCCTTCAGTCGCTTTGTCTCAAGTCAATGACTGCTGCTGGACGCTAGTGGTCAACGTCCTACGATCCCCCTGCCTCGGCTAACTGCCACGTAGGCAAAAGGGTCATTTCCGGTGCTTGCGCGCGCATGCGAGAGAGGGCCCTCCTCTCTGCCTTGGTGAAGGCACCAACCAACACCGCACGCGGAAAACAGGGAAGGAGGTGCGCGCGCACCGTTATATAGGATCACTACAGGTTAAACAATGATGACGATGATGATTATGATATATATCAATTCTATATTTATATCACAAAATCTTAGTGTATGCATCAATGCTGTCAATAGAGTACAATTTATTAATTTATTGATTAAAATTAGTATTAATTACTTATTTGTAGTTGTACTATTGTGTCTCTTATCTGCTTGTATCAGTCTAATGTACTTTACTAGCTTATGAAGTACAAGATAACCCCATATATACACACACGTGTACTGGCTCTTTTTCGGTTATGACAACAAGGGTTCCCAGTTGATCTGATCAACGGAACAGCCTGATTGTGAAATTAATGTGCAAGTGGCCGAGTGCTCCACAGACATACTCTTTTACTCTCTTTACTCTTTTACTTGTTTCACTCATTTGACTGCGGCCATGCCGGAGCACCGCGTTTAGTCGAGCAAATCGACCCCAGGATTTATTCTTTGTAAGCCTAGTACTTATTTTGTCCATCTCTTTTGCCGAACTGCTAAGTTACGGGGGACGTAAACACACCAGCATTGATTGTCAAGCGATGTTGGGAGGACATACACAGACACACAAACATATATGCCGTTACGTTCTGAGTTCAAATTCTGCCGAGGTCGACTTTCCCTTTCATCCTTTCGGGGTAGATTAAATAAGTACCAGTTACGCACTGGGGCCGATGTAATCGACTTAATCCATTTGTCTGTCCTTGTTTGTCCTCTCAGTGTTTAGCCCCTTGTGGGTAGTAAAGAAAGATATATATATATATATATATATATATATATATATATATATATATACACACAAATATATAATATATACATATATGTATAAATATACACACGCACATATATGAATAGAAAAACTATTATTTCTCAATCTCTTAACAAGAAACATTCAGTAACAGTACTCTGGAGTAAATATTATGTGGCAACATATTGTGGTAGACCTAGTTAGGATGGATATTACTGGGGGCTAAATAACAGCAACATTCGTCCTACCCAGGACTGCCACATTATGTTGGCAAATAATCTTTAGTATATATATGTGTGTATGTGTGTATATATGTATATGTGTGTATATATATGTATATATATGTGTGTGTGTGTGTGTATATACAGTTGCGGCCAAAAAGTTCAGAACGGCATTGTTTTAGTTAGAAAAGTAGGTATAATTTTTTATCAAAGTTGTTTTATATTCTATCATTTTCACAGACAATAAATATGATATTATTTGTTATTGTCTGAGATTTTGGTGTAATTTGAGAGGATAATACAAAAGTTATGGATGATTTAGTGATTTACTGCAAAACCTATGATAAAAAATTATACCTACTTTTCTAACGAAAACAATGCTGTTCTGAACTTTGGTCGCAACTGTATATATATATGTATATGTGTGTTATATATATTTGTAATATATATATATAATATATATATTATATATTATATAGAAATTCGGGGTGAGTACTGATAATTATAAGCACCTGTGTATACCGTTTGGTGGTGTGTAGGTGGAGTAGTAAATTAATCAAAATAAATAAAAACATGATGCGAAGGATCAGCGGTACATATGTTTCGGTCCTTTATTAGACAGATTTATAACAATGCATAATGTATGTCTGTGGCCTTCTTCAGCCGCGCACAACAGCTTCCACAAGGACATGTGTTACAATCAAAAGTTCTTGGTTGGGAATGCAAATCCCTCATTCACGTACAACATAATGCGGCAGCAGCATAGAATTGAAGCGTCCATCTCTTTCTTCTCTCATGTACATTGAGAAGAAAAGAGATGGACGCTTCAACTCTATGCTGCTGCCGCATTATGTCGTACGTGAATGAGAGGATTTGCATCCCCAACCAAGAACTTTTGATGTAACACATGTCCTTGTGGAAGCTGTTGTGCGCGGCTGAAGAAGGCCACAGACATATATTATGCATTGTTATAAATCTGTCTAATAAAGGCCCCAAACATATGTACCGCTGAATCCTTCGCATCATGTTTTTATTTTATTTTGATTAATATATATATATATATATATATATATATATATATATATATAATATATATTAATAATATATATATATATATATATATGTGTGTATATGTGTGTATATGTATGTAATATATATATATATATATATACATATATGCACATATAATATACACATGCATACATATATGCACATATATATATATGATTGTTGATGTCTAACTGTTGCTGGCATGGAAAATGTTTTGTCTTTCGTTTCTGGTTCTCATGGGAATATTCTAAACATTTTTATCTTCATATAAGTGAGGTCACTCTTAGAACTGTCCTTGTGAAATTTTCATGTCTTTTTAGTAATATTTGAAAAAGCAGTGTGTGTGTGTGTGTGATTTGCTGCAGAAACATTGAACTAACATTATAACAATAATTATAACAAATATTCTGCTCAACACCACAGATTTTGATTCTCGGTCGTTTGACATTCGCCAGTTGGCCATGTCCCTTAGTGGTTGACCATTTGTGCATCTCTGATCATGAGTAGAAGTAGTGGGGGAGCGTCATAGCCATTTGTTGAAAGGAATTGTTTGGGGTTTGAATAATTCACCTCTGGAAACATGGGTGTTTCATTCAACATTCTTAAACAATAGGCATAGGAGTGGCTGTGTGGTAAGTAGCTTGTTTACCAACCACATGGTTCCGGGTTCAGTCCCACTGCGTGGCATCTTGGGCAAGTGTCTTCTACTATAGCCTCGGGCCCACCAAAGCCTTGTGAGTGGATTTGGTAGACGAAACTGAAAGAAGCCCGTCGTATATATGTATATATTATATATATATATATATATAATATATGCATGTGTGTGTTTGTGTCTGTGTTTGTCCCCCTAGCATTGCTTGACAGCCGATGCTGGTGTGTTTACGTCACCGTCACTTAGCGGTTCAGCAAAAGAGACTGATAGAATTGTTTGTGTGTCTGTGTTTGTACCCCTAGCATTGCTTGACAACCGATGCTGGTGTGTTTATGTCCCTGTTACTTAGCGGTTCGGCAATAGAGACCGATAGAATAAGTACTAGGCTTACAAAAGAATAAGTCCCGGGGTCGAGTTGCTCGATTAAAAAGGTGGTGCTCCAGCATGGCCACAGTCAAATGACTGAAACAAGTAAAAGAGAGAGTAACCCTTATTCAGGAACCTTTTGAATGAGATGGGCTACTGGACTTTAAGAAAATTCTAACTGGGCCCCACTTGCAAAATCATGCCCCGTTTATCTTGATCCTGACTCTCACACCATTCTAAAAATAACACAATCACATCATCATAATCTCAAGGTTATGAGATAATGAATGATTAATCCAAAACAATGAGAATAAATAAGGATTCCATTAACAGATAATCTGAACGCTAAATGGTGAATGCCAGTTTTTCCATGCTGGCATGGGTTGGGGGATTGACAGGAGCTGGTCAAGTCAGACGACTGCACCAAGCCAAGCTTTAATATTTGTTTTTGCAGGGTTTCTATGGTTGGATACCCTTTCTACTTTGGATACCCAACTACTTTGCAGAGTGTCCTGGGTGCATTTTATGTGGCACCAGCACCAGTGAGGTCACCAAGCAACTTGCAAGACAAAGACCCTTCAACTGAGTGGTGGCATAGCAAAGAGGTGGGTGGCTTTGTGCTAGGTGATGAGAGGTTAGGGCTATAATATAGGGATTGTTAGGGCTGTAATAGAGGGAAGGCATGTGGCTTAGGGGTTATGGCATTCAGCTCACAATTGTAAGGTCAAGAGTTCAATTCCTGGCAACGTGTTGTGTCCTTGACCAAGACACTTTATTTCACGTTGCTCCAGTCCACTCGGGTGGTAAAAATGAGTAGTACCGGTATTTCAAAGGGCCGGCCTTGTCATGCTGAATCTCCCTGAGAACTACATTAAGGGTACACGTGTCTGTGGAGTACTCAGCTACATGCTAGTTAATTCCATGAGCAAGCTGTTCCATTGATCTTTTCACCTGGGACCCTCGGCATCCTAACCGACGAAGTGCTCCTTTTTTAACAAATGTCTTACAGTAAGGAAGATACATGGTTACCGCAGGTGGAAAAGGTGTGGATAAGAGAGAAAGAGAGCAGGGGAGAGAGAGAGAGGGAAGATGGTGAAGATGATGTGTTGGGGGTACACAAGATAATGACAGGTAAGTTCAGAATTACGAGAGAATAATAGAAATGCCAAACCAACTTCATTGAGAAACCTGAGATTGAGGTTTTCATATCTGCAGATAATTGCAGAGAAGTTCAGGTTACTTTCAGCTAATTATATCTACCTGTTGTGATATCACAGGTAGATTTTTGATAGGTAGTATTAATTAGGTTGATGTTTTTGGGAGGGCTAATGACATTTATTTGTTGTTATCTTTCAAGCAGGTATATATGGAGGGCAGGTTCATTGCCCTGTTTGGAGAGCTAATTGCATTCATCTGTGGCTTTATTTACAGGTAGAAATATCATGCATAGTTTTAATAGTGGTGTTTAGAAGACCTTGGGTGAGCAAGGGTCTTCTACCAAAATCCCCAACCAGAGCCTTGTGAGTGGATTTAGCTTAAAGAATCTGAAAGAAACACATGTATGTATATATATATATTATATTAATATATATATATATATATGTATATATAGGCGCAGGAGTGGCTGTGTGGTAAGTAGCATGCTAACCAACCACAGTCCCACTGCATGGCATCTTGGGCAAGTGTCTTCTGCTATAGCCCCGGGCCGACCAATGCCTTGTGAGTGGATTTGGTAGACGGAAACTGAAAGAAGCCCGTCGTATATATGTATATATATATGTAGATGTGTGTGTATGTGTTTGTGTGTATGTGTTTGTGTGTCTGTGTTTGACCCCCTAGCATTGCTTGCCAACCGATGCTGGTGTGTTTACATCCCCGTCACTTAGCGGTTCGGCAAAAGGGAACGATAGAATAAGTACTGGGCTTACAAAGAATAAGTCCCGGGGGTCGATTTGCTCGAATCAAGGCGGTGCTCCAGCATGGCCGCAGTCAAATGACTAAAACAAGTAAAAGAGTAAAAGAGTATTATCATCATCATCATCATCGTCATAATCATTATTATTATTGTTATTATTATTGTTATTGCAGTGAGTAATCTCTAGAATAAATAGTAACAGTTGGTCAGTTGGTGTGATCCGTTAATCTAGTTTCTCCTTCTTACAACTGATCAATATTTCTTTGTTTGTTTTGACTGATTTCTCTAAGAAGCCAACGAAGTACTAAACTTTTGAAGTTTAATAGTTCTTCGGTAAATTGCGTTGTCTGTATTTGTTTGTGTCCATGTTTGTGTAAGTGTTTTTAGATTTAGGCACAATAACAATAATAGCAGTCTTTCCAATTTTTGGCACCAGGCCAGCAATTTAGATAGGAGGTGGGGGTAAATCGATTTCTTCAAACTCACTCCATCCCCCGCCCCCACAGTACTTGACTGTTAGTTTAACTGATCCCGAGAGGATGAAAAAGCCAAGCTGGCTGCAGTGGAATTTGAACCCAGAACGTCAAGAGTCGGGATGAATACTGCAAAGCATTCTTTCCAAACTCAGAGCATAAAGCAGGGGTCCCCAAACATTGTGTACCTATATATATATATATATATATATATATATATGTGTGTGTGTGTGTGTGGTTTAGTGGTTAGGGCATTCGGCTCATGATCGTAAGGTCGTGAGTTCAATTCCCGGCGACGCGTTGTGTCCTTGAACAAGACACTTTATTTCACCTTGCTCCAGTCTACTCAGCTGGCAAAAATGAGTTGTACCTGTATTTCAAAGGGTCAGCCTTGTCACTCTCTGTGTCACGCTGATTATCCCCGAGAACTACGTTAAGGGTATGCGTGTCTGTGGAGTACTCAGCCACTTGCACATTAATTTCACGACGAGCAGACTGTTCCGTTAATCGTATCTGCTGGGACCCTCGTCGTTGTAACCGACGGAATGCTACTTCCTTCTTATTATATATATTATATATATATCACAGGAGTGGCTGTGTGGTAAGTAGCTTGCTAACCAGCCACATGGTTCCGGGTTCAGTCCCACTGCGTGACATCTTGGGCAAGTGTCTTCTGCTATAGCCTCGGGCCGACCAATGCCTTGTGAGTGGATTTGGTAGACGGAAACTGAAAGAAGCCTGTCGTATATATGTATATATATATATATATATGTGGTGTGTGTATATGTTTGTGTGTCTGTGTTTGTCCCCCTAGCATTGCTTGACAACCGATGCTGGTGTGTTTACGTCCCCGTCACCTAGCGGTTTGGCAAAAGAGACCGATAGAATAAGTACTGGGCTTACAAAGAATAAGTCCCGGGGTCGATTTGCTCGACTAAAGGCGGTGCTCCACCATGGCCGCAGTCAAACGACTGAAACAAGTAAAAGAGTAAAAGAGTATATGTGTCTGCTTGTGGTTAACTACTTGGGCCTATCTTTGTCAGCATGTATTTACATGTCTGTCTGTGTGTTTGTGTGTCTGTGTGTTTGTGTGTGTCCATCTGTCTTCTGTGTCTCTTTGTGTCTGTGTGTATATGTATGTGTTTTTGTGGTGTGTGTGTGTGTTGTGAGACTGTCTTCTCTCTGTATATATGTGTATGTATGTATGTGTGTATATATCTGTGTATGTTTCTTATACACTTCTCCGTTCATGTTTGTGTGCGTGTGTGTTTGTATGTGTGTTATATGTTTTTATGTATGTATACCTTTGTGTGTATGTGTGTATATTGTGTGTGTGTAGCTGTCTTCTCTGTGCGTATGTGTGTGTGTGTATATGTGTATATGTATCTCTGTGTTTCTCTGCTCATATTTGTGTATGTGTCACTACTTCTGTGTATGTATGTGTGCCCCTGTGTGTGTGTGTGTGTGTATGTATGTATGTATGTATGTATGTGTGTATGTATATATGTGTGTGTATGTATGTGTGTGTGTGTGTATGACCTGTATGATCTCTGATCTTAATTAACATTTAATTACAAACTCGTCAGTTCTGCCCATCACCATGACGTATCAAGATTCTAATTGCCTTCGATGTCACCCAGGTAAGCTAACCCCCTACATATTTCGGGCCCCACCAACAGGCTTCCCCTTCCCTTCTCCCTTCAAATATTAGTATTAAGGGCACCAGACAGGACCCACTTTTTATCTGTCCCCTTCCCTCCTTCTTTTATGTTTGCTTGAACTAAACACAGCAAAGAGACAAGGTGGACGTTGACATGTCTGTACAGTGGTTGCGTTGGTGGTGCCAGTGGTATTTCTATGTTCCGGGGTTTCGGAGACTCTGGTGGCGTGGGTGGGGGACATTTACTGCGTTTGGTGAGTGTGGAGAAGGAGTTGTGAGTTCAAATCCCCCCAGCCCAGTGCTCATGTTTCAAAGACCCTGTGTCTGTGGCACAACTACATTTAAGATGATGAGAGGCCTTTTCAAAGGCTCGTGGTGGGTATCTCAGTTGATGCCACAGTCTGTGTGGATACTGCTGGGTACCACAGTCTATTGTGGTACATTTTGTTCCCTTCTCACATTTTGTTACCTGATATTACCTCCATACACAATTTGTACTCCATACTTTATACTCTCTATATTTGTACTCTATACCTTACACTCTATATATTTCTACTCTATATATTTGTACTCTATACCTTACATTCTATATATTTCTACTGTATATATTTGTACTTTATATATTTCTACTCTATATATTTGTACTCTGTATATTTGTACTCCCTACATTACACTATACCTTACACTCTATACCTTATACTCCTTATGCTCTGTATATTTGTACTCTATACCTTATACTCCATATATTTGTACTCTATACCTTACACTCTATATATTTGTACTCTATACCTTATGTTCTATATATTTGTACTCTATATGCTTGTACTTTATACTTTATGTATTTCTACTCTATATATTTATACTCAAAGCATTATACTCTATATATTTGTACTCTATATATTTCTACACTATTTATTTGTACTCTCTATTTTTACTCTATGCATTACACCCTATATGCTTGTACTTTATACCTTATGCTCTATATATTTGTACTCTATATATTTGTACTCCCTACATTATACTCCATATCTTTATACTCCATATATTTGTACTCCCTACAAGGTGTTACTCTACACCAAGCATATAAGACATTACTCCATGCAGTGGTCGCTATATACACAATATATATATACACTATACACAACACATTCTACACACAATAGCTGACTCCACGCACACGATTACTGTGTACAACATATCATTCACTATACACCCGATTACCCGACACAATGCCACAACACACCCAAGCTTCCTTTTGTCCGTTTTGAACGACACCAAACAGTCACTCTGACATATGAGACATCAAAGAAAAATAAAATAAAATAAAATAAAACAAATATTCATAAATAAATAATAAAAAAAAATAACAATGAAACACTTTTGCTATGATATATTTTTGCACATTTCGTGTTGTTTCTGTGATTAGATTACAAAAGCGGTGGGCTTAAAATGTCACCCTGTTTAACACCATCACAACCAACTCCTTGGCACGCTATGTCTCTGTGGTGGATTCCATTCTGTTTTAAGTGCCCTGATTTTACCTTTTGCCCAGTTTACACACACTCACACACTAACATCATCATCATCATCATCGTTTAACGTCCGTTCTCCATGCTAGCATGGGTTGGACGGCTCAACTGGGGTCTGGGAAGCCAGGAGGCTGCATCAGGCCCCAGTCTGATCTGGCAGTGTTTCTACAACTGGATACTCTTCTTAACGCCAACCACTCTGAGAGTGTAGTGGGCGCTTTTTATGTGCCACTAGCACAGGTGCCAGAGGAGGCTGGCAACAATCACAATCGGTTGGTGCTTTTCACGTGCCACCGGTATGGAAGCCAGTCAAGGCGGCGCTCGCATCGTCCACATTCAGATGGTGCCTTTTACGTACCACTGGCACTGGGGCCAGAGGAAGCTGGCAACGACCATGATCGATTGGTGCTTTACATGCCACCGGCACGAAAGCCAGTCATGGTGGCACTGGCACAGTGATCACAACTACAATTTCCATTTGATTTTGATGTACTTGACGCAATAGGTCTCCTCAAGCACAGCATGTGGTCCTAGCACAGCATGTGGCCCTAGCACAGCATGTGGCCCTAGCACAGCATGTGGCCCTGGCACAGCATGTCGCTCTACGATCCAAGGTACCTGAGTGGGCTAGGGCTGGTTATGCGACACTGGTGTAGGTTACAGCTGTGAACTCACTTTATTTGCAGTCACAGCATACCTCCTGGGGTCTCAGTCTCTCATCATTATATATATATATATATATATATATATATATATATATATATATAATTTTTTTAGTATAACACATACAAAATTCTATAAACAAGCCTTTCAATAGAAATATTCTCCTGAATTGAACTGCGACTGCCAGCCGCCACTGACCATTCAAAATACGACCATCAGGGCTCCCAGATTCTCCCACCCCCCTTTTCCTCACCAGCCTTCTTCCTCTACTACCCTACCAAGAACTCACAACGACCCCCAACCACAAGTGCAAAACAAGGGAGTCAGAGAAAGGCAGAATGCCACTTATATCTGAACACTACTATAGAATATTCCTTTAAAAAAACTTTTCTTCTAATTTTTCTAAATTTAATTATTTAATCGTTACAGTTGAAAAGGTCTCAAAATGACCGAAACCGGTACTGAAAGATTCACTATAAAATTATTTTAGCATTTTCTATTTTTGACTTGTTTTTTCATATATATATATATATGTATATATATATATACACACACAAACACACATAAACACACATACTTACACACACAGACACACACACATATATATATATATATATGTATACATATACACATATATGTATATATGGGAAGGTTAGAGTTAACCTCTTTAATAAATACTGTATTAAATCATTAACTGTGAGGCAAATTTATATATATATATTTATATACATACACACACACATATACATAAAGACACATACACACACACACACACATATACATATACACACATACACTCACATACATGCACTTCATGCACACACACATATATGTATACAGACACACCTATCCATACACGTGCATATGTACATCCGCTGCACATTTAGTTGGTTTGTTAATGGTGATATATACACACACATATTTTCATATAGACACATGCACACATATGTATATATACATATACACATATATAGATATATATTTGATATGTAAACGTGGACCGTTTAAAAGCTGACTCAAAATAAATAGCATTAAAAAAACCGTGAAACGAGGCAGGAAAATGGTATTCAATACCATCCAACAGACGAAGAAGAAAAATTTAGGCGTAGGAGTGGCTGTGTGGTAAGTAGCTTGCTAACCAACCACATGGTTCTGGGTTCAGTCCCACAGCGTGGCACCTTGGGCAAGTGTCTTCTGCTATAGCCTCGGGCCGACCAAGGCCTTGTGAGTGGATTTGGTAGACGGAAACTGAAAGAAGCCCGTCGTATATATATATATATATATATATAGGCATAGGAGTGGCTGTGTGGTAAGTAGCTTGCTAACCAACCACATGGTCCCGGGTTCAGTCCCACAGCGTGGCACCTTGGGCAAGTGTCTTCTGCTATAGCCTCGGGCCGACCAAAGCCTTGTGAGTGGATTTGGTAGACGGAAACTGAAAGAAGCCTGTCGTATATATGTATATAATATATTATATATATATATATATCTGTTGTGTCTGTGTTTTGGTAGACGGAAACTGAAAGAAGCCTGTCGTATATATGCATATATATTATAATATATATATGTATATATATATATATATACATGTAGGAGTGGCTGTGTGGTAAGTAGCTTGCTAACCAACCTCATGGTCCGGGTTCAGTCCCACTGCGTGGCATCTTGGGCAAGTGTCTTCTACTGTAGCCTTGGGCCGACCAAAGCCTTGTGAGTGGATTTGTAGACGGAAACTGAAAAGAAGCCCGTCGTACATATGTATATATAATATATATATATATATATATATAATATATATATATATGTATGTGTGTGTGTGTGTGTCTGTGTTTGTGTGTCGTGGTGTGTCCCCCAACATCGCTTGACAACCGATGCTGGTGTGTTTACGTCCCCGTCACTTAGCGGTTCGGCAAAAGAGACCGATAGAATAAGTACTGGGCTTACAAAGAATAAGTCCCGGGGTCGAGTTGCTCGACTAAAGGCGGTGCTCCAGCATGGCCGCAGTCAACTGACTGAAACAAGTAAAAACAGTATATATACATATACACACATACACTCACATACATGCACTCATGCACACACACATATATGTATACAGACACACCTATCCATACACATGTGCATATGTAAATCCGCTGCACATTTAGTTGGTTTGTTAATGGTGATATATACACACACATATTTTCATATAGACACATGCACACATTGTATATATACATATACACATATATAGATATATATTTGATATGTAAACGTGGACCGTTTAAAAGCTGACTCAAAATAAATAGCATTAAAAAAACCGTGAAACGAGGCAGGAAAATGGTATTCAATACCATCCAACAGACGAAGAAGAAAAATTTAGGCGTAGGAGTGGCTGTGTGGTAAGTGCTTGCTAACCAACCTCATGGTTCCGGGTTCAGTCCCACTGCGTGGCATCTTGGGCAAGTGTCTTCTACTGTAGCCTTGGGCCGACCAAAGCCTTGTGAGTGGATTTGGTAGACGGAAACTGAAAAGAAGCCGTTCGTACATATGTATATATATATAATATATATAATATATATATATATGTATGTGTGTGTGTGTGTGTCTGTGTTTGGTGTGTCTGTGTTTGTCCCCCAACATCGCTTGACAACCGATGCTGGTGTGTTTACGTCCCCGTCACTTAGCGGTTCGGCAAAAGAGACCGATAGAATAAGTACTGGGCTTACAAGAATAAGTCCCGGGGTCGAGTTGCTCGACTAAAGGCGGTGCTCCAGCATGGCCGCAGTCAACTGACTGAAACAAGTAAAAACAGTATATATACATATACACACATACACTCACATACATGCACTCATGCACACACACATATATGTATACAGACACACCTATCCATACACATGTGCATATGTACATCCGCTGCACATTTAGTTGGTTTGTTAATGGTGTTATATTTAATATGTAAATGTGGACTGTTTAAAAGCTGACTAACACAAAAAGCATTAAAAAAAGTGTGAAATGAGATAGGAAAATGGTATTCAATACCATCCAACAGACGAAGAAGAGAAATCTAAAATAAACTAAATTAAATTAAACGACCATTTGTAATTTTAGCAAAACCTAAGTTACAACATTGACTGGTGGTGGTGGTGGTGGTGGGAGATGGTAGTTGTGGTGGCAGTGTGGGTGGTGGTGGTGGTGGTGGTGGTGTTGGCGCCAGTGTGGGTGGTGGTGGTGGTGGCAGTGTGGGAGGTGGTGGTGGTGGTGGTGGCAGTGTGGGAGGTGATGGTGGTGGTGGCAGTGTGGGAGGTAGGGTGGTGGTTGTGGTGGTGTTGGTGGTTGCAGCAATAGCAGTAGTAGTTTTAGACTTCTGTAGCGGGGTTTGAACTTGCGACTGTCCTACTGTTGGGTAATGACTGTAAAAATGCCATCTTGAATACAGGCAGCCTTCAAAGGTTCACCGGAATAATGCTACTCAACGGGGTGGGTGGAGTGTAACCTGGAGGTCCAAAGGAGTCTCTTAGGTCAAGATGCAATGGTCACAGCTCTTATTTCTTTATTGTCCACCAGGGGACAAACACAGAGGGGACAAACAAAGACAGACAAACGGATTAAGTCGATTACATCTACCCCAGTGAATAACTGGTACTTAATTTATCGACCCCCGAAAGGATGAAAGGTAAAGTCGGAATTTGAACTCAGAACATAACAGCAGACGAAATAACACTAAGCATTTCGCTCGGCGTGCCAACGTCTATGCTAGCTCACCGCCTGACACTATGGACATGCGGTTGGAACATTGATCAGAAGAATCACAAGACAGGTTCCTAAAGCCAAGCCAAAGGTGATATTGGAGTTTGAAGCAATCCTTCAGACCTTGCTGGATTGTGTGAAATCATCCAACTCATGCCAGCACGGAAAAACAGACGTTAAACGATGATTAATGATAATGATGAATAATGTAGTCTTACATATACTTTATGTCCTTCCTTGTCTGAGACAGTAGTGAGAGTTGAGGGAGATTTGGCTACTATTTCTAGCAAGTGAAGGGACCACTTGCAGGTTTTGCTCTTTTTATTCCTGGAATATGTTGTATTGTTTAGCCCAATAACTGTTTGGATTAACCCTTTCGTTACCATGTTTCTGTTAAGATGCTCTGTGTTTCTTCCAATTACTTTAAATCTAACAAAGAATTTAGTAAAATAACTTAGTTATCATTTAAGCTAGTGTTAGGACTAATTGTGACTAAGGTTTGGTGGAAGATTTTAATTCAAAACTTATGAAAACAAGACATTTTGTACTAGAGAGCCAGAGGTGGTTTCAGTCGGGTTGGTATCAAAAGGGTTAAATATAACAAAGAATTTAGTAAAATAACTTTATCATTCAGCTAGTGTTAGGTACATAAATTGTGACTAAGGTTTGCTGGAAGATTTTAATTCAAAGCTTATGAAAACAAGACATTTGAACCCAGAGCCAGAGCCAGTTTCAGTCGGGTTGGTATCAAAAGGGTTAAATTAATCATTTGTTAACCCTTTTGTTACCATATTTCTATTGAGATGCTCTGTGTTTCTTTCAATTAATTATAAAATATAACAAAGAATTTAGCAAAATAACAGTCGTCATTCAGCTAGTGTCAGGAACATAAATTGTGACTAAGGTTTGGTGGAAGATTTTAATTCAGAAATTATGAAAACAAGACATTTGTACTCAGAGCCAGGGGCAGTTTCAGTCGGGTTGGTATCAAAAGGGTTAAACAGTTCTCTTGTCAAAGGTAGTCAGGCCCTAATGACCCTATCATTCTCGTTTTCTAGGCATAATATACCAGGGACTACATTATACAATGTGTCCTTCCTTTTTATTTTCTTTTGTACTTCAACTGACTGTGATCTAGTTGCTATTTCTAGCCAGTGAGGTCAAACCACGACCACCACCACCGCCAGTGCAAAGAGAAGGCCTTCTCTGTTTCAGTTAAAGACAAGTTATTTCACATGAGAAAATATACATGAAACCAATACTTTGTAGTAACGAGTGTGGCTACGATATGACGAGGAGGACGGCCTAGTTAATTGATGACCCAGAAACTAAATATTCTAGGCATCTTGGCTAAGCGCTTTGTAAACGTATTCATCTGCTTTTCAATTCACAATTTCGGAATCTCGTGATCTGTGACTCTCATACAAAATGAACAAAAAAGACTTTAAAAAAAACCCACAAAAAAACCGAAAATAACATTTAAAAAAAAATACTCAACTGCCCATCCCAGTTGCTGTAAATCTAAACCCGAGCGAAGTTTTTTTTTTGCGATGTGGGCGTAAATATGTTTGTGGCTGTGTGGGTTAGTGCTTTGCTTCATAACTGACGTTTTTCCAGGTTCAATCTCACCTACAACAGGTATCTTCCACAATTGTTTGTGGCTAGAATTTAGTAGATGGAATCTACAGAGACATAACCCAATAAGGTTTGAAAATCAATCAGGTTATTCATTATGTTTTCAGTCTGTGGAGAAATGACCAAAGTCATTGCCCAGTTTATAATTATACCATATGTTGCATATATATATATGTGTGTGTGGAGGTGCAATGGCCTAGTTGTTAGGGCAGCGGACTTGCGGTCGTAGGATCGCAGTTTCGATTCCCAGACTGGGCGTTGTGAGTGTTTATTGAGCGAAAACACCCAAAGCTCTACGAGGCTCCGGCAGGAGGTGGTGGCGATCCCTGCTGTACTCTTTCGCCACAACTTTCTCCCACTCTTTGTTCTGTTGGCCTGCTCGCTTAGCCAGCGGGGTGGCGTCATTTGAAGGCTAAAACAATGCGAAGCGCATTGTGACCAGTGATGTGTAACAACATCTGATAGCCTGGTAGGTCACGTGATCACGTGATATATATATTAATATATATATATATATATATATATATATATACTCTTTTACTCTTTTACTTGTTTCACTCATTTGACTGTGGCCATGCTGGAGCACCGCCTTTTAGTCGAGCAAATGGACCCCATGGCTTATTCTTTGTAAGCCTAGTACTTATTCTATCGGTCACTTTTTGCCGAACCACTATGTTACAGGGACGTAAACACACCAGCATCGGTTGTCAAGCAATGTTGGGGGACAAACACAGACATACAAACATATACACACACATGCTTATATATATATATATACGACGGGCTTCTTTCAGTTTCCGTTTACCAAATCCACTCACAAGGCTTTGGTCAGCCCGAAGCTATAGTAGAAGACACTTGCCCAAGGTGCCACGCAGTGGGACTGAACCCAGAACCATGTTGTTGACAAGCAAGCTACTTACTACACACCCACTCCTACATATATATATATGTATATATGATACAGCACGCAGTCTTTTCAGTGAATAGGTCACGGTCTCAAAGCAACGAAAATATTTTGGCAAATTAAATTTAAATGTTGAAGTGAATCTAATGGCTTTTGTGTGTTTCTTAAATGGCTTATAAACACCTTCCACGCTGCAATTGTTTTCATTCCAGCACACGATCTCAGATCAGGTCACTTGCTATGCAAGTACCTCTCCCTATATATATATATATATATATATATATTCAGTCTACGGAGAAATGGCTAAAAATTTTCCCTGTTTATAATTATACCATACGTTAGATACACATTATATCATACCTTGATACTGTGTGGACTAAGATCCCTGTTGATAGGCCACTGGTATTTATATAGAGTGTTAAACACTTTCAGTATGCAAATTAGGGATTCCTTCACAGAGTAACTGCTGCATTTGTTGAGTATATAATCAGTTTGATTGCAGTAGTGGCATTGACAATAACAGTGGAGGTAGTGGTGGTGGTAGTGGTTGTTGTTGTTAAGCAACAAGGCGGGTAAGGGTGATTAGGTGATGGTCTAGGGCTTAGGGGCGGGAGACCCCAGACCTTGGAAAAAAACAAGTTTGGTTGTCTTGTAGTCGAGGGCTCTTCATTGATACCTGACACCACTGGGAGGTGGTCCTCGAAGTCGCTGGGAATGGAGATCTCCAGGTCCAAATTCTTGAAGGTAGTGGTGGAGATGGTAATGGTGGTGGTGGTGGTGGTGTTGATGATGATGCTGACGCTGGTGGTGATGCTGACACTGCAAAAAACCGTTGTACTAATAACCATATTTCCTTTCTCTCTTCAGGAAGTTTTGAAGAATACAGCGAAGGTTCGGCGGGCGATTACGATTCTGTTTGCGAAGAGGCTGAGTTGGAACTTGACCAGGATGGCTTGGAATTAGCTGCTCAAGAAGGTATTACCAGATATTCTTACTTCTAAACCGTTACTGGCGCCAGTCGTTGGACTACGCCCATACTGGAGCACTGCCTTCAAGGGTTTTTTTACACGATCGAGGCATGGTTCTTATTTCAGTTTAGTACTTATTTTATTGATCTCTGTTTGGCAGTGCACTAAGTCACTATTTTTTTTTTCTTTTACATAAAAGGGATGCAACCCAACATCACCTTACACTGTTACACATATACATACATATACATACACACACAGACGTGTGCTCATGCATGCACACACACACATACACATACACGTATATGTATATATGTATATCTATTATATAAAATCCGTTCTGTCTGTCTGTCTGTGTGTCTTCTAGGATCTCGGGCATCCTCCTTCTGATTGCGCTCAGATTTGATATGTAGATACTGACGGCATCAGGGTGTGTATAAGTCTTGAAAAAATTACCAAAATCGATTCCAGGTGAGAATGCGATCGATAAAGCCATGGGAACGTGCATTTGTATGCGCAAGTACATCAGCTGTTATGATCGCTTCAAAATGTGTCTTTAAGCATTTTCATGGTCCCTACTCTGATGAATTTTCTGGTCTTGTATCCTCTCTCGGCTCCTTTGTTTCATCCGCTTCTCTTCCCATGTTCATCGTTTCTCAGTTGAGTTTCCTGTTGGTCATAAATCCTGTTATTCCAATAACCTCTTTCCAAGAATTACTTCTCTTTGGAACTCATTACCATCATCTTGTTTTCAAAATCAGAATCAATTGTTGATATGATGGCTTTTCTTCTTCTGGGCTGGCGTCTTTGGCTCATCATCAAAATGTGTCTTCATAATTATTTCCATGGTCATTAATCTGATGAACTTTCTGGTCTTGTATCCTCTCTCAACGCTTAATTGTGTCATCAGCTTCTCTTCCCAGGTTCATTGTTTCACAGTTGAGTTTCCTGTTGGTCATACATCCTTTTATTCCAACAATTTCTTTCCAAGAATTGCTGCTCTTTGGAACTCATTACCATCATCTTGTTTTCAAAATCAGAATCAGTTGTTAATAAGATGGGTTTTCTTTTTCTTCTGGGTTGGATTCTTTGGCCCATCATCAAAATGTATCTTCACTGTGCCTTTTCTTTAATTATTTCCATGGTCATTAATCTGATGAACTTTCTCGTCTTGTATCCTCTCTCAACACCTTTGTGTCATCAGCTTCTCTTCC
>NC_043024.1:9902121-9914621 GCF_006345805.1 Octopus sinensis
TTCGTGTGTATGTATGTGTTTGTGTGTGTGTGTGTGTGTAAAGGAAGATTATGTGAGTAACAAAGGCGGGACAGGGTGGGCGGGTGTAAGAATTCAGCTCCACTCAATGTTGGTCGCTGGTCTGAGGTGCCCCCCCCCCGTGTGGTAGGGAGAGAGAGAGTGAGATAGAGAGGGGGGGCGGCGGCGTTTCTAAAACCAACTTGAAAAGAGGAAACATTGTTTGCCTTCAGTGGCAACAATGAGTTTTGTGTGTCTTGTTCACTTTTTTGTAAATAAATCTCTGTGGCTTGTTGCAACAGGAGGGAAAAGAACGGCGACTGGTTTGGTGAGAATTCTGACCCCCCCCCCTATTATCCCCCCCACCCCCCATCACGTCTGCTTTTCTTTATTTAGCGGTTTACTCATTGGCGCAGCAGCAGACGCAGGCACAGCGACGGCTGTGCGGTTAAGAAGTCTGTTTTTGCAACCACAGGGTCTTGAGTTCAATTGCCCTGCACATTAGGAGTGGCTGTGTGGTAAGTGGCTTGCTAACCAACCACATGGTTCCGGGTTCAGTCCCACTGCGTGGCATCTTGGGCAAGTGTCTTCTGCTATAGCCCCGGGCCGACCAATGCCTTGTGAGTGGATTTGGTTGACGGAAACTGAAAGAAGCCTGTCGTATATATGTATATATATAAGTGCAGGAGTGGCTGTGTGGTAAGTAGCTTGTTTACCAACCACATGGTTCCGGGTTCAGTCCCACTGCGTGGCATCTTGGGCAAGTGTCTTCTGCTATAGCCCCGGGCCGACCAAAGCCTTGTGAGTGGATTTGGTAGACGGAAACTGAAAGAAGCCCGTCGTACATATGTATATATATATATGTGTGTGTGTGCGTGTATGTTTGTGTGTCTGTATTTGTCCCCCTAGCATTGTTTGACAACCGATACTGGTGTGTTTACATCCCCGTCACTTAGCGGTTTGGCAAAAAGAGACCGATAGAATAAGTACTGGGCTTACAAAGAATATGTCCCGGGGTCAATTTGCTCGACTAAAGGCGGTACTCCAGCATGGCCGCAGTCAAATGGCTGAAACAAGTAAAAGAGTAAAAGAGAGAGAGAGAGAGAGTATTATCTTGGGCAAATGTCAGGTTCATTGATGTCATCGTCGTCATCATCATCGTCATCGTTTAGCATCCGCTTTCCATGCTAGCATGGGTTAGATGGTTTGACTGGGGTCTGGGAAGCCAGGAGGCTGCACCAGGCTCCAGTCTGATCTGGCAATGTTTCTACAGCTGGATGCCCTTCCTAACGCCTAAAGCATCATCATCATCATCACCAACCTCACCACCACTACCATCATCATCATCATTATTGCCATAACCACCACGTATATATATATATGTATGTATAGGCGCGGGCATGGCTGTGTGGTTAGGGAGCTTGCTTCCTAGCTACATGGTTTTGGGTTCAGTCCCACTGCGTGGAACTTTAGGTAGGTGTCTTCCACTATAGCCCCGAGCCAACTGAAGCTTTGTGATTGAATTCGGTAGGTGGAAGTTACTCCTGTGTGTGTATGTGTGCGTGTAGGTGCTCAGTGCCTCTCCGAAAGAGAGAGAGGGATATATCATCATCATCATTTAGCGTCCGCTTTCCATGCTAGCGTGGGTTGGACGGTTCGACTGGGGTCTGGGAAGCCAGGAGGTTGCACCAGGCTCCAGACTGATCTGGCAATGTTTCTACAGCTGGATGCCCTTCCTAACGCCAACCACTCCGTGAGTGTAGTGGGTGCTTTTTATGTGCCACCAGCACAGGTGCCAGAGGAGGCTGGCAAACAGCCACAATCGGTTGGTGCTTTTACGTGTCACCGACACAGTAGATGAAATTTGGTTATGTGGAAACCAAGTGCAATGCCAGCAGACTTTATTAATTGCCAAATTTAATTCTTTAGTTTCTGTATTTCTATTGAAATGTCCTGCCTTTGTTGCCGCTAATTTCGAAAATAATGAAGAATTTAGTAAAAATTTTTTGTCATTATTAAGCAGGAACATAAATTAACATAAATTAACGTAAATTAACGTAAATTAACATGGAATTTTGATGGAAGGTTTTTATTTAGGTCATTTTAAAACATGAGGTTTGTATCGTAGAAGCAAGAATGGTCTCAGATGAAGGCCTGGAGCTGACAGAAACGTTAGCACGCCGGGCGAAATGCTTAGCGGTATTTTGTCTACCGTTACGTTCTGAGTTCAAATTCCGCCGAGTCGACTTTGCCTTTCATCCTTTCGGGGTCGATTAAATAAGTACCAGTTACGCACTGGGGTCAATATAATCAACTTAATCCGTTTGTCTATCCTTGTTTGTCCCCTCTGTGTTTAGCCCCTTGTGGGTAGTAAAGAAATAGGTATTTCGTCTGCCGTTACGTTCTGAGTTCAAATTCGGCCGAGGTCGACTTTGCCTTTCATCCTTTCGGCGTCGATTAAATAAGTACCAGTTACGCAATGGGGTCAATATAATCAACTTAATCCGTTTGTCTGTCTTTGTTTGTCCCCTCTATGTTTAGCCCCTTGTGGGCAGTAAAGAAACAAAAAGCAAGAATGGTCTCATGGGTTGGTATCAAAAGGGTTGAGACAAACAAAATGGAAAGATCTGGAAGCTAAATCATATGACTATTGAAATAGACTGCCTTTGTGGTGATTAATTTTCAAAATAACAAAGAATTTAGTAAAATAACTTTATTATTGCAGCGTGGAAGGTGTTTATAAGCCATTTAAGAAACACACAAAAACTGTTTGATTCAGCCAAAATATTTTCATCATTTTGTGACCACAACCTGTTTATTGAATTCTGTCAGCACGGAATTTTGTCAGTGAACAGGTTGCAGTCTCAAAGCGATGAAAATATTTTGACAAATTAAATTTAAATGTTGAAGTGAATCTAACGGTTTTTGTGTGTTTCTTAAATGGCTTGTAACCCTTTCGTTACCGTATTCATTTTGAGATGCTTAGTGTTTCTGTCAATTACTTTAAATATAACAAAGAATTTAGTAAAATAACTTAGTTATCGTTAAGCTAGTGTTAGAAACATAAACTGTGACTAAGGTTTGGTGGAAGATTTTAATTCAGAACTTTTGAAAACAAGACATTTGTACTACAGAGCCAGAGCCGGTTTTGGCCGGGTTGGTAACGAAAGGGATAAACATCTTCCACGCTGCAATTGTTTTCATTCCAGCACACAGTCTCAGATCAGGTCACTTGCTATGCAAGTACATCTCCGTAAAACTTTATTTTTATTAACCTGGTAATTGGAACAAAAATTAGCAGGAAATTTGGATGGAAGGATTTAATTTAGATCAGTTTAAGGTAAGAAGATTTTATCATAGAACCAGAGTTGATCTCAGGTAGGTTGGCATTAAAAGAATTCAGACAGGTGTTATAGAAAGATCTGCAAGGTAAATGACTAGGATATTTCTGTTGAAAATACTTGCTCAAGATGCGATGCAGTTAAATCTTAAATTTTTATTGTTTTCACTTCTCCAGCTCATTATCATAAACATCGTTAATATAATTGAAACATTGTTATAAAGACGTAATAACAGATTTATGCACCAAAATAAATAAATAAAATAGATACAAAAAAATTTCTGAAAACTTTATTAAAAATAAAATTTCCGTGGTTCCATTAATCTGCTATTAATTTAGAAAGTACATTTGCCGGACAACATCACCACAACATTAACTAATTAACTAAATAAATTAATTAATTAAGTAATTAATTAATAAATTAATTAATATTTTCAAACTAATGAATCGCCATACCTTTTCCTTGCGTTTGTAAAAAATTTTTGTTTTAAAAACCCTCAAAAACCTTTTAAAACGATTTTGTTAATTGCTGACATTATTAAAATAATTATTACTTCAGGAGTGGGGGACACTTCCTTAAAAACTGACCCCTTTTCTCTCTCTCTCTCACTCTTTCTCTCTTTCTGTCTGAATGTCTCTCTCTCTCTCTCTCTGTCTACCTACCTACCTCTTTCTCCTTCTCTCCCTCTTTTCTCTCCTCTTCCTTCTTCTCTCCCTCCTTTCTCTCTCTCTCTCTCTCTCTGTCTACCTACCTACCTCTTTCTCCTTCTCTCCCTCTTTTCTCTCCTCTTCCTTCTTCTCTCCCTCCTTTCTCTCTCTTCTTCCTCTTTCTGTCTCCCCTTTCTCACTTCCTCCTCCTCTCCTCCCCCATCCCTACCTCCTCTCCTCCCCCCTATTCCTCCTTCCTTTCTCTCTCTCCTCCTCCTCCTCTCACCAAACTAGTAATTGTTATATTTTCAGGAGTTTTCTTTGAAAAATATCCAAGTGAGTAAATGTTTATCTGTGTCCTCTTCCTGCTGCCGCTCTTGTTACTAATATTGCCACCATGGGGCTCCCTGACAGAAAAGGGGTGGGTGGAAGGGGAGGGGGAAAGCCTTACTGATTGCTGTCGATGCTGCTATTGCTGCTGTTGCTTCCATGGGACCTAGAGATGGGGGGGGCATATGGGTGGGCGGGGCAGTTATTGTTGCCAATAGCAACAACAATGGACTGACTTAAGTTTGGAGTCTGAGTGGGGGGAGGGGAGTAGGGCCACTGATGACGATGATGTTGAATATGATAATGATGGTGATGACAGCAAGGATGTTGAATATGACGGTGATGATGATGATGATGATGATGACAGTGATGATGTTGAATATGATGATGATAGGCCACAGCTCTAGTATTGTGGTCATGTGATGAGAATGGTCGCAGAAAAGAATCACAAGATGGAATTCTTGAAGCCGAAGGAAACCATCAGGAGAGATCCGGAGATTGACCATGGAGCGAGATCAGAGTGGTTTGCGTTAGGAAGGGCATCCAACTATAGAAACTCTGCCAGATCAGATCGGAGCCTGGTGCAGTCTTCTGGCTCACCAGTCCTCAGTCGAACCGTCCAACCCATGCCAGCATGGAAAATGGACGTTAAAGGATGATGATGATGAAATTAAATATGTAAACAACAAGAAAATAATGGAAAACAGGACAAGTAAACACAGAGAAAGGACCCTTCATCAGTTGTCGGCTGTTTATCTTCTCCTCATTGTATATATTTCTTTACTGCCCTCAAGGGGCTAAACACAGAGGGGACAAACAAGGACAGACAAAGGGATTAAGTCGATTACACCGACCCCAGTGCGAAACTGGTACTTTATTTATCTACCCCGAAAGGATGAAAAGCAAAGTCGACCTCGGCAGAATTTGAACTCAGAATGTAGCAGCAGACGAAATATTGCTAAGCATTTCGCCCGGTGTGCTAACAATTCTGCCAGCTCACCCCGCTTTCTACTCCTCATTGTATATGTAAATGAATATATATATAACTGGTTACTTCTAAGAGAAGATGCTTCACCATTCATGTTAGGTGAATGAAGCTTTATCTTACCCTTGACCAGGAGGAGTTGGTGTCATTAGATGATGACCAATGGTCATCGGGTGGGGTTTAATCCTAAACCCTAACACCTTCCCATTCGTGGGTCAGCAATGATGGCCAAATCACTGCTCATCATCTAGCTTCCAGTGTAGCTTTCCCCCCGTCTCTCTCTTTCTCTTTTACTCTATAACTGTTAAGAAACCCTTTCTGTGGCCTCTCTCATCTTGCACTCAGCTGCCTTCCTCTTTCTTCTTTTCATTCTAATATCTCTGATGACTCTTTTACTTGTTTCAGTCATTTGACTGTGGCCATGCTGGAGCACCGCCTTTAGTCGAGCAAATCTTTGTAAGCCTAGTACTCATTCTATCAGTATCTTTTGCCGAACCGCCAAGTTACAGGGACATAAACACACCAGCATCGGTTGTCAAGCGATGCTGGGGGGTGGGGACAAACACACACACACATACATATATATATATATACATATATACAACGGGCTTCTTTCAGTTTCCATCTACTAAATCCACTCACAAGGCTTTAGTCGGCCCGAGGCTATAGTAGAAGACGCTTGCCCATGGTGCCATGCAGTGGGACTGAACCCGGAACCATGTGGTTCATAAGCAAGCTACTTATCACGCAGCCACTCCTACGACTGTTATCAGCCAGGTTTTTCATTGTCCACCACATCGCTTTCGCCAACCCTGAAGGGGAGCTGGGGCAATTGCTTTGTAGGTTGGATTCCAGATCAGCCTTGACTGTCATCAGCCAGGTTTTCTGTTGTCCACCACATCGCTTTCGCCAACCCTGAAGGGTAGCTGGGGCAATTGCTTCGTAGGTTGGGTTTCAGATCAGCCTTGACTATCATCAGCCAGGTTTTTCATTGTCCACCACATCGCTTTCGCCAACCCTGAAGGGGATCTGGGGCAATTGCTTTGTAGATGAATTCTCCTGGTTGACGACGGAGTGCATGACCCAACCAACGCAGACATCTCGTTGGGATGACTTGTCGGAGGGAGGTGATTTTTGCACTGGTGTCGCACCGAATTGTTGGAGACAAAGTGATGCCATCGGACACGAAGGATGCAACGTAGACAGAGGTGATCGAAGGATTCTAGTCGCTTAATATTTTCCGATATTAAGCTGCACCAATCTTTCTTCCCAGTCAAGATTATCTTTCTTTGCCTAACCAGAATATATCTATAGACTTCTTAGCCATCACTACAGCATGATGAATGTAAGCAATACTTTATTTATAAAATATCATTTGAACAGAGAAGAATAGACTAGCCAGATATGCATGGTTTAGTCCTTGATTAAAATTTAATCAGCAACTGAGTACCCACTTCTACTATCCATGAACATATTGTTTATAAAACTACAGATGTGATTATTATCATAGTTAAATTGGATAAAACAATTGGCATATAGAATACTTTCTTGACAACTAGTTTGAGTATCAAATTATCATTATATTAACTCTTCTGTTTGTAAGAATTTTGTATATACAAATGTATTCTTCAGATACATCTGTAGATATATTCTATAGCATCTGATAGCAATGAAATGAAACATTGTTAATGGAACAGTAATTGTGTGTATAGAAAAGAAGTATATTCCCGCACAGGGGAGTTAGTTAGGGGGGTCAAAAATGCACCTGAGTTTTAAAACATGTAGTAGTTTTTAAATTTTGTAACAGATTTATGAAAATACCAAACCGGTTTCCACAATTTTTCAATTTTTCAATGGTAAATAAAAATTTTTAAAGTTATGGGGAAATTCAAGTTACAAGGGAAAATTTGGAAATTCCAGTAATAAACTTCAAGTCAATGCCTTTGCTTACTTTATAAGAAACATTTACCAAAATATCAAATCTTTCTCAATCATCACTAATCACTAATCTTTACTCATTAATCACAAGCACCAACCAAGTCAATTCTATCTGCACATCCTCTCAAATTGCTTCTTAACAAACTCAAACAGACTTAACAAAATGGATTCTACACTTATTTTATTTTTTTTGTTTTACTTTGTGTGGCCATGCTGGGACACTCACCTCATTCAAGTATTTTAGTTAGTTATATTGACTAATCACAAGGATTTATCCAGTAACTGCCTTAAAGACCTTGTAATGAATAAAAGAGCTAGCATAAAGGGGTATAACTCATACAACCAAACACCACAAGGTATTTTTGTGCAACACACTGAATGTTTTCATCCATACAAGCAATTAACAGAGACAGAAAATGCAAAATCCAATTATATATTTAGAGATCAATAAAAAAAAGTACCAAAACCAATATGGTAAACCAAATTCCTTGAAGACTGTACCCTGGTACGATGACTGTTGCAGTTCAATATTTGAGATCAATAAAAAAAAATCTAAGTCAAGGAATTGATTGATTTTCTTTTCAAAGGTTTCTGGATTCTCGACTAAACAGCTTTGAATATAACAACTTCTGTTTCTGTTCTGTGTGTGTCTCTTTTATACACTTTTCAAACAGTTTTTGCTCGGGTCCTTCCAAAACTGACCCTTTCTCCTCACTCCTTTCTCTTTTACCTTCCCCTTCCCTCAACACTTCCTTAAGTCTTCTCTCTCTCTCTCTTGCCTTCTCTTCCCTCTACTCCCACTTTCTTCTCCTGCCACAACCTTCCTGTCACCTACCTGCTTCAACCCCCCCTCTCCCCCCCCACACACCACTTCCCACTACTCCTCCCTTCTCCCCTTCCTCCTTCTCTTTCAGCTTTCCCTCTCACTTCTCTTTCTCTTCTTCCCACCATCAATACCTCATCTTCCTCCTCCTCACCACCAGCAGCAGCACTTCCTCCTCCCCTCCTTCCACATCATTCTCCTCCTCCACCTACACCATCATTCTCCTCCCACATCCTCACCCTCATTCTCCTATACCTCCTCTTACACTCTACCCTCCTCCTACACTCGCCTCTTCCTCCTCCTCCCACATCCCACTCTCCCACACCCTCTTCCCACTTCCACACCCTCCCATTTCCCACGTCTCTTCCCACTTCTACATCCTCCTATCTCCCACATCTCTTCCCACAATCCTCTCCCCACAATCCTCTTCCCACGACCCACATCCTCTTCCTCCTGCTTGCCACATGCTCCTCCTCCAACCTCCCACATGCTCCTCCTCCAACCTCCACATCCTCCTCCTCTCACCTCCCACATCCTCCTCCTCCAACCTCCCACATCCTCCTCCTCTCACCCACCACATCCTCCACCTCCCACCTCCTCCACCTCCTCCTCCTCCCACCTCCCACCACCTCCTCCTCCTCTCTCACCAAACTAGTAATTGTTATATTTTCAGCAGGAGTATTCTATGAAAGATGTCCAAGTGAGTAAACAACACCAATTCCTATTTTGTCAGTGTGTTCTCTTCCTGCTGTTGCTGCTGCTGCTGCTGTCTATGTTACTAATATTGCCACCATGGGCCACCCCACACTCTCATGGGGTTGTGGATTGTGTTGGCAGCATGGGCGCCAGCCAAAAAAGGGGAAGAGCAGAATAGGGAAAATATTAATAATTCCTGTCTTTCCTGCCACTAAGGAGTCCGGTGGGAGTGGCGTGGTGGGGCAGAAGGGTTATTGATTGCTGCTGTTGTTGTTGTTGTTGTTGTTGTTGTCGTGGTTACTAATATTACCACCATGGGACTGGGTTACTAATTGGAGGAGGAGAGCGAGATAGAGATGGTCGTGATACTTAAGGAATTTTAACAAATGAAGATGATGACAATGATGATGATGACAATGATGATGATGATGGTGACGATGATGATGATGATGATGACGACGACGATGATGATGATGACGACGACGATGATGATGATGACGACGACGATGATGACGATGATGATGACGATGATGATGACGATGATGATGACGATGACGATGATGATGATGACGACGATGATGATGATGACGACGATGACGATGATGATGACGACGACGACGATGATGACAATGATGATGATGACGATGACGACGACGACGATGATGACGATGATGATGACGATGATGACAATGATGATGATGACGATGATGATGACGACGACGATGATGATGACGATGATGATGATGGCGACGACAACGATGATGACGATGATGACGACAATGATGATGATGTCGATGATGATGACGATGATGATGATGATGGATAAGATCGCTGCTGCTGCTGCTGATGATGATGATAATAAGGGTGCCTCAGCAAATGTTGTTATTGACCGAAAGTAAAGTCCTTCCCGGTGATTCTTAGGCAAGTCTCTCTACTGATGCTGAATATGTCTACGATGACAGCAACGATAAAGATGATGACAATAGTGATGACGATAGCCAACATCATCATCATCAACATCATCTTCAGAGATGAAGACTCTCCTGATGCTGACGACCAACATTTCCTATTCATCACTCCTCCACCCCACACCCGACTACCCTTCCTTGCTATGTCAGAATGGGATCCCTTGCAGATTGGGTTGCAAATTTCTGCCAAATGACCCCTCCTCCTCCACATACTGACCCCATAGGATAAGACCATTATTATTTAAAATAACGACCCTTTCAAGTGGCCAGCATGGAAAAAAAACTCCTTATAGATAATTATTATTATAGATGTGTAAAAATATAATTATAATTCTAATTAAGGGTCCTGAAGAGGTGCCACCATGCCAGAATACATGATGTGGTTTTAGAGTCAGTTTTGACTGCTATTTTTAGCATGGTGGTACCACTTTGGTACCCTTGAATATAATTATAATCATATATATATATATAAATATATATACCGGAGTAAACACATTAATGTGAAACAAGGTGGAAAAAAGAGTACTCAAATACCAGGGGTAGAGTAATGTGCTTTATTTAAAAGCAGCAGAAATTTAACAAAACTGTCCGATGAACAGAAACGTGAAACTCCGAGTAACAGCTTTTGTTAAATTTCTGCTGCTTTTAAATAAAGTATAAATATATATATATATATATAGATAGATAGATAGATAGATATATATACATCAGTGCTATTCTGTTTAAGTGTCGTATGTCCAAATTTGGCCAAATGCATTTTTTTTCTTCAATATTTATTTTTGCCTTGCAATAGCCGCTTCTTTTGGTCAAATTATCGTATCTCCAGCTGCTTTAGATTCCAATATATCAAAAATTGTCAAAGTGTAATACCATGGTTTTGCTATGGAATAGTGAAACTAATTTTTCCTTTTCTGAAAAAGCAACTTTTTGGACATACGACGCTTTTGCATAATAACAACAATATATATATATATATATATATATTTATGTATGTATATATTATCCGAAATGTACAGTGTTATATATCCATTGTGGCCAGTCTTACCAGTTGGTTTCAAAGGAGTGTTAGGTAACAATCCGATTATGTAACACTACACTCATCAGAGATAGCCATTATGGAACGAGATGTGTGTGTGTACGTTTAAGCACATATTTGTTTATATATACATACACACACATTCACTAGTAATGGACTTAATGTCTCTGCTTACTGATTTGAACACATGACATTGTTAACAGGAGCTGACTACCCTAACCACTTCACCACATACCTACACACACACACACACACACAAACACACAAATAGTTTCTATCTACCAAATCCACTCACAAGGCTTTGGTTGTCCCAGTGCTATAGTAGAAGACACTTACCCAAGGTGCCACGCAGTAGGACTGAACCCAAGGACACACGGTTGGGAAGAAAGCTTCTTAACCACAAGAGTATATATATATATGTGTGTGTGTGTGTATATATATGTGTATATGTAAATGTATATATATATATGTGTGTGTGTATGTATGTATATATATATCTATGTTTACATATATATATATATATATATTTATACCGGAGTAAACACATAAATGTGAAACAAGGTGGAAAAAAGAGTACTCAAATACCAGTGGTAGAGTAATATGCTTTATTTAAAGCAGCAGAAAATTCAACAAAACCTGTTACTCTGAGTTTCCCGTTGCCGTCCATTGGCAACGGGAAACTCAGAGTAACAGGTTTTGTTGAATTTTCTGCTGCTTTAAATAAAGTATATATATTTATATACGTAAATATCATCACCATCATTATTTATTGTCCATCTTTGATGCTGGTGTATGATGAATGGTCCAACAGGCGATGGTCATCCAGAAGACTGTGCCAAGTTCTTCATTTTAAGCTCTGGCATGGTTCCTACGACTGGATGCCTTTCCTGACACCAACCATTCTACAGAGTGCAACGGGTGCTTTTTACATTCCACCAACACTAGTGATACGTCATTCCAAAAAATATTCATAACATTTTTCTTTGGTTTTCTGTTATTAATCCCATTCATGTGTAATGAAATTATGAATAACTCATTTGCAACTTGCTCAAACATTTTGTATGGAGTTTATAAAATATGTTTTTTAAAAGTTTGTCGTACACCTAGTGATATCTTTTAGCCAACCAAAGCACCCTTTAGGTACACGAAGATACCCCTTATAGCACACTGGCAGAAACGTTAGCACGACGGGTATTTCGTCTGCCATTACGTTCTGAGTTCAAATTTCACTGAGGTCGACTTTGCCTTTCATCCTTTCGGGGTCGATAAATTAAGTACCAGTTACACACTGGGGTCGATATGATCGACTTAATCCGTTTGTCTGTCCTTGTTCGTCCCCTCTGTGTTTAGCCCCTTGTGGGTAGTAAAGAAATAGGTACCTCTTATGGCACACCAAGGTACCTCTTATAGAATATAGTGACACTTCTTGTGGTACACCTAGGAACACCATGTGGCACATTGAGAGACTCCTCGTAGAACACAGATACTCCTTATGGCACGCATAGATATCCCTTGAGGCACATTTAGATACCTTTTGTGGCACATTGAGATACCCTTTGGAGTACACTAAGAAAGATCTTGAAGTACTCCTTTGGGGCACTCTCAAAAAGATCTTGGGGTACACCTAAAGACTCCTTGCGGCACGCCTAGATATCCCTTGAGGCACATTTAGATACTTTTTGTGACACATTGAGATACCCTTTTGAGTACACCAAGAAAGATCTTAAAGTTCACCTTTG
>NC_043024.1:9922121-9951036 GCF_006345805.1 Octopus sinensis
ATAAATAAATAAATTCATGGATGGATGTTGCTTTCACAGTGATAGTTCTCTTCTCTTACATGAGCCGTTCCAGTTGATACGATTTTTTGCACTTCCTGTAGGGATGGTAAGCCTAGAATCATTTTCAAATAGGTTTCAGTACCTTTTTTTATCATTCCTAGAGATCCTACAATCACTGGTACTGTAGTCGCCTTGAGATGCCACATTTTTTTCAATTTCTATTAGCTTATTATTATTATTATTATTATATTATTATTATTATTATTATTATTCCATGTTTTCACTACAAATTCTGCTACATCACTACATGCATCTCCATGTTCCTGAAGGTCATTAGTGCTGTGGGGTTTTTTTTTTTTTCACTTCTTTTTGAAAGGGCAGGGAAGGTGGAATGTGCTGCCATACGAAAACTAACTGTTTGTCTACTAAATATTCAATTTTGTTTTGTCGTCACATGTTGTTGTTGGTGGTGGTGGTGGGGAGGTTTGTTTTGTTGTTTCTCTTGTTGTTGTTGTTGTTGTTACATCTGTTTGTCATGTGTTAATTGTATTGTGGTTTGTGACCGTACGTTGTGTGTATTACGATAGCTGAGTTGTGCCATGTGATGGGTTGTGTTATATTACTGATTACTGGATGATGATTGTGTGAATTTATTATTATTATTATTATTATTATTATTATTATCATTCTGTTGTGTCTGAGGAGAGTCATTTTCTTTTCGGTAAAATCTCCACTTTTTCTTATTTTTATTTTCCTAAAATAACAAAAATAGTCAAGAATATTGAAAAGGTTGAAAGACGCAACAAAAATTTTAGGGGAGAAAAAAAATAAGAAAAAAGTGGAAATTTTACCCGTAAGTGTGTTATAATTATAAGGTACTAAAAGAAAATGGCTCTCCCCAGACACAACAGAACATGCTTCAACACACGAACTCACATAAAGAATCTTGCAAACCAAATCCAAAAGCGAAATTATTATTATCATTAGTATTATTATTATTATTATTATTATTGAGCGAGAGAGCAGTCCATGCCATCAAAGTGACACTGGGATACAAATATACGAAGCCCAGTATACCCATCATGACTACCCGTCTGATAAGGGTACACCAGGCACATGCATCACAACCATATGTGTGCAACATGGTGATCTCATATCAAGATAAACAGCACATGACCTTGCAGGTGGGGCCCTGTTAGAATTTTCTTCAGGTTGAGTAGCCCATCCCGCTCAAAAGGTCCCTGAATAAGGGTTGTTTAAGGACGTTGAAAGAACCACCCATGTTTCCAAGGGTGAATTATTCAAACCCCAAAGAATTCCTCTCAACACATGGCTATGATGCTCCCCCACTACTTCTGCTCGTGATCAGAGATGCTCATATCGTCAACCACTAAGGGACATGCTCAACTGGTTAAAGTCAAACAACTGACAAGCAAATCTGTGGTATTGAGCAGAATATTTGCTGTAGC
Source organism: Octopus sinensis (assembly GCF_006345805.1). Classification (NCBI taxonomy): domain Eukaryota; kingdom Metazoa; phylum Mollusca; class Cephalopoda; order Octopoda; family Octopodidae; genus Octopus; species Octopus sinensis. The sequence continues at coordinate 9,923,591 of NC_043024.1, forward strand.
CCATCTTTTATACCAAGACAAAACAATGTACATGATAACACTTCCAATCAGTTAAGACAAGAAGCCATGAGAGCCACTGCCTGGTACTGCATCAGGGCATTTATTATTATTATTATTATTATTATTATTATTATTATTAGTTTATAAAGATTAACATTAGTCTTCATGAAGGTAAATAGACAATAAGAAGAGCGTAATGTGATTGCAATGGATTATTTATTAAAAGCCCATCATTATTATTATTATTATTATTATTATTATTATTATTAATATTATTATTATTATTATTATTATTATTATCATTATTATTATCATTATTATTTTTATTATTATTAGTAGTAGTAGTAGTAGTAGTAGTAGTAGCATCCTCCTCCTCCTCCTCTTCATTCAATTTTGTTCCCATTTCTTGCCGAGTGTCTTCCCGACACCTAGGGCAAAGAAACTCTGTTGTTGCTGTTGTTATTATTATTATCATTATTATTATTATCATTATTATTATTATTACAGGATCAATAAAATAAGTACCATTATTCTTACTGTTATTACTTGAATGTTTTCTGTTTACCTGTTGTCTCTCTTTCTCTCTCTCTTTCTCCCATTGTTTATATTTTCTTACAAAATTATATTTGTACAGCTGAAATTGAAGCAGAGGAAGGTAAACTTAACTGTTTGTTTGTATTTTTTTTTTTGCAAAAAAATCACTCTTCTCTTTCAAATTTTTTACCCCTTTCTCACTTTGTGTGTGTGTCTGTACATATATATATGTGTATGTATGTATATATATGTATGTGTATATATATGTATGTATGTGTATATATATATATATATATGTATGTGTGTATATATATATATATATGTGTGTGTATGTATATATATATATATATATATATATATGTATGTATGTATATGTATGTATATATATATGTATGTATGTATATGTATGTATATATATATGTATGTATGTATATGTATGTATATATATATGTATGTATGTATATGTATGTATATATATATGTAAGTATGTATATGTATGTATATATATATGTATGTATGTATATGTATGTATATATTTATATATGTATGTGTATATATATATGTATATATATATATATTTCTGCATACACACACATACACACACACATATATATATGTGCACACATATACATACATATATATATATAAATATATATATGTATATACATATATATATATACACACATATATATATACACACATATATACACACATATATATACATATATATATATATATATATTCACACACACACATATATATGTATATATATATAGACATCTCTCCATTTCTGTCTTTCTCTGTCTCTTTTTTAACCTTCTGCTCTTCAATGGTTACCACTCGAGTACACCCCTGCATGAACTGGTCCTCCACCCTAATCTACAAACCCCAAATTTTTTTTAATTAATTAACCCTGATTGATGTATGTTCTGCTTTCACTCCAAACTCGATCAGTCTGCTTCGACTGTTTATCATAATTAGCATTTGTTGGGACCCTTTCTCTGTAGTTTACGTGTGATGGTGGGCGGTGGGATTTGGGGACCACGAGCACCACTAGGCTGTCATTCACAGGAGGTTCCCTTCTTGTCGCTCCACTGCCTCTCCCCATTTCTCTTTTCTACACATACACACATGCATGCACATATACACCCCTTGGTTTTCACTAGCTACTCACAAAGCCCTGTGATCTGTTGTTGCTTCAACGAATTAGTCCCCGAAGATTATCTGGAGTTAGTTTTGCAACTGTGTGGTTGTAGGGATACAGGGATACAGTCAGATGGGATGGGGTTGAAAAATGTCTTTAGGATCAGATTTGGTAGATGGAGAATATTAAAGCCTCTTTATATATATATATATATATATATATATATATAAATTCAGGGTGAATACTTGATAAATGTAAGCACCTGTATATGCCAGCTAGTGGCATAGGTGATAGAATATATATATCAAATGAAATAAATGAAAAACAGGACACAAAGGATGTTGTGGTACATATGTTTCGGGCTTTATAGAACAACTTATTCTTACATCAATGCATAATCGATATAACAGATAGTTCAAAAGCCCTCTTCAGCCGCATGCAATTGCTACACCAAAGACTTGTATCACATTATAAAAGGTTTATATATGTATATATAAATTAGAAGAAAAAAACATCTTTCATCAATTCAATATTGAAAAATTAAATTATACCATTAAGAAAAATTACGTATTATAGAAAGATTAAATATAAGATAAAACATATAACAATGATTAAGTAACGTGCAAAATAATAAATATCTTATATTTAATCTTTCTATAATATGTAATATTTCTAAATGGTATAATTTAATTTTTTAATATTGATTTGATAAAAGGTGGGGTTTTTTCTAATTTATATATATATAATATATATATATATATATATATATACATACATACATATATATTTTATATATATTATATTTTGTGAAATTTGATTTAGTATTTCTTAATTGAATTTTTCCCTGTAAGTTTGGAATAATATTCCCTCATATTATTATTATCAATATGATATATATATATCACGTACTGTTCCATGAAGATATGGTCAACCAAAAAAGTTCTCCACCTGGTGAAAGATAAATATTATTTGATAGGCACAGTATGTGTTTTTATTTGCTACTAATAGTTTCTTATGCTGAGAACATGCCAATTAATAAGTTATAAAATGTGTAACATCTCAACACAGTCATCAGGTACAAACCACATAATGTAACCACTGATAGGCGAGACTAGTCTAGTCTGGTGACCCTAGCGACATTCATGGGGCAGTTATCTCCCCTAAGGCTTCCGTTGGTTTTGTGCTAAGAGAAATTTCTCAACAATTATGAAGCCTTGCACATGGAATGTTGGTACTCGTCTCCATTCTCATCCAAGATGGATCTGAGTACCAATGTCCCGATGTGACAGGCTTGATAATTGCTAAGAGCTCTCAGCATGAAACCAATGGTAGCTTTACTAACTCACAAATAAAGAATATTTATCCAACAATGTGGTGTTGAGCACTCATTCTCACTGTTCTATATATATAGAACTTAAGATGCTAAATAGCTTATTGAACAGCCATGTAGACATAAATAAACAAACTTGTTTTCATTAGAAGCATCAAAATATGTACCGGATTAGACAAATGAGGAGGTGATATATTTTTGGAGAAATTTTGTACTGTGAATGGCTTAAATGCCATGGGAACCAGGATAATGGGCCTGAGGGCTTGAGACTAACTTTAACATTTCACTTTACTGACATGTGTATGGGTGGAGAAACTGTATAGCATAGGACCCTCTCTCTCTCTCCTTTCTCTCTCTCTCTCTCTTCTTTCTCTTCTTTCTTTCTCTCTCTCTTCTATCTCTCTATCTCTCTCTTCTTTCTTTTCTTTCTCTCTTCTATCTCTCTATCTCTCTCTTCTTTCTCCCTCTCTTCTTTCTCCCTCTCTTCTCTCCCTCTCTTCTCTCTCTCTTCTTTCTCTCTCTCTTCTTTCTCTCTGTCTCTCCTTTCTCTCCCTCTTCTTTCTCTCTTCTTTCTCTCTCTCTTCTTTCTCCCTCTCTTCTTTCTCCCTCTCTTCTTTCTCTCTCCCTCTCTCTCTTCTTTCTCTCTCTCTCTCTTCTTTCTCTCTCTCTCTCTTTCTCTCTCTCTCTCTCTCTCTCTCTTCATTCTCTCTCTCTCTGTCCTCTCTCTTAAGAATAACTCAACTACTTTTGCTTGGTCCCTACTAGTGCATTGGAACACTCCACTCCCGGGTCCAAACATGGTACAGTGAGCCCTCCCTCCCATATGGTTAAAACACGATGCCTGTTAACACAGCAAACCCCCTCTAGCTTAAACATGAGGGCTCTTGGTTCAACAAGACCCCTGTGTTTGAAACATGAGGGCTCTTGGTCCAACAAGACCCTGTGTTTGAAACATGATGCCTGTTAACACAGCTAACCCCCTCTAGCTTAAGCATGAGGGTTCTTGGTCCAGCAAGACCCTGTGTTTGAAACATGAGGGCTCTTGGTCCAACAAGACCCCTGTGTTTGAAACATGAGGGCTCTTGGTCCAACAAGACCCTGTGTTTGAAACATGAGGGCTCTTGGTTCAACAAGACCCCTATGTTTGAAACATGATGTCTATTAACACAGCTAACCCCTTCTAGCTTAAGCATGAGGGCTCTTGGTCCAGCAAGACCCCTGTGTTTCAAACATAAGATTTGTTCCCACAGCGGGTCCCTCCTGTAGGCTAACCCATTAGCATGCAGATTACTCTGTCAAATGTAATGCTTTTCTATTCATTTTATTTTAAATTAATCATGGGTTATCTTATAGCTTTTATAACGACATTGTAGGTTAGGTGTAAGAGGCAGGATCTGGCCAGTTTTAACATCAACCAAGTAGAATATTTGAGCCAGATTTGGCTGAATTGACACAGAAAATCATTGTGGTTTAAATATGAGGCATATTAGCCCAGAGAGGCCAGACCCATCTTTATTAAACATATGTAAATTTGTTCACAACTTATATGCCAACTCAGTACTGTAATTAATTAACATATATTACTAATGAATTATTGATATGCAAATGAGAAAAGGCAGTGCCTGATGTTCATAGCATTTTTTATAAGTGGTTTCATAGGTTTCTGTGACTCTCTCTCCATAGAATGAGCTGGTGATGACCTGGTGAACTGTGAGACATTTATATGTATAGCAAAGACAACTGTATATTTATTAAATATTTCTTTGTAAATTTATTTCCAGTTTGTTCATGTGTGGTGTGTGTGTGTTAAGTTAATTTTTTGGCTCAAAAAGCAAAAAGTAAGGCCATGTAGGGGGACATGGAGTTATGTACAGGGAGGGTGTTCATGCAAAGAGTTCAGGCCATTTCTGGTCAAGAGAGACTTTGAACCGAGCGGTCGTCGGCATCTTCACTATCTCGTCCGGCAGCTTATTCCACGGATCCGCAACCCGGACGGAGAAAGCCCCTCTCCTTCGATTGAGATGAAATCGTCGCAGATAGAGCTTTTCGAAGTGACCCCGCAGCCGACGCTCTGGAGCAGGAGTGAAGAACAGCTCTTTCAAGAGGTTACACTTTCCGCTTATGATGTTGTGAGCAAGAATGAGATCACCACGGCGTCGTCGTTTTTCTAGAGAATAAAGGTCGAGCATCTTCAGCCTTTCTTCATAAGACAAATGCTTGAGACCAAGAACCATGCGGGTAGCCAGCTTCTGGACTCTTTTGAGAGTGTGTATTTATGAATGAGAAAAAAAAACCCAAAAAAAACAAAGAAGATGAAACAAAGGGGAAAAGTTGTTTTTGACGTTTCGGATGTTAGTACTTCATCAGAAAAAAAGAATGAGAAAAAATTAAGAAGGAAAGATGGTAGGAATGAAAGAATATTTATCCACCAGCTTCAATTCACCTAAATTATGGTCAAAGCCATTCCAATTGTGGCCATCCTTTAGCAATGAGCAGAGAAGTCAGAACCAAATTACTTGACGTGTCTTTCAAATCACGCTTAACATTGACGAAGGATCTGAAGTATATTTAGCTGCTATTTCTAGAAAATCGATCAAGCACCTAGACCACTTCCTCATTAACTCGGGGTATGGACTAGTGTTTTTTGAGTTATGTCCCTTTGTGATTAAATGTTAAAATGTAATGATTTGATAAATTCCTGACTCCTGTGCTAGAGTATGCCCTGCGGTTTGTATGACCGTGGCAGTGGTGCTCCAGCATGGGCGTGGTCTATTACATGAAACTAGTAGAAGAATATGAAAGAGGTGTAGTATCAGTAATCTCTTAGAATTCTTTCTACTTTAGATTTAGATTGCTCCATTGACTACTACTACTATTACTGTTGCTACTACTACTATTACTACTACTACTATTACTACTACTACTATTACTACTACTATTACTACTACTACTACTACTACATTACTACTACTATTACTGTTACTACTACTATTACTGTTACTACTACTACTACTATTACTACTACTACTACTACTACTATTACTACTACTACTACTACTACAATTACTACTACTACTATTATACTACTACAGCTACTACTACTACTATTACTACTACTACTACTAACACTACAATTACTACTACTACTACTATTACTGTTACTACTACTACTACTACTACTACCGCTACTACTACTACTACTACTACTACCGCTACTACTACTACTACTACTACAACAATTATTCCTACTACTGCTGTGGCTGCTGATGTAAATCAATGAGATCAGTTCCACGTGACTGTTAAAACATGCTAGAAATAGCAACCAGATCCTTAAATTACACCTGCTCACTCTGTTCACAAAGAAGTAAAGGACACATGCAGAGTTGTGCATACCTCAAATAGACAGGATGGGATGGGAAGGTCATGGCTGGAATGTCTGACCTACCTCAGGCTAAGAAACAGAAATAGGCTAGAAATAACAGCCAACGGAAACTGAAGTTTCTATATCAGGGTTGGAAAATGCTTCGGGTTAGATTTGTTGTGTCTGGCCCTTACTCACGAGGGGTGAGGTTGTATTCCCATCTAAGGGACAGTGCTGCCTATGTCCACCCACACAAATATCTTAGAGTGCGTCGCCCAAACATAACGGAAACTCAACCGGCTCATAGAGGTTCAGTAACCGACAAAAACACTACCCAAACTTTAGTTCCCAGTTTCATTTTTGTCCCTCTTTGCCTGTAGAAGGGGTTATCAATGTTGCCTATAGTTATCACGGTTGCCTATAGATGTGGTCGTTGCCTATTGATGTGATGGCTGCCTATAGATGTGGTCATTGCCTATTGATGTGATGGCTGCCTATAGATGTGGTCATTGCCTATTGATGTGATGGCTGCCTATAGATGTGGTCGTTGCCTATTGATGTGATGGCTGCCTATAGATGTGGTCGTTGCCTATTGATGTGATGGCTGTCTATAGATGTGGTGGTTTCCTATTGATGTGTTTTTTTCTACCTGTTCATGTAGTGGTTGCCTATAATGTCATTTTATTGCCTATTGATGTGATGGCTGCCTATTGGTATGGTGATTGCCTATTGATGTCATTTTTATTTTTAGATGTGATTTTTGCCTATTGATATGTGATTTTTTGCCTATCAATGTGATGGTTGCCTATTGGTCTGATGGTTGCCTATGATATAATTTTTTGCCTATTAATGTGATGGTTGCCTATTCATGTGATTTTTTTTGCCTATTGTGATTTTTTGCCTATTAATGTGATTTTTATTTTTCTTTTGGCCTATTGATGTGGTGGTATTTGTCTGTTTTACTGTGAAACAACTCTTCTTTCACTGTTGATGCAGAACAATCATCATCGTCATCGTCATCATTGTCGTCGTCATCGTCACCATAATTTCAACGCTTCCACCACCCTCACCCTCATTGCATCACCACTACTATCCTCTCCTCCTCCTCCTCCTCTTCCACAAAATCATCATTATTATCATTTCACCATCACCGCCACCCTCAGCAACATCATCATTACATCGCCACGACCATCGCAGCATCACAGCCACTACCTCCACTGCTGCTACCGCCACCGTTCTTATTAACCATTATTATTACACTTCAATCACCATTGCCATCTTACGCTACATCACCAACACCTTCACTGCCACCATCACCACCATTACCCCCATCTACCCTCACCACCACCACAGCCATCATCATAATCATAAGAATTTACCATTCCAGACTTTTTGCCATTCATCCGATCATGAGAAAGAGAAAATTGTGTTATTTCATTTCATTTTTATTTCTATTTATTTTTTTTTTTTATTTGTTACCTCTTAGTCAGAGAAGGAAGGACAGCATCCAGACCAGTACCAGGAGAGATGGTTCTCCTCGGAGACCCTAAATCTATTGTCTACAACAGAGTGGACCCTCCTAAAGGCACCCAGGGACTGGGAGTGGAGGGGGTGAGGATTAAACAGGGGAATGGAAATACATTAACTCTACTACACATCAACACTGAACACAAAGGGGTGGTCACAAACACCACAAGGCATCTCATCTTGTACTCTAGTACTCCACTAATCTGCTGCCCTGCACTAGTACTTTAGTTTAATAACTTTGATAGTCTTTCGGTCAACCTGGGGCTGTGGTAGAAAACATTTGCGCAAGCCCTTGGGCAAGTGTCTTCTAATATAACTCTGGGTTGACCAAAGCCTTGTGAATGAAATTGGGAGATGGAAATAGAAAAAAAAATAAAAGAATATATATATATATATATATAGGCGCAGGAGTGGCTGTGTGGTAAGTAGCTTGTCTACCTGCCACATGGTTCCGAGTTCAGTCCCACTGCGTGGCATCTTGGGCAAGTGTCTTCTACTGTAGCCCCGGGCCGACCAAAGCCTTGTGAGTGGATTTGGTAGACGGAAACTGAAAGAAGCCTGTCGTATATATATATATATATATGTATGTATGTGTGTGTTTGTGTTTGTCCCCCTAGCATTGCTTGACAACCGATGCTGGTGTGCTTATGTCCCCGTTACTTAGCGGTTCGGCAAAAGAGACCGATAGAATAAGTACTAAAAGGCGGTGCTCCAGCATGGCCGCAGTCAAATGACTGAAACAAGTAAAAGAGTAAAAGAGTAAAATATAATGTATGATTTCCATGGTGATCTTATAAACTGACAAGGTGAATTGAGTTTAAGCCAAGGCACTGGTAAGAGCCACTGATGAGCATTAATGTAAATGTGAAATTACTGGTGATCTGGCTATGTCCGGTACTAAGGGACATTGAAAAAGATGGTTCATTATTTTGGTTATGAGTTGCTTTGACTCTTATTTCTAGCAATACTGGGGCTGAATAGCACCCTCAGTCGCTTTAGTGACATATTTTTGCCTTTTGGTTGAAAAATTGCTAACATATATATATATATATATATATATATATATAAAATTGCTAACATATATATATATATATAATATATATATATATATATATATATATAGATATATATATATATATATATATATATAGATAGATAGATAGATATCTAAAGGATGTGTTGTAATACTATTTCAAATATACAAAAACAGCCATACCAGCAATCCAACATACGTCCATCATCAGCTGCCCCACAGATATCATTGTGGTTTCGACACACACATACATACATACATACATATATATATATATTACAATCAAAATTTCCATTTTTTGAGGGTTACAGGTTAGTTTGTCACAGAATCTTCTACACTTTGAAAGTTTTAGGGGTAACTGGCAACCAAAGACATGTGCACCATTTGCATGCACACCATTTGCTTGTTGCATGGTGGGATTGTGGAGGGCTGCTGCAGTAATTTGCCTGGTGAACAGGTACACCATTTGCATGAGTGGCATGTGCAGTAGTTTGCAGTGGTGCCTGAATGATAGTTGCATGAGTTTCATGGCTGACAGCTGCACTAGTTGCATGATGAAGGTATGCAGGACTTGCTGATCTGGTTTGCCCCCAGTTAACAGGTGCACTTGTTTCACGGATGACAAGTGCATTACAGTTCTATATTTAAGAGATGAGGAATTATGTACATTATTTACAACTAACGTATATTTCTCCTCATCTTGTTTGTTGTTAACACAACGTTTCGGCTGATAATACCCTCCAGCCTTCATCAGGTGTCTTGGGGAAATTTCGAACCTGGGTTCTCATTCCTAAGGTATTTTTCAATGTTATTATTATTATTATCATTATTATCATTATTATTATTATTATTGAGTGAAAGAGCAGTGCATGCCATCAAAGTGACACTGGGGTAAAATATACGAAGCCCATCATGACTACCCGTCTGATATGTGCGTGACATGGTGATCTCATATCAAGATAAACAGCACATGACCTTGCAGGTGGGGCCCAGTTAGAATTTTCTTCTGGTTGAGTAGCCCATCCCGCTATTATTATTATTATTATTATTATTCAGGTCACTGCTTGGAATCGAACTCGGAATCTTGGGGTTAGTAGCCCACACTCTTAACCACTACACCATATGCCCTTGGGCATATGGCAATTCCAGGCAGTGACCTGAATAATAATGATGATAATAATAATAATAATAATTTATTTCTTTACTACCCACAAGGGGCTAAACACAGAGGGGACAAACGGATTAAGTCGATTACATCGATCCCAGTGCGTAACTGGTACTTATTTTATCGAACCCGAAAGGATGAAAGACAAAGTTGACCTCGGCGGAATTTGAACCCAGAACGTAACGGCAGACGAAATACGGCTACGCATTTCGCCTGGCGTGCTAAATACCTTAGGAATGAGAAATCAAGGGTTTGAAATTTCCCCCAAGACTCCTGATGAAGGTTGGAGGGTATACCAGCTGAAACGCTGTGTTAACAACAAACAAGATGAGGACAAATATCCGTCGAATGTAAATAATGGACAAGTGTATTAGTTGCATGGTTTGGTGTGAATGACTAGTGCATTAGTTTCCTGTACTATTTGCACAAATGGGTGTGAGTGACAGATGCACGAATGGGGCATTCACTGCATGGATGCAGCGTATGCTAGCTGCATGTCATGGCATGTCATAAATGACCGGTGCATTAGTTGCATCACTAAAAGGTTCACTTTTGCATGGTAGGGCATGGATGGGAGGTACAGTCATTGCAGGGATGATTGGTGCATTAGCTTTTTACATGATGTGCATTCGCTGCTTGGATGACGACACCATTAGCTGCACAAACGACGCATGAATTAGACCTGTACCCAACAGCGTTCCATCTGTGACCATCCCATATTATGACAACTGTTATGCTTTTGGGGTTGAATTTGTTGATGGCACCATTCTTGACCTTACATTCACATCTAGGACAAATGTATCTAGGATTCCATTATTCAATGTATCGTTTCATGTTTTAAAACTGGGATTGTAGTGTGTGATTTAAGGGTGATTTGGTTGCAGTTTCTAACATTGCTGCTTCCTGGTTGCCTCAGTAAATACCAGTAACAAACCAGGGGCCAATTCATTTTTTTTTGCTTTTATTTTTGGACCCCACGATGTGAATGAGCCTTTCTTGAGAGAGAGAAACAGACAGATAGACAGAGATAGGGAAAGAGAGAGATGGAAAGAGGAAGAGAGATAGGACATCGTCCTAATATTTGGTTAGTGCTTTGTTCACTGACCCCTAAAGGCGTGAAAAACATCCTTTTGGGGTTGATAAATAAAGTACCAGTTTCGCACTGGGGTTGATATAATCGACTTAATCTGTTTGTCTGTCCTTGTTTGTCCCCTCTATGTTTAGCCCCTTGTGGGTAGTAAAGAAATATATAATAGAAGACACTTGGCCAAGGTAGCACGCAGTGAGATTGAACCAGGAACTCTGTGGTTTTGAAGCAGACCTCTTAACCATTCAGCCACGTCTGCTCCTATTATATAACATAAATTGGATGATTATTGCTGTTGGCCTTCCAGCACACATAATTCCTATCAGGAACTTCTCTGCATGTATCAGTGCACAGCATTGTTGCAACTGCGAGCAGCTGCAGGCGTTTTATGGAGTGGAGAGAAAGAGGGAGAGAGAGGAGAGAGAAGGAGATTGTAACCTCGTTTCTTTTTTAGATATATCGCAGTTCTGTTAATCTCGTTATTGTGTGGTTGTTACTTGTTTCTTGATTAACGAGAGGGCCATGTCTTGGAAATAGCATCAACGGGGAAAAATTAAAGATGTAAATAAAATAAATAGATAAATAAATATATAAATAAATATATAAATAAATATATAAATAAATAAGTGCTTCTTCTTATCTGCGATTGAGATTGTGTGTTGCAGTAACAGCTGCAATCTGCAACAACAGCAGCAGCAGCAGCAACAATAGCGGTTGCAGTAGCTGCAGCAGTGTTGCTGCTGTTTCGTCATTGTTCCTGAAGAAATTATGGTATCGATGAGGTTTCAGATGAGAATGAGGGAAAGATGAGATGGGTGGAGCAAGAGGATGAAGAAATAAGGATGTTAGTTCTTTAACCCTTTCGTTACCAACCCGGCCGAAACCGCCTTTGGCTCTGTAGTACAAATGTCTTGTTTTCGTAAGTTCTGAATTAAAATCTTCCACCAAACCTTAGTCACAATTTATGTTCCTAACACTAGTTTAATGATAACTAAGTTATTTTACTAAATTCTTTGTTATATTTAAAATAATTGAAAGAAACACAGACCATCTTAACAGAAATATGGTAATAAAAGAGTTAACAAATGATTAATTTAACCCTTTTGATACCAACCTGGCTGAAACAGCCTCTGGCTCTGTCGTACAAATGTCTTGTTTTCGTAAGTTCTTAATTAAAATCTTCCACCAAACCTTAGTCACAATTTATGTTTCTAACACCAGCTTAATGATAACGATGTTATTTTACTACATTCTTTGTTATATTTAAAGTATTTGGAAGAAACACAGAGCATCTCAAAAGAAATAGGGTAACATAAAGGTTAAGGATATATAATAGAGAAACAATTCTTAACCCTTTTGATACCAAGCCGGCTGAAATAGCCTCTGGTTCTGTAGTACAAATGTCGTGTTTTCTTAAGTTTGGAATTAAAATCTTCCACCAAATCTTAGTCACAATTTATGTTCCTAACACTAGCTTAATGATAACGATATTATTTTACTAAATTCTTTGTTATATTTAAAGTAATTGAAAGAAACACAGAGCATCTCAAAATAACTACAGTAACGAAAGGGTTAAATACAGTGAATTGGTGTGTGTGAGTGCGGGGGGAGGGATTGGTTTAGCAGACTTATGATCCGAGGCATTCCAGCCACGATCATCCTGTCTGAACAGAAATAAGCAGTGCTGTACAATTTCTTACTCTCTCTTTACTCTTTTGCTTGTTTCAGTCATTTGACTGCGGCCAGGCTGGGGCACTGCCCTGAATTTTTAGTCGATTGAATCGAACCCAGGACCGATTCTTTGCAAGCATAATACTGGTTTTATTGGTCTCTTTTGCCCAACTGCTAAGTTACGAGGCCTCAAAAACTCCAGCACCGGTTGTCAAACGATGATGAAGGGGACAAACAGATATAAAGACACACACACACACACACACCCACACATATATATATATATATATATATATATATATATATATATATAATATATATACTCTTTTACTTGTTTCAGTCATTTGACTGCAGCCATGCTGGAGCACCGCCTTTAGTCGAGCAACTCGACCCAGGGACTTATTCTTTTTAAGCCCAGTACTTATTCCATTGGTCTCTCCTGCCGAACCACTAAGTAACGGGGACATAAACACACCAGCATCGGTTGTCAAGCAATGCTAGGGGGACAAACACAGACACACAAACACACACCACACACATATATAATATACATATATACGACGGGCTTCTTTCAGTTCCGTCTACCAAATCCACTCACAAGCTTTGGTCGGCCCGAGGCTATAGTAGAAGACACTTGCCCAAGGTGCCACGCAGTGGGACTGAACCCGGAACCATGTGGTTGGTTAGCAAGCTACTTACCACACAGCCACTCCTATGCCTATGTGTGTGTACAATCTCTGTCTTATATACTATAAAGATTTTGTTTATCTCTCTCTATATAAAGCTGAAGTTGTCTGTGTATGGCAGGTTTGGTACCCTTAAACTAATACTATTTCCTCTCCTGTTACATCAACCGTTTCCTCTCTTCTAGAGAAAATCCATCAATGGCATGGAGCCTGAGTTGTGGTATTTAATTTGGTCCACGCGCCGGGCAAAATGCTTAGCAGTATTTCATCTGCCGTTACGTTGTGAGTTCAAATTCTGCCGAGGTCGACTTTGCCTTTCATCCTTTCGGGGTCAATTAAATAAGTACCAGTTACGCACTGGGGTCGATGTAATCGACTTAATACTTATGTCTGTCCTTGTTTGTCCCCTCTGTGTTTAGCCCCTTGTGGGTAGTAAAGAAATAGGTATTTCGTCTGCCGTTACGTTGTGAGTTCAAATTCTGCCGAGGTTGACTTTGCCTTTCATCCTTTCGGGGTCAATTAAATAAGTATCAGTCACGCACTGGGGTCGATATAATCGACTTAATACTTATGTCTGTCCTTGTTTGTCCCCTCTATGTTTAGCCCCTTGTGGATAGTAAAGAAATAGGTATTTATTTTGTTTCTCTATATTCTGAGTTCAAATCTTGCCCAAGTCAACTTTGTTTTATTTCCTTTGAGGGGCAATAAAGGAAGTTCCAGTTAAGAACAGTAGATTAATGAAGAATTGGACAAATTGGTTTGTGGTATATTTGACCCTGGTCTTCGGGTTTTATATTCTTGTGTAGCAGATTTAACCTTTCCTTACCAAAATTCCTGTTAAAACAAATTAGTATGTTTTAATTGTAGTGTTAATTAGTGTATTTTAATTATAGTGAAGGCACATGAGGTAGTGAGTTCAAATCCCAGACTGTGTGTAGTGTTGTGTTCTTGAGCAAGACACTTTATTTCACGTTGCTCCAGATCACACATCTGTAGAAATGAGTTGTGATGTCACTGGTGCCAAGCTGTATCGGCCCCTTTGCCTTTCCCTTGGGTATCATCAGTGGCATGGCGAGGAGCAGCTGGTATGCATGGGCGATTGCTGATCTTCCATAAACAGCCTTGCTCGGACTTGTGCCTTGGAGGGGAACTTTCTGGGTTCAATCCCATGGTCATTCATGACCGAAGGGGGTCTTTACCCCTTGTTTTAATTAATTTTGGTAATGATGAAGAATTTAGAAAAAGAACTTTATCATTTCAGCGGTGGTGCCCCAGCATGGCCGCGGCCTTCAGGCTAAAACATTTTTAAGGATTTAAGGATTATTAAACTGGAGCCTGAAACATAAATTAACATGAAATTTTAATGAAAGATTTTAATTCAGATTACTTTAAAATAAGGAGCCAATATCAAAGATCCATGTGTAATCTCAAGTGTGGCAGTTGGTCCCAAAGGGGTTAATCCATTACCCAATTCAACACCATTTTCTGGTCCTTAGGGGCCTTTTAAGGTGTTCATTCTGTTACATATATTTGAGGCCAGGTTTCTGGTTTCAGAATAACTTTCTTTTTTTTTTTTTTTAAGGGGTGAATCCATTATCTAATTCAACACTAGTTTCTGGTTCTTAGGGGCCTTTTAAGGTGTTCATTCTGTTACATATATTTGAGGCCAGGTTTCTGGTTTCAGAATAACTTTCTTTTTTTTTTTTTTTTTAAGGGGTGAATCCATTATCCAATTCAACACTAGTTTCTGGTTCTTAGGGGCCTTTTAAGGTGTTCATTCTGTTACATATATTTGAGGCCAGGTTTCTGTTTCAGAATAACTTTTTTTTTTTTTTTTTTTTCGGGTGAATCCATTATCCAATTCAACACTAGTTTCTGTTTCTTAGGGGCCTTTTAAGGTGTTCATTCTGTTACATATATTTGAGGCCAGGTTTCTGGTTTCAGAATAACTTTCTTTTTTTTTTTTTTTTTTAGGGGTGAATCCATTATCCAATTCAACACTAGTTTCTGGTTCTTAGGGGCCTTTTAAGGTATTCATTCTGTTACATATATTTGAGGCCAGATTTCTGGCTTCAGAATAACTTTTTTTTTTTCTTAACCCTTGCCAGTCTTGAAGGGTCTGGAAAAATAAAGTACCATAGATGGTGCCCTTCCCTCTCTGGATAAATGGTAAAACTGGAATAAAGATTAATCTAATGTAATTTTTTTTTGTTCCTTTTTTCTAGAGCTGAACAAGGAGGAAAGTGCTTTCCGTAGTGGTTCCATCACACCTGATGGATTAATTGACGAGGATTTTGAAAAAGAACTTGGTCCGTCTCAGGTAAGGGTAGTTTGTTTTTTTTTACTTTACTGAGGCATGACTGCCTTAATAATAGTAGTATTAAAGGATTATTATTATTATAAATAATAATCCTTTCTACTATAGGGAGAGGGGCCTGGTTGATTATAATCAACCCCAGTGTTCAATAGGTACCTATTTTATCGACCCAGAGAGGATTAAAAGCATTGTCAGCTTTAGCAGAATTTGAACTCAGAACATAAAACCTGGAGAGATGCTGCCAAGTATTTTGTCCAGCTTGCTAACAATTTGTGTATGCGTGTATGGGTGTGGCTGTGTGGTAAGTAGTTTGTTTACCAACCACATGGTTCTGGGTTCAGTCCCACTGCGTGGCACCTTGGACAAGTGTCTTCTACTAAAGCCCCAGACAAAACAAAGCCTTGTGAGTGGATTTGGTAGATGGAAACTGAAAGAAGCCCATTGTATATGTATTTGTTTTGTTTTTGTTTTTGTTTTTCCAGTTTCAGCTCTTGAGCTGTGGCCATGCTGGGGCACCGCCATTGTGGTGAAAGAGTACAGCAGGGATCACCACCCCCTGCCGGAGCCTCGTAGAGCTTTTAGGTGTTTTCGCTCAATAAACACACACAACGCCCGGTCTGAGAATCGAAACCGCGATCCTGCGACCGCGAATCCGCTGCCCTAACCACTAGGCCATTGCGCCTCTATATATATATAGTGTGAAAGCACATGGCTCAATGGTTAGAGCGTTGGGCTTACGATCGTGAGGTTGTGAGTTCGAATCTCGGACCGGGCTGCATGTTGTGTTCTTGAGCAAGACATTTTATTTCACGTTGCCCCAGTTCACTCAGCCTTAGAAATGAGTTGCAGTGTCACAGGTGCCAAGCTGTATCGGCCCCTTTGCCGTTTCCTTGCATAACATCAGTGGTGTGGAGAGGGGAGGCTGGTATGCATGGGGGACTGCTGGCCTTCCATAAACAATCTTGCCCGGACTTGTGCCTGGGAGGGTAACTTTCTAGGTGCAATCCCATGGTCAGTCATGACCAAAGGGAGTCCTTAATATATATATATATATATATATACACACACACATATACAATGAGCTTCTTTCAGTTTCTATCTAACATACATACAGTAATCCTCTGACTATCGCAGGTGTTACGTTCCAAAACCCCCCACAATAGGTGAAAATCCGCAAAGTAGGAACAGTACTAAACTTTATATTTTTTTTTTTTACTAATTTTATTTGTATATATTTATTTAATTATAAATGCAAAACAACACCACAGAGGAATCAACGTAAACGTGTCCACGGGTGTTAGACAGGTGGAGTTTGAAAAGGTGCTCAGAGTTATTATTTGTAAGATGGTTAATAATTTTATGGTTGTCTGCCAAGTCAGCTGCCAGACGTCGGAGTTTCAATGTAAACTTTGGGATTAGTTTACGTTAAGTTTTTAATTAATGTTAATTATTTTTTCAGGTACAACAAGATGAACAAGAACAAGGAGAATTCAGTGATGTTTCTCGCTATGGCATTGTGGAAATTGCTGGTAAGTCTGTTACGTTGGCATCGAATAGAAGACCGAGAGTGTCAGGTGGTTGCTATCAGCTCAACAGAAACAGATTCTTCCTTACTCTTTTGCTCTTTTACTTGTTTCAGTCATTTGACTACGGCCATGCTGGAGCACTGCATTTAGTTGAGCAAATCGACCGCAGGACTTATTCTTTGTAAGCCCAGTACTTATTCTATTGGTCACTTTTGCCGAACCGCTAAGTTACGGGGACATAAACACACCAGCATCGGTTGTCAAGCAATGTTGAGGTACACACACACATATATACATACATATATACGACAGGCTTCTTTCAGCTTCCGTCTACCAAATCTACTCACAAGGCATTGGTTGGCCCAGGGCTATAGCAGAAGACACTTGCCCATGTGGTTGGTTAGCAAGCTACTTACCACACAGCCACTCCTGCGCCTACTGTCGACCACTTTTTAATAAACACACTAGACAGCAGCATCTCTCTCTCTCTACCCTCAGCTTCCTCTTCAAATGATATTTGAAGAAATCGATGAGGTCTTGACCAGATAGGAATGTGCCTGTCTTTAACCCTTTAGCATTTAGACCGGCCATATCCGGCCAAAAGCATTCTGCCTGTTTTACGTTCAAACTGGCCAGATCTGGTCTCTCACACCAACCTTACAATATCTTTTAAAAAATTAACAGCTACCTCATCAAAATCTCATAGCTACAAGATAATGCATGATTAGTTCAAGACAATCATCATCATCATCGTTTAGCATCCGCTTTCCATGCTAGCATGGGTTGGATGGTTCAATGGGGTCTGGTAAGCCAGGGGCTGCACCAGGCTCCAGTCTGATCTGGCACTGTTTTCTACAGCTGGATGCCCTTCCTAACGCCACCATTCCGGTGTAGTGGGTGCTTTTATGTCCACCAGCACAGGTGGCCAGGGGAGTCTGGCAAGCGGCCACGATCGGTTGGTGTCTTAATGTGCCCCAGCACAGAAGCCAGTCAAGGCGGCGCTGGCATCGGCCATGTCGGATGGTGCTTTTACGGTGCCACCGGCACAGAAGCAGTGGATAAAAAAGGATTAATTTTGGCCGAATAATGTGAACTCTAAAGGGTTAAACCTTTCATATGAGTCCACCACACAGCCCCTTTTGCCACAGTCCCTAAGCAGAGAAAGACCTGCCTTCGTTATACCCTCGGCTGGCAATAATGATGATAGCTGTTGTAGAAATTCCTATGAAATCGCTGCAAGCTTTTTAAATGTGTTGTTTGGCATAGTTTGAAATGTTTAAGAAAAGAAGACATTTTTTTTTTATCCTTTTCCTCCTTTTTTTAACCATTTTCCTCTATTTTTTCTTCAACAGGAGACGATGTTTATGGGAGAAAAGTCATAATATTTTCTGCCTGCCGATTACCATCGAGTAAAGTGCTGGACCACAAACGACTGCTGGCGTAAGTACTCCTTTTAAGGGTTTAGCCACAAGTTGCTTCACCACATACCGAAAATTTAGAAATAGCAGCCAAAAGACCGTTATTTCTTTTTCTAAACCCTTGTTGCTAAACCATTAATTAATGTTATAATTATATTAAAAAAAAACAAACACTTTTTGTATAAGTCTTTTACCGAATATGATTATTTTCCATACCGAAACTACTTAGTAAAATTTATTAATTGATAAATTAATAATTTTTTACCCTATATCAGTAATGATTATATATTATATATATATATTATATATATATATAGGAAAGGTTGTATGTATCTTTAATGATTACATATATTATATATATATATGGGAAAGGTTGAAACAGCTAAGACTCTACTCCCTGGAGAGGTATGCAGTATATATGTCTGGAAGATCCTGGAAGGAATTGTGCCAAATTTTGGCATTGTAAGCTACACCAATGCTAGAACGAGACGACACTGCATAGTGCCAAAGATCCCGGCAATGCCATCACGCTTCAGGACCAGCTTCTGCAACAGCCTGGGTTTCAAGGGCCCACAGCTTTTTAATATTCTCCCAAAGAGTCTGAGGAACTTGCACAAAGTAGATGTAGCGGTTTTTAAATCAAAGCTGGACCTCTTCCTGTCAAGAGTCCCAGATGAACCTACCTCACGGCAAGAGGTGCAAATGAGAGTAGCTGTATCAAACTCCATTCTTCACCAAGTGCCACATATTAGACGAGGTTCGTCTCAATAACAGTGTAGCACAAAACGGCAGTGCATCAGCATGGCCGCAGCTCTGAGCTGAAACTAGAAAAAAAAAATAAGAGAAAAAAAATATATATATATACATATATACACAAACGTTATATGTCTATGATCTGTGGTTGTTACTTTCTTTGTAGCTACATCAAATACACCCTCGATCAATACGTGGAGAACGACTACACGGTCATCTACTTCCATTACGGCTTGAACAGCCGAAACAAACCCAAGCTTACTTGGCTACTACACACGTACATGGAGTTTGACCGCAAGTAAGTCAGCCTCCTCCTCCTCGTCATCATCACCACCACCACCATCATCGTTATCACTACCGCTGTCATCATCATCACTATCATTACCATCACAGTCATTATTACTGTCACCACCACCACCACTATCATTGTTACTCTTGCCACATTTATCAAGCATCATCGCCAATACAATCATCATCATCATCATCATCATCATCATTACCAACAACAACAACACAAGCAATTCCAGGATGATGGACTCTCCCATCGAAGATGGCGTATGAGCGTTCAGTCTTTTTGCAGAAAGATCTGCACAGCTGATCTGTTTACCGTGGTCCAATGTTTGTGCCACACCTAAGCTCAGTCTCTCCATCAAATCGACATTTTGTGAACAGGTGCACAGCGTACCATGTATTAGGTGTCTGTAACACAACCTAAACAAAACAATCCACAAATACAAGATACACTCTATACAGCAAATATCCAATGAAATAAACTACCACCAGCAAGCTAGATAACCAACACGCAACACACACAACATACAGTACAAACACTAATGCAACAAAAAAACTGTACCTCTGAATTAGAGTTTGCACCCTCCCAACAACAGAAAAAAAGACACATAATACTACACACATGCATGCAACATGGCAGTGTAGCAGGTGACAACACAGTAGACATTTGCTTGAAATTACCAAATGTTGAACAATGATAATAATGTGAAGTATATTTGCCACTTAAATGTGGCTAGCCACTAAGGGTGGATGTTACTGTAGCTTGTAGCCCCAGGAAAACATCCTCTCCAGCTGGCTATTGACACACTTTCTGTGCCCAGTCGGTATTTGCAAAGGGAAGCCATCCTTCCCATCGTCGAACTCACGTGATACGCACGGACCCGGGTTTCTGGGTATTTACCCGTCATCAGTGCACAACAATCACCGGTCTTTGATGCGAAGGGGTCCGAATGCAAACACATACATCCTTTTTCCAGTGACGAAAAGTCACTGGTCTTGAAAAAGATTGTCACATTGTCATGCAGTTACTGTTTATACCTTGTTCAGATATTTATTAATGATGATGATAATAATAATAATAATAATAATAATAATAATAATAATAATAATAATGATAATAATAAATTCCTTTCGTTCCTTTGTTCTGCTATTCCACAGATATAAAAAAAACCTAAAGGCCTTGTATTTGGTTCATCCAACCAATTTTATCCGGATTTTGTGGACTTTGTTCAAACCCGTTTTGAGGTTAGTATTGCAGTTTTTTTTATTATGACTGGTTGTCTTTACTCTGTTAGATTTTTACCATATATGGGAAAAAAGTAGAGAGATTATCTACATCAGTGACATTTAATCCACCAAGTGACCTTTAATCATTGCAGCCCTTTCAGGTCAATTCATGAGTTTCTCTGACCCCTCCTAATCTATTTCAGTATTGTATGTGCAGGTAGGCGGTGGTTAAGAAATTTGCTTTCCAATCCATGTGGTCCCAGGTTCAGTCCCACTGTATGGCACTTTGGGCAAGTGTCTTTTAGAATAGCTTGTGAGTGGGTCTGGCTGATGGAAACTAAAAGAAGCCTAGAAACCTATTGTGTATATGTGTGTATGTATTCACACATGAATGGGTGAATAATGAAAGAAGTAGCATTCTTAAGGTACATTCTCAGGTAAAAATCATACAGCATTCTGTATTATACTATTATACTGGCATCAGTCAAAAATTTGGGTTAATTTCCAAAAAATTAAACCCATTAAATTTCAACTGGACCATTTATTATTGCTGCCAGGAAGTGGCATGCCAATCGCCATTAAGTCGATCGGTCATAAGTCATATAGGTTGTAAGTTGTCGACAACATGTACTATACGTTAGATAATGCTGTCCAAGATACACTAATACACTTTTACTAACTACCATCATCTACCGTATAATATATTATATTTACAGTCCTAGATATTTTAACACTAACAAATTTACAAATCGGTGCTGACTTATAACCACAGTTGGTTCCGACTGACTGGTCATAAGTCGATTTTGTCGTAAGTCGGCTTTCAGGCCTACACAGATTTGTTTCATATTTTTGCATTCTTAAGGTACATTCTCAGGTAAAAGTCACACATAGCATTCTGTATTATACTATTATACTGGCATCAGTCAAAAATTTGTGAGTCTCAAGTAGTCCACTTATAAACAAATACGAGGTTGCCTCAATGTCCCCATGATAGGATATTCATCCAACACATGGGATATCATCTGTAGATGGGTTAATTTCTAAGAAATTAAACCCATTAGATATAATAGTTGTATACTGTCAATTTACTGTGACAGTAGGGGATTACACCACCGCTGTTTAACTCTAGGAAGCATGGAACGCTTCCTGTCAGCCTTGACACATTTACTGTGTCCTTATATATTTACGAAGGGGAGACAAATACCCCCAGCAGCTAGGCCTGCATCTAGAGACACGCATGTTTCAGGGTCTTTGCCCATCATCGGTCTAGAGTAGCAGAAACCTGCTAGATGAAGATATCTGTCTAGACTTTGCAAATATATATATCTAATTTTCAGTGAAGTTTATTCACTGATCACCAAAATCAGAAATATTAAATTTCTAAATATCTCATAGAGATATGTATGGTGGTAAATATATATAAGGACACAGTAAATGTGTCGAAGCCGACAGGAAGCGTTCGATGCTTCCTAGGGATAAATAGCGGTTGTGTAATCCCCTACTGTCACGTTAAATTGACAGTATACAACTATTATATCGCCCCACCACCGTACATATCTCTATGAGATATTTAGAAATTTAATATTTCTGATAAACCCATTAGATTTTAACTAAAAAACACCATTTGAGCGTGGCCGTTGCCAATACCACCTGACTTGCCCTCGTGCCGGTGGCACGTAAAGGCACCCATTACACTCTCGGAGTGGTTGGCGTTAGGAAGGGCATCCTGCTGTAGAAACACTGCCAAATCAGATTGGAGCCTGGTGCAGCCATCTGGTTCACCAGACCTCAGTCAAATCGTCCAACCCATGCTAGCATGGAAAGCAGGCGTTAAACGATGATGATGACGATGACTATTTATTATTGCTGCTGGAAGGTGGCGCACCAATCGCCATTAAGTTGATAGGTCATAAGTCATACAGATTGTAAGTCGACGACGACATGTACTGTTCTTTAGATAATGTAGTCCTAGATACACTAATACACTTTTACTAACTACGTCCAATGTATTCTAATACTAACCAGTATGTTTATACTTTAGATAATGTAACCTTAGGTAGACTGTACCTGCTTGATCAATATTGATCTGGGTCTCAATAATTGCTCAATTTGCCCTAATATTTCGCTAATTACCATTTTCGTTTCTGTTCTTCGTTTAGCGTCAAATTTGGTCAGAAAGTGATGTATGTTAACTATTTACATGAACTCAAGGAACATCTTCATTTCAACCAATTGGTCGTTCCTCAACCAGTCTTGGAGTAAGAACACAATTTGCTTTCTTTTATACCTTGGTTTCTGTTTGTTTTTTTTGTTGTTATTGTTTTGGTTTTTTTGTGTGTGTGTGTGTGCCAGTTAAGAAATCCTCTGTGTGGTTGCTTGATTGTTAGAAATAGAAAGAGCTAAATTTCTCTCGGACTGAACCCTTGCTTTGCTTTGCGGTCTCAATTCTTGATGGAATCATAGTGGTACTGTTGCGATGTATGGTATGTCTTGGGAATTTTTAGACTTGATGGTGCCTGGCTCTCTTCAGGTTTGATCATGGCTGATTTCTTCCAGGTGGAGAGAGAGAGAGAGAGAGAGAGAAGAAACTGACAGGGATTATGGTGGCAAGATGGCAGAATTGTTAGCACGCCGGGCGAAATGTGTAGCCGTATTTCGTCTGCTGTTACGTTCTGAGTTCAAATTCCGCCGATAAATAAAGTACCAGTTATGCACTGGGGTCAATATAATCGATTTAATATGTTTGTCCTTGTTTGTTCTCTCTATGTTTAGCCCCTTGTGGGTAGTAAAGAAATAGGTATTTCATCTGCTGTTACGTTCTGAGTTCAAATTCCACCGAGGTCAACTTTGCCTTTCATCCTTTCGGGGTCGATTAAATAAGTACCAGTTATACACTGGGGTCGATATAATCGACTTAATCCATTTGTCTTTCCTTGTTTGTCCTTGAACATAAAGCAGGTAGAATATTTGGGCCAGATATGGCCACTTTAAATGCTAATGGCTTAAATTATACAACTTACCCTACACCATGTGTTCCACACCTAAGTTTCATTTTGAGACAAAGCAGGACAGCAGCTGTGCTGATGATGCTTATTAAGGCAGAAACATACTCAGCTTTCTTCAGACAATCAGACTGCCTTTCCCTTAATAGCCTGTCAGTTTTTGAGAATCCTCGTATTTTGTGGATTATCTCCCTTCCACATTTGGAGTTGATCCCAATTGCTTCAAAGGGGAGATAATTTCAATAAATCCAGAATTTTTCTTGTATACTCTTTTACTCTTTTACTTGTTTCAGTCATTTGACTGCGGCCATGCTGGAGCACCGCCTTTAGTCGAGCAAATCGACCCCGTGACTTATTCTTTGTAAACCCAGTACTTATTCTATCGGTCTCTTTTGCCGAACCGCTAAGTGATGGGGACGTAAACACACCAGCATTGGTTGTCAAGCAATGCTAGGGGGACAAACACACACACACACACACATCCATATATATATATATATATATAGATATATATATATATATATATATATATATATATATATACAATATATACGACAGGCTTCTTTCAGTTTCCGTCTACCAAATCCACTCGCAAGGCATTGGTCGGCCCGGGGCTATAGCAGAAGACACTTGCCCAAGGTGCCACGCAGTGGGACTGAACCCGGAACCATGTGGTTGGTTAGCAAGCTACTTACCACACAGCCACTCCTATCTTTATTCATCTCTATTGTCCATATTCATGCCACCGGTCACTCTCAGTCAACTCATTTTTGTGTTGCGTATGTGTATATCCAACCAATCTTAAAAGCCCCTTACAAACCATAGGCTCATAAGGCCAGTTTCCTGGATTCTGTGGTATAAAATATTTCCCCCACATGGATGGGACACCAGTCCAATACAGAATTACTCATTCTGACCAGCTGAGTGGACTGGAGCAACGTGAAAGGAAGTATTTTGCTCAAGGACACAACACATTGCCCAGTCCAGGAATTGAAACCACAATCTTACTCTTATGAGTCCAGCACCCTAACCACTAAGTTACATACATCCACTATATATGTATGTGTGTTATATATATATATAATATATATACATACGTATACATATATATATATATATATATAATGTGTGGAGGTGCAATGGCCCAGTGGTTAGGGCAGTAGACTCGCGGTTGTAGGATCATGGTTTCGATTCCCAGACTGGGCGTTGTGAGTGTTTATTGAGCAAAACCAACTAAAGCTCTACGAGGCTCCGGCAGGGGATGGTGGCGATCCCTGCTATACTCTTTCGCCACAACTTTCTCTTACTATTTCTTCTGTTGGCCTGCTCGCTTAGCCTGAGGGTGGCGTCATTTGAAGGCTAAAGCAATGCGGAGCGCATTGTGACCAGTGATGTGTAGCAACATCTGATACCTGGTCAGTCACGGTGATATATATATATATATCCCTTTCTTTCAACCTCTTTTTTCTTTCCAATCATTTGCCATGTTGGACAGCTGAAATCTACAAGTCTTTGTTTCATTCTCACTCTGTTTAGTTTTTCTTATCCCTTTCTGCTGAAGAGCGTAGGCTCGAAACGTAAAAGACTTTCTCACCTTCCCCAGTGTTAAACTAATACATCTGTTTGTTGTTCATACACCTGTCTTCATCTTTTGTTTTTCTATAAATTTCAACCATATATAGATAGATAGATATTAATACACAACTATAAGAGAGAATCCACTATGTGGACGCTCTTACGCTAGATATAGATCCGCAAAGGGAATCCACCATCAAGAACTGTTCTCAAGAAATAATTCAACACACCAAGAACGTAAGCGAGCAGGACAAATGGTTCTTGGTGTGCTGAATTATTTCTTGAGAACAATTCTTGGTGGTGGATTCCCTTTGCGGATCTATATCTAGCGTAAGAGCGTCCACATAGTGGATTCTCTCTTATAGTTGTGTATTAATAATATTTACTGAATCTCAGTCTTTTATACACTAGGCCACTTGGTGTTTAAATTGATGTTATTAAATTAATATCCAATTTTTTCACCCTCATTTTGACTTTAATGATAGATAGATAGATAGATAGATAGATAGTATTGTGTATATATATATATATATATATATAACGGGAAGCTTTATGAAAATAGACAAAAGACGAAGGCAGGTTTACGGAAATAAACAAAAGACGAAGGCAGGTGGAAAACAAACAAACAATTGTATTAGTATGGCGCTCAGGAAATATAAATGAAACAAGTCTTTAACGTTTCGAGCCTACGCTCTTCAACAGAAAGATACACAGAGAAGAAACACAGAAAGAAAGGAAAAAAATGCGTGCAGAAGCTAGCGAATCAACATGGCGATCATATATATAGGTATAGATAGATAGATAGATAGACAGATTGATAGATATGTGTGTGTGTGAGAGAGAGAGAGAATGAGTGAGTACTTGCAGACTGGCAGTATATATAATGATAATAATTTTGATTGTGTGTTTTGATTAATGTTTCTTTTCTCCTTCCAAGACATGATGCGCGTTTAGTTTCGGCCAACAAGCCACCCTACCCCTACACAGATCCCAGCATAAAATCCACAAAACCACAGAAAAATCAACAGTTTGGAGTTTCATTAAATTTGTAAGTCCATTAAGTTAATTACAACTTTATCATCATCATCATCATCATCATCGTTTAGCGTCCGCTTTCCATGCTAGCATGGGTTGGACGGTTCAACTGGGGCCTGGGAAGCCAGGAGGCTGCACCAGGCTCCAGTCTGATCTGGCACTGTTTCTACAGCTGGATGCCCTTCCTAACGCCAACCACTCCACGAGTGTAGTGGGTGCTTTTTACGTGCCAGGGGAGGCTGAAAAACCGGCACGATCGGATGGTACTTTTTACGTGCCACCGGCACGGAGACCAGGCGACGCTGGCAACGGCCACGATTGGATGGTGCTTTTTACGTGCCACTGGTACAGGTGCCGGGCGACGCTGGCAAACAGCCACGATCAGATGGTGCTTTTTACGTGCCACCGGCACAGAGGCCAGGCGACGCTGGCAACAGCCACGATCGGATGGTGCTTTTTACATGCCACTGGCACAGAGGCCGGGCGACGCTGGCAACACCACGATCGGATGGTGCTTTTTACTACGTGCCACCACCTGCACAGAGGCCGGGCGACGCTGGCAACAGCCACGATCGGATGGTGCTTTTTACGTGCCACCGGCACAGAGGCCGGGCGACGCTGGCAACAGCCACGATCGGATGGTGCTTTTTACGCACCACCAGCACGGAAGCCAGTCGGAACAGCGCTGGCAACAGCCACCTTTGGACGGTTTTTCTCTATGTGCCACCGGCACTGGTATCACAGCTACAATTCCATTCATGTTG
>NC_043024.1:9951136-9966136 GCF_006345805.1 Octopus sinensis
ACCTAAGTTGCGGGTACATAAGCACACCAGCATCGGTTGTCAAGCGATGTTGAAGGGACAACACAGACACACAACACACATAATATATAACACATATATATACGACAGGCTTCTTTCAGTTTCCGTCTACCAAATCCTCTCACAAGGCTTTGGTCGGCCCAAGGCTATAGTAGATGATACTTGCCCAAGGTGCCATGCAGTGGGACTGAACCCGGAACCATGTGGTTGGTAAACAAGCTACTCACCACACAACCACTCCTGTGTTTTGTAAAATATATTTTAATCCTTTAGTGCTAAGATTACTCTGTTGCATGTTTATATTTTCACATTCATTTGAATTAAGCATGCCTTATCTCTTAACTTCGAGATTTTGATATGTTTGTTTATCTTTAGAATGGCATTGAAGGGTAGGTGAGAGAGACTGGATCTGATCAGTTTGAACAAAAGGCAAATAGGGGCTCATATAAGCATTAAATTCTGCCTGTAGATTCTATTAAAGTTTAAAATGGAAATATATTTTAATAAAAAGTGAGTTCAGGGTTGTATCCAACACCAGTTTCACATAACCAGTCCCAGCCCATTCAAAGGTACCTTGGATCGTAGGGCGACTTGCTGTGCTTGAGGAAACCTATTGAGTCAAGTACATCAAAAGGAAAATTCAAATGGAAATTGTAGTTGTGATCCCCGTGCCAGTGGCACGTATAAAGCACCATCTGAACTTGGCCAATGCTAGCACCGCCTTGACTGGCTTCTGTGCCAGTAGCATGTAAAAAGTACCATCCAAATGTGGCCGATGCCAGCACTGCCTTGGCTGGCTTCCATGCCAGTGGCATGTAAAAAGTACCAACCAATCGTGACTGTTGCCAGCCTCCCCTGGCACCTGTGCCGGTGGCACGTAAAAAGCACCCACTACACTCATGGAGTGGTTGGCATTAGGAAGGGCATCCAGCTGTAGAAACACTGCCAGATCAGACTGGAGCCTGGTGCAGCCTTCTAGCTTCCCAGACCCCGGTGGAACTGTCCAACCCATGCTAGCATGGAAAACGGACATTAAGCGATAATGATGATGATATATATATATATGTGTGTGTGTGTATATATAACGGGAAGGTTTACGAAAATAAACAAAAGACGAAGGCAGGTGGAGTACAAACAAACAAATGTATTAGTATGGCGCTCAGGAATAGAAATAGAATAAGTCTTTTACGTTTCGAGCCTACGCTCTTCGACAGAAAGGTACACAGAAAAAAACAAGGAGAGAAAAAAATGCGTGTAGGAGCTAACGATCTATCCTGGCATCCTCCTGTGTGTATATATATGTGTATATATATGTGTGTGTATATATATATGTGTATATATATGTATATATATATATATATATATATACACATATATATCTATATATATATACACATATATATATATACACATATATATATATATATATATATATATATATCTACATATATATATATATATGTATGTATGTATATAAAATGTAATTTAGATTCAGTTGAATTAGGTACTTTAAATTGAGGCATTTTGTTAAGGTGAACTCATTTGAAGACTCAGACAACATCAGGTGAGTTTCAACCTCTACATAGAATTTTTCCACCTAATATTCTTGCAGTATATGCAGTTGGCATGATCCAACTTAGTGAATAAATCCACTCTTATTTGTTCAGATGTGTACTTTATAAATACTTCCGAAGTACAGATTCCAGGGTAGGTGAGTAAAATATAATTAAGCAGCAAAGATGTTATATTTTTGTTACTCATTGAATATATATAATATATATATATATACATATATCATATATATTATATTTTTTTATATTATATTAAATTAGAGATAAAACCACTATTAGGCAATCAAACAGTGAAAAACATAAGCCATACATAAAATTAATTTAAAAGAATAAAAGTTAAAAATTAAAAAATTATTTAATATTTAAACTTATAAATTTTAAATATATATACAAATATATGTATGTATGTATGTATATTTTTATATTTATATATTATTTTATTTATTAATTAATTAATTTTTTTTTTTTTATTTATTTATTTTTATATATTTTTTTTTATATATATATATATAAATTAGAAAAAACCACCTTTCATCATCAATTCAATATGAAAATTAAATTATACCATCTAGAAAAACATTTAAAACAAAAATTATAGAAATATAAATAAAATGCATATAATGATGATTAAGTAATGTGCAAAATAATAAATAAAATGTATATATTTGTACTATAACGACACGTGTTTCATATATATATGTATATATAATTATATATATATATATGTGTGTCCTATATATATATATATATAATATATATTATATATATATATATATATATGTGTTTATTATTATTATAAATATATATGATGGGCTTCTTTCAGTTTCTGTCTACCAAATCCACTTGCAAGTTTTTGATTGGCTCAAGGCTGTAGTAGACGACACTTACTCAAGGTGCCACTCAGTGGGAATGAACCCAGAACCATATGGTTGAGAAACAAGCTACTTACTACACAGCCGCTCCTGCACCTATGCATACACACACACACACACACACACACATATATATATACACACAGACATATATATACATAGATGCACACACACATACATAATATACACACAGACATATATATGCATATATATAGATACACACACACACACACACACATATATATATATATATACAAACACACAGATATACATATATATATATATATACACACACAGACATATATATATATACATATATATAGATACACACATACTTGTGTGCATCCAGCCGTAGAAACACTGCCAGATTTGACTGGGCCTGATGAAGCCTTCTGGCTTCACAGACCCCAGTAGAACCGTCCAACCCATGCTAGCATGGAAAACGGATGCTAAACGATGATGATGATGACATACATATATATATATATATATACACACACACACACACACACAGATATACATATATATATATACACACAGACATATATATACATACATATAGATACACACACACACACATATATATATATACACACACACACAGATATACATATAAATATATATATATACACACACAGACATATGTATACATATGTATAACGGGAAGCTTTATGAAAATAGACAAAAGACGAAGGCAGGTGGAAAACAAACAACAATTGTATTAGTATGGCGCTCAGGAAATATAAATAAAACAAGTCTTTAACGTTTCGAGCCTACGCTCTTCAACAGAAAGATACACAGAGAGAAAAAAAACACAGAAAGAAGGAGAGAAAAAAATGCGTGCAGTAGCTAACGAATCAACATGGCGATCTGTATAGATACACACACACACACACACACTCACACATATATATATATATACCGTCCAACCCATGCTAGCATGGAAAACAGACGTTAAACGATGATGATGATGATATATATACATATATATATAAGAATACATTTTTCCTTGAAGAGCTACTTTCCCCATGACTTTGTCAAAAATAACGGGAACCTCGTCTATCCCTGCGAAATTCTATTTGTTCCATAGATCAGACCCTGACAAGTACTGCCATTACAGGTGATTAAGGGGTAACTCCATACTCCTCACAACACAACTGCAACCTCACCACTGGAGGTAGTTTATTGTTTTACCCAGGCTGAACTCTGACATAAAACTCGCAGGAGTGGCTGTGTGGTAAGTAGCTTGTCTACCGACCACATGGTTCCGGGTTCAGTCCCACTTCATGGCACCTTGGGCAAGTGTCTTCTACTATAGCCTCGGGCCGACCAAAGCCTTGTGAGTGGTAGTCGGAAACTGAAAGAAGCCCGTCGTATATATGTATACGTATGCGTGTGTGTGTTTGTGTGTCTGTGTTTGTCCCCCTAGCATTGCTTGACAACCGATGCTGGTGTGTTTGTGTTCCCGTTACTTAGCGGTTCAGCAAAAGAGACTGATAGAATAAGTACTGGGCTTACAAAAGAATAAGTCCCAGGGTCGAGTTGCTCGATTAAAGGTGGTGCTCCAGCATGGCCACAGTCAAATGACCGAAACAAGTAAAAAAGTAAAGAGAGTCAAAAACTGTGCCAGTCTTTAGACAATCCTTGCGACTGGAACGTAGAATGGGCAAAAGTCTTGTAAAAGGGACTTTTTGGAGGAGGTCTCTTTAAGTCCAAGGACATACAGACATCTTAGTATCATTTTATTTATTGGTCTGCTTTGCATTTTATGCTAGCAGTACCTCCAACATTACCCAAAACACCACCCCCAACACTGCCAGCACCACCCACAACAATGCCACCACCACCCCCAGCACTACCAGCACCACCCCCTACAATGCAAACACCACCCCCAACACTACCAGCACCACCCCTACAATGCAAACACCACCCACCACCCGCTACCAGCACCACCCCTACAATGGCAAACACCACCCCCAGCACTACCAGCAACCACCCCCTACAATGCAAACACCACCACCCCCAACTACCAGCACCACCGCACCCCCCTACAATGCAACAACCACCCCCCCCCAGCACTACCAGCACCACCCCTACAATGCAAACACCACCCTCCAACAATGCCAGCACCACCCCCAACACTACCCACAACGCCACCCCCAACAATGCCAGCACTACCCCCAACACTACCAGCACCACCACCCCCTACAATCCAACACCACCCCCAACAATGCTAGCACCACCCCCACCCAACACTGCCAGCTGCACCACCCACAGTACTGCTATAACTACTACTACGATGACCACCACCACAACTACAACCCCACCACCACCACCACTACTACTACAACCACCGCCACCAACACCATTACTACTACTAGCACTACTACTGCCACTACCACTACCACTACTACTACTACCATCACCACTACTACTACTACTACTACCACCACTACTACTACTACTACAATCCCCACTGCCACTACTATCAATGCCAATGGTTTCAGAGAAAACACCTGTATTTCCTTTACCTCTGACAGGTAAGTCCTACGTGAGTGTATGTATATGTGTATGAGCGTGTGTAAGTGTGTGTATGTATGTGTGTGTACAAGCAAATATTTATTGATTGATTTGTCTATGTATTGTTTATATATTTCTCTCTCTTTCCCTCTACCCACACACACACAGGTGTATATATATGCATATACATACATACATACATACATATATGTGTATATATATATATATATATATATATATATATATATATATATATATACATAATGCATATAAATATGTATATATATATATATAATATATATATATATATGCATATCATCATCGTCGTTAAATGATGATGATATGCATATATATATATTTATATACATATATTTTATATATATATATTATATGTATATATATTTATATATATAGTGTGTGTATATATATATATATATATATATATATATAGAGGGAGAGTTTACGAAAAAAACAAAAGACGAAGACAGGTGGTGTACATAACAAACAGATGTATTAGTATAACGCTCAGGAATAGCAAAAGTCTTTTACGTTTCGAGCCTACGCTCTTCTACAGAAAAGGGACACAGAAAAAAGAAGGAGAAACATCATCATCATCATCGTTTAGCATCCCTTTTTCATGCTAGCATGGGTTGGATGGTTCAACTGGGGTCTGTGGAGCCAGAAGGCTTCATCAGGCCTAGTCAGATCTGGCAGTGTTTCTACGGCTGGATGCCCTTCCTAACGCCAACCACTCCGAGAGTCAAGTGGGTGCTTTTTACGTGCCACCCGCACAGGTGCCAGACAGAGCTGGCAAACGGCCAATATATATATGTATATATATATATATATATATATATATTTATATAATATATTTATATATGCATATATATGTATATGCATTATGTATATATATATATATATATATTTTTATATATATATGAGAGAGAGAGACCCCCTTCGATCATGACTGACCATGGGATTGCACCTAGAAAGTTACCCTCCTAGTCACAAGTCTGGGTAAGGTTGTTTATGGAAGACCAGCAGTCGCCCATGCATCCCAGTCTCTCCACGCTACCAATGTTATCCAAGGGAAAGGCAAAGGGGCCGATACAGCTTGGCACCAGTGATGTCACAACTCATTTCTACAGCTGAGTGAACTGGAGCAACGTGAAATAAAGTCTCTTGCTCAAGGACACAACATGCAGCCCAGTCCGGGATTCAAACTCACAACCTCACGATCGTAAGCTCGACGGTCTAACCACTGAGCCATTATATTATATTATATATATGTATATATATATATATATGTATATATATATATATATACTCTTTACTCTTTTACTTGTTTCAGTCATTTGACTGCGGCCATGCTGGAGCACCGCCTTTAGTCGAGCAAATCGACCCCAGGGCTTATTCTTTGTAAGTCCAGTACTTATTCTATCGGTCTCTTTTGCCGAACCACTAAGTGACGGGGACGTAAACACACCAGCATCGGTTGTCAAGCAATGCTAGGGGGACAAACACAGACACACAAACACACACACATACATATATATATATACATATATACGACAGGCTTCTTTCAGTTTCCGTCTACCAAATCCACTCACAAGGCATTGGTCGGCCCGGGGCTATAGCAGAAGACACTCGCAGTGGGTTTGAACCTGGAACCATGTGGTTGGTTAGCAAGCTACTTACCACACAGCCACTCCTGTATATATATATATATATATATATACGTGAACTATCTTCACCTTCTTCATTTTCCTTAGCTAGGCTATTTTTGCCTTCCTTCTTAACTATTCGTAAGTCAAAGGGACACCACAGCATCAACTACACAGCACATGTGGTGCATCTTGTCCCCCACAACCAAATCCAGTTTGTTATGCTCTAGCACCTGATCTGTTTCGATTCGGAAATCCCAGAAGATTTTGCTTGTCTCCGACTCTGCCACTCTCTGCGGTTTGTTCTCATACCACATCTTGCCTCTCTCTAGACCTTACTTTTCGCAGTTTCCATTGTTACACTTTCGCCAACACATTGTGTCACCACAGCTTGTAGAGGTCTTCCAGGAATTTACTAAGAATTATTATTATTATTATCATTATAATTATTATAGGCGCAGGAGTGGCTGTGTGGTAAGTAGCTTGCTAACCAACCACATGGTTCCGGGTTCAGTCCCACTGCGTGGCTTCTTGGGCAAATGTCTTCTGCTATAGCCCCGGGCCGACCAATGCCATGTGAGTGGATTTGGTAGACGGAAACTGAAAGAAGCCTGTCGTATATATGTATATATATATATATATATATATATATATATATATATATATATATATAGGTATGTGTTTGTGTGTCTGTGTTTGTCCCCCTAGCATTGCCTGACAACCGATGCTGGTGTGTCTTCGTCCCCGTCACTTAGCGGTTCGGCAAAAGAGACCGATAGAATAAGTACTGGGCTTACAAAGAATAAGTTCCGGGGTCGATTTGCTTGACTAAATGCGGTGCTCCAGCATGGCCGCAGTCAAATGACTGAAACAAGTAAAAGAGTAAAGAGTATTGCCTTTGCACAGCTTCTAATGCTGGAGATGTTCTACGGTGTCAGCTGTTCACTACCAGTGAACTAAGGTAACACCTCTTATTTTTTGAGCACCTTCTGGAGTATTCGAGCGGTTCCAAGCAGTTCTGTTTTCTGCAAGTGCTCCACACTTATTGCAGCCCCTATTTGTTCCACGTACTTCTCAAGATTTTTACTCAGGGCTCCGACAATTATTGGTACTACTGCTACCTTTTCCATCGACCACAACTGCTTAACTTCCCAAGCTAACCTGTCATATCTATCGACTTTTCTTTCTTCCTTATTGCATACCTCCGAGAGTGTAGTGGGTGCTTTTACGTGCCACCGGCATGAGGGCCAGTCAGGCGTTACTGGCAGCAGCCACGCTCAAAAGGTGCTTTTTATGTGCCACCTGCACAGGAGCCAGTCCAACGGCACTTGTAACGACCTCGCTCGAATGTTTTTTCACCTGTCACCAGCACGAGTGCCAATAAAGCGACACAGGTAACGATCACGCTCGAATGGTGCCTTTTAGGTGCCTTATTTTTAGAATGACATTGTAGGGTAAGCGTGAGAGGCTGGATCTGGTTAGATTGGATATCATCATCATCATCATCATTTAGCGTCCGCTTTCCATGCTAGCATGGGTTGGACGGTTCAACTGGGGTCTGGGAAGCCAGAAGGCTGCACCAGGCCCAGTCTGATCTGGCAGTGTTTCTACAACTGGATGCCCTTCCTAACGCCAACCACTCTGTGAGTGTAGTGGGTGCTTTTTACGTGCCACTGGCACAGGTGCCAGACGAGGCTGGCAAACGGCCACAATCGGATGGTGCTTTTTTTAACTATGAAGAATATTTAGACTGGATTTGACCGGTTTAAATGCGAAAGGATTAAGAATTTTCATTTCAACCCCTTATCTTCTTTTCTTCCCCTCCCCTTTCATGAATTTTCCTTTTCACTCTTACACCCTCCTTTCCCATTCTGTCGTCTGACATTTTCATCTCACTATCTTCACCATTAGGTTATCTGACCTCCCCTACACCTTCCTTAAATACTCTCACTTCCAAAATTCTGATAATTAATGGAAGGTTACCACTGTTTAAACGATTTCTTTAATCATACAATTAACACCATTTTCTTAATGATTGTGTGGTCATGTTGCAGCAAAAAGCATGTCACAAAGTTTATCCGTAATGTGTGTCACGTTTGTTACACTACATGTCACAGTAACCTATCAACTTCTCTCAATGGAGAGACGTAGCGGATCAACCGAGAGAAACTCCCTGATTTCCAAGTTATGAAATCCGTTAAGTAACAATACTCCAGAAACCTTTTGGAGAAAAAAAAATTTTGGTGGCCCTTTGAAGTTTATATTATTCTCTCTTTTTCTCTTTTTTTCTCTTTTTTACTTGTTTCAGTCATTTTGACTGCGGCCATGCTGGATCACCGCCTTTAATCGAGCAACTCGACCCCGGAACTTATTCTTTTGTAAGCCCAGTACTTATTCTATCGGTCTCTTTTGCCGAACCGCTAAGTGACGGGGACGTAAACACACCAGCATCGGTTGTCAAGCAATGCTAGGGGGACAAACACAGACACACAAACACACACACACACATATATATATACACATATATACGACGGGCTTCTTTCAGTTTCCGTCTACCAAATCCACTCACAAGGCTTTGGTTGGCCTGAGGCTATAGTAGAAGACACTTGCCCAAGGTGCCACACAGTGGGACTGAACCCGGAACCATGTGGTTGGTAAACAAGCTACTTACACACAGCCATTCCTGCGCCTATTATTATTATATTTTTTCCTTCTTTCTTCAAATTTTCCATACACCTAGGGCAGAGAAGCTCATTGTATGCATTCCCAGATTACACACACAAATTCACAGGTAAAATATGCATTTAAAAAATTAATAAATAAATAAATTCATGGATGGATGTTGTTTTCACAGCGATAATGCTCTTCTCAGTACATGAGCCATTCCAGTTAACATGATTTTTTGCACTTCCTGTAGAGATGGTGAGCCTGGAATCATTTTCAAATAGGTTTCAGTACCTTTATTATTATTTTATTATTATTATTATTATTAGCTGTGATACCAGTACCGGTGGCATGTAAGAGAACCATCCAAACGGGGCCGTTGCCAGTGCCGCCCCGACTGGCCTCGTGCCGGTGGCACATAAAAAGCACCATTGGTTCGTGGCCGTTGCCAGTCTCGCCTGGCCCCCGTGCCAGTGGCATGTAAAAAGACCATCCGATCGTGGCCGTTTGCCAGCCTCGTCTGGCACCTGTGCCGGTGGCACATAAAAAGCACCCACTACACTCACGGAGTGGTTGGCATTAGGAAGGGCATCCAGCTGTAGAAACACTGCCAGATCAGACTGGAGCCTGGTGCAGCCTCCTGGCTTCCCAGATCCTGGTCAAAACATCCAACATATGCTAGCATGGAAAACGGACATTAAACGATGATGATGATGATGATTTCTGGCAATTCATTTACATCAAAGAACTCCAAGAGCCTTGATCCTTTCTCATTCCTTATACCATAATCATTCCTTCTATGTACCCTTGAAGTTTATATTATTCTCTCTTTTTTCTCTTTTTTACTTGTTTCAGTCATTTGACTGCGGCCATACTGGAGCACCGCCTTAAGTCAAGCAAATCGACCCCGGGATTTATTCTTTGTAAGCCCAGTACTTATTCTATCGGTCTCTTTTGCCGAACCACTAAGTGATGGGGACGTAAACACACCAGCATCGGTTGTCAAGCAATGGTAGGGGGACAAACACAAATACACACATACATATATATATATATATATACATATATACATATATATGACAGGCTTCTTTCAGTTTCCGTCTACCAAATCCACTCACAAGGCATTGGTCGGCCCGGGGCTATAGCAGAAGACACTTGCCCAAGATGCCACGCAGTGGGACTGAACCCGGAACCATGTGGTTGGTTAGCAAGCTACTTACCACACAGTCACTCCTACATATACAACAGGCTTCTTTCGGTTTCCGTCTACCAAATCCACTCACAAGGCATTGGTCGGCCCGGGGCTATAGCAGAAGACACTTGCCCAAGGTGCCACGCAGTGGGACTGAACCCGGAACCATGTGGTTGGTTAGCAAGCTACTTACCACATAGCCACTCCTGTGTTATGATGATGTCTATTATGCAACCCCTTGACATATATTCGTGTTTGTTTTATCTTTTTTCTTTGCAGTGATCCAGCGTCAGGAGTTCAATCCCAGCTCTTGTTCATTCTTCATTATCTCATTATGGGCCTCAGATTAGCCCTCAAGAAGCTTTGGCTTCTCCGTAACATCTTAATCGTGGTGCTCGTCCCATTGTTGCTCTCCCCTATACCAACCCTTGTGGGCTCAAAGGTAAGTCCCCCCCACCCACCCCTCCAGCAGAGGGCGCTGTTTGGTATCTTTTTCTATCACATGATCTTAGATATGAATAGGGTGGAGGGTTTGTCTTTTATGGGGTTTCATCATCATCATCATCATCATCATCATTGTTTAATGTCCATTTTCCATGCTAGCATGGGTTGGACGGTTCGACCGGGGTCTGGGAAGCCAGAAGGCTGCACCAGGCTCCAGTCTGATCTGGCAGTGTTTCTACAGCTGGATGCCCTTCCTAACGCCAACCACTCCGTGAGTGTAGTGTGGGTCTTTTTTACGTGCCACTTGCACAGGTGCCAGACGAGGCTGGCAAACGGGGCCATGATCGGATGGTTCTTTTTACGTGCCACCGGCACAGGTGCCAGACGAGGCTGGCAGACGGCCACGATCGCATGGTGCTTTTTACGTGCCACCTGCACAGGGGCCAGACGAGGCTGGCAAACAGCCATGATCGCATGGTGCTTTTTACGTGCCACCGGCACAGGGGCCAGACGAGGCTGACAAACGGCCACGATCGGATGGTGCTTGATGAGGCACCAGATGAGGCTGGCAACGGCCAGTGTTGAGAAAGGGCTGTGCCCATGGCCACTACCTGGCCCCTCTGAGATTCGTGTGTGTGAAGTGAGGTCGGCGTTGGCACATGGCTTAGTGGTCATAAGGCAAAGTCAACCTTGGTGGAATTTGAACTCAGAACGTAAAGTCAGATGAGATTCTGCTAAGCATTTTACTTGGCAAACTAATGATTCTGCCAGCTGGTATTGGTTTCAAATTTTGGCACAAGGCCAGCAATTTTGTGGGGAGGGGATAAATCAATTACATCGACCCCAGTGCGTAACTGGTACTTATTTAATCGACCCCGAAAGGATGAAAGGGAAAGTTGACCTCGGCAGAATTTGAACTCAGAACGTGAAGTTACATGAACTGCTGCAAAGTTTGTCATAGTATTAGAAGTAGTAGTAGTGGTGGTGGGGGTGGTTGATGTAGTATTTGTTGTAGTAGTAGTAGTAGTAGTAAGTAGTAGTAGTAGTGGTGGTTGTGGTGGCGGCAGTGGTGATGTTGGTGGTGGTAGATGTAGTGTTCGTAGTAGCAGTAGAAGCAGCAGCAGCAGCAATACCAGTGGTAGTAGTAGTGATGGTTGTGGTGGTGGTAGATGTAGTTTTCGTAGCAGTAGTAGTAGCAGCAGCAGCAGCAATACCAGTAGTAGTAGTTGTAGTAGTAGCAACAGCAGCAGTTTTGATGATGGTTGTGGTAGTGGTTGTGGTGGCGGCAGTGGTGGTAGTTGTCTTGGTGGTGGTAGATGTGTTCGTAGTAGTAGTAGAAGCAGTAGCAGTAGTAGTAGTAGTGATGGTTGTGGTTGTAGTGGTGGTAGTTGTCTTGGTGGTGGTAGATGTAGTTTTCGTAGTAGTAGTAATAGCAGCAGCAGCAGCAATACCAGTAGTAGTAGTAGTAGTAGCAGCAGCAGCAGCAGTTGTGATGATGGTAGTGGTTTTGGTGATGGCAGTGGTGATAGTAGTAGTAGTGGTGAAGGTGGTTTTCATGGTGTTGCTGATGGTGGTGATGATGGACACTGGACATTGAACAATACATCAGGTCAAGGGGTCAACCACCCGCACCCCTAAGCGTTATCCCCTATGAACCCTGTCATGCCCTAACCCTACAGAACTCCCCCCAGACTTGTGACGCTCTACCGATTCTCTTTGCAACAGGAAGCTAAATGTGCCTACTGTATATTACTGATAGCCATCTTCTGGATCAGCGAGGCCCTGCCCATAGCCGTCACTGCGCTCCTGCCCCTGGTGTTGTTCCCGATGTTGGGGGTCGCTGAAGCAAAGTCCATAGCCGGAAATTATGTCAACGTGAGTAAAGTGTATTTATTTGTCTTTTATTCAAAGAAACATCACCCAAATTGTAAATGTACAATCATCATCATCATTATCATCACCATTATCGCCATAACTACCATGTATATATTATATATATATATATATATATATATAAAAATATTTAAAAATTGAGGGAGATAAATTAATATTAATTTTAATATCAATTTAAAACCAGTAGTCCAGCATTCAAAAAATCTGAAGAGTCAGAGAAAATTCAAATATATGTGTATATTGGCAGGGCTGGCCTGCTAGGTAGCCAGCCAGAATGCTAGAAAAAGATCATCAACGATCAAACTACAAGGGAAATTCTCTAGAGGAAGAATTCAGCGAACACCAGAACCAAATTTGGCGGGCAGGACATATGAAAAATTAAATAAAAAACAGACTTAAATGCATACCTCGGTTTCGGTCTTAACAAAAGAATTACTTGCATAATTCAAGTGTCCGTGACTTCTTCAGTACATTCGGTCCTCGAGATGCAAACCGCAAGACTAACCCCAGCTCTCTGTGTCAAGACAGACACGTGCTTAGTCTTACTGATTACATCGGGAATAAAATTTCAAATGTCTTGGTTCTGGCGCGCTAAGAGACTCCTGAAGCGAAGGGCTGCAGTGAATGATTCACTGCGGGTAATGCTTACAACTAGGGAACGTATTTATTTAAATATTTAAAAATTGAGGGAGATAAATTAATATTAATTTTAATATCAATTTAAAACCAGTAGTCCAGCATTCAAAAAATCTGAGGAGTCAGAGAAAATTCAAATATATGTGTATATTGGCAGGGCTGGCCTGCTAGGTAGCCGGCCAGAATGCTAGAAAAAGATCATCAACGATCAAACTACAAGGGAAATTCTCTAGAGGAAGAATTCAGCGAACCCAGAACCAAATTTTATTTAATTTTTCATATGTCTCTGCCCGCCAAATTTGGTTCTGGTGTTCGCTGAATTCTTCCTCTAGAGAATTTCCCTTGTAGTTTGATCGTTGATGATCTTTTTCTAGCATTCTGGCCGGCTACCTAGCAGGCCAGCCCTGCCAATATACATATTATATATAATATATATATATATATATATATATATATATACCATACATACACATGTATGTATGTGTGTGACCTCGTGTGTACCGTTGGCGATTTTTTTCCTCCGTCTTTCCTTCTCATATGTTTCCGACGAAGAGCTCCACTCGAAACGTTAAATCCTCCTTCTTTCCTGAGCGTCCAATACTATATTTGTTCCACGTCCTCGCGTTGTTTTTTTTTGTGCTTTCTTGTTTGGATTAACTATATATATATATACATACATACATAGATACATACATACATACATATATATATATATATATCATCATCATCATCGTTTAACATTTGTTTTCCATGCTAGCATGGGTTGGATGGTTTGACTGGGGTCTGGGAAGCCAGGAGGCTGCACCAGGCCCCAATCTGATCTGGCAGTGTTTCTACAGCTGGATGCCCTTCCTAACACCAACCACTGTCAGAGTATAGTGGGTGCTTTTTACATACCACCGGCACAGGGGCCAGAGGAGCTGGCATTGACCACGATCAGATGGTGCTTTTTACATACCACCGGCACAGGAGCAGGGGTCACAACTACAATTTCCTTTTGATTTGATTTTGATATTGCTGATGTTGATGTACTTGACTGAATAGGTCCCCTCATGTACAGCATGTCACCCTACGATCCAAGGTACTTTTTGAGTGGGCTGGTTATGCGACACTGGTGTATGTTACAGCTGTGGACTCACTTTATTTGCCGGGTCTTCTCAGTCACACCATACCTCCAGAGAGTGGAGGCGCAATGGCCCAGTGGTTAGGGCAGCGGACTCACGGTCATAGGATCGCGGTTTCGATTCCCAGACCGGGCGTTGTGAGTGTTTATTGAGCGAAAACACCTAAAAGCTCCACGAGGCTCCGGCAGGGGATGGTGGTGATCCTGCTGTACTCTTTCACCACAACTTTCTCTCACTCTTACTTCCTGTTATGTTGTACATGTATTCAAGGGGCCGGCCTTGTCACTCTCTGTGTCATGCTGAATATCCCCGAGAACTACGTTAAGGGTGCACGTGTCTGTGGAGTGCTCAGCCACTTACACATTAATTTCACGAGCAGGCTGTAACCAATGGAGTGCTTCC
>NC_043024.1:9973636-9978636 GCF_006345805.1 Octopus sinensis
ACACATCACATCATATATACATACACACGTCCATCCCTCTCATACGCACTAATACTCTCTCATACACACACACACACACTCTTCTCATACACACACACACACACTGTTATGTTGGAGCGAGGTCATTTAACCCTATT
Organism: Octopus sinensis; assembly: GCF_006345805.1. Taxonomy (NCBI): domain Eukaryota; kingdom Metazoa; phylum Mollusca; class Cephalopoda; order Octopoda; family Octopodidae; genus Octopus; species Octopus sinensis. The sequence goes on from NC_043024.1 coordinate 9,973,774, forward strand.
ATCTCCCCTAATTTCGCTCTTGCGTCTCACGTTTGATCTTTGACTTCTGGCCGAAATCAGATCGCCATGTTGATTCGCTAGCCTCTGCACGCATATTTTTTTCTCTCCTTCTTTCTGTGTTTCTTCTCTCTCTGTGTATCTTTCTGTTGAAGAGCGTAGGCTCGAAACGTTAAAGACTTGTTTTATATATATTTCCTGAGCGCCATACTAATACAATTGTTTGTTTGTATTCCACCTGCCTTTGTCTTTTGTTTATTTCCGTAAACCTGCCTTCGTCTTTTGTCTATTTTCATAAAGCTTCCCGTTATATATATATATATATATATATATATATAATATGTATGTATGTATGAATGTCTGTATGCATGTATGTATGTGTGTATGCATGTATGTATGTGTGTGTGTATGTATGTATGTATGTATGTCTGTATGTATGTCTGTATGTATGCATCTTTGAATGTATATATGTATGTATGTATGTGTGTGTATGTATGTATGTATATAAATATATATATATATGTGTGTGTGTGTGTATGTATGTATGTATGTATGTATATATATATGTATATATATATATGTGTGTGTGTATGTATGTATGTATGTATATAAATATATATATGTGTGTGTATGTATGTATATAAATATATATATGTGTGTGGTATGTATGTATGTATATAAATATATATATTATATATATATATTATATGTGGTGTGTGTATGATGCATGAAATGTTGTATGTATGTACGTACGTATATATATATATGACTGGTTTCCACACAGCCATGGCCCTCGTCTATCATGGACTTCTCCAAAAAAGTTCCACCTAGTTTCTGTCTTTCCAAATTCCATTCCCAGAACTTGTTGTAATCTAACATCATTGCCCACCATTACAACTTCTCTTCCAGGAATTTTACCAAAGACAAATCCTACACCAGACTCTGTAAAACCGTTTCTTTAGCCATTGCTTATGCTGCCAACACAGGAGGCACTGCTTCCTTAACTGGAACTGGGCCAAATTTGGTCTTAAAGGGACAGTCAGATATGTAAGTATCATCTAGGAACCTTTCAGCGTTCCCTCATATAAATATATAGAGCAACCTACAAATGAAGTTAATACCCATACATATTACTTCTCTCTCTCTCCTCTCTCTCTCTCTCTCTCTTTCTAACATTCTGTCTGTCTCTCTCTCTCTCTCTCCTCTCTCTCTCTCTAACATTCTGTCTATCTGTCTCTCTCTCTTTCTAACATTCTGTCTGTCTGTCTGTCTCTCTCTCTCTCTCTCTCTCTAACATTCTGTCTATCTGTCTCTCTCTCTCTTTCTAACATTCTGTCTCTCTGTCTCTTTCTAACATTCTGTCTCTCTGTCTCTCTCTCTTTCTAACATTCTGTCTCTCTCTCTCCTCTCTCTCTCTCTCTGTCTGTCTCTCTCTCTTTCTAACATTGTCTGTCTGTCTCTCTTTCTAACATTCTGTCTATCTCTCTCTCTCCCTCTCTCTCTTCCCACAGGTTATACCATGCGGCAGGTTTACCCTCTGTGGTGACATTCGCTACATGGATGATGTTTGGATTACCATTGGCATTCGTTAACTTGATTATAATATGGGTTTGGCTAATTATCTTTCAACTACATCGATGGTAAGTACCCCCATCACCCATCATTTAGTACACATATATCTATATAATTCCCGCCATGACCCTCTGGTTCATAAGTCTGCTTTGGAACCAAAGGGTTTCAGGTTCTGTTTCTCTGAGAGGAACACCCAAAGTCTCAGACTGACCAGAATCTTTTGAGTGGAATATGATGGTCAATAGAAACAGGGCGGAAGGCTGTTGCATATACATACATGCACAGACGCACATGCACATACATACATATACAGACACACACAGACACATGTGCACATACATACCCTGGAGTTCAGTCTGACACCCAATATTGAGTGTACCACCCACCCAATACTAAGTCTATCACCCACCCAGCCACTTTTAAGCTGGCCATTCATCCAAGCTTAAGTTTACCACCCAAGATTCAGTCTGCCATCCACCCAACCAAGGTTGTGTATCCACCACTCACCCTATGGTTAAAGAGTCCCCTACCATCTCAGACTCAGTACCAGCTGTAATTACCAATAAATTCCTCAAATTCTTTGTTCTATTTCCAGTCGCCTAAAATCGTGTGTTGGAACCAAAGTCTCAAAGAATGACACCAAAGTCAGAAATATCATTGAACAGCAACTAAAAGCGCTGGGACCAATTTCGTATGTACCATCAACAAAACTACTTTTATCTCCTTCTAGCTTCACCTTTATCACTCCCATTCCATCTTCTGTGAGGTAACCATGTACTTTCTCCACAGCATGAAACCTCTTCTATTCAGGCCCCCTTCTAACATACTTTAATCCTTTATCTCCTAGAATAAAGTTACCTCCTTCTCAGAATAAAGTTATCTCCTGGAATAAAGTTACCCCCTTCTCAGATATTTTGTCCAGGAAATATTTTGTCCAAGGAGGATTTTGTCCAGGGGATATTTTGTCCAAGGAGGATTTTGTCCAGGGGATATTTTGTCCATGGGGGATTTTGTCCAGGGGATATTTTGTCCAGGGGATATTTTGACCATGGGGGATTTTGTCCAGGGGATATTTTGTCCAGGGAGATTTTTCTCCAGGGAATATTTTGTCCAGGGGGATTTTGTTCTCGGCGGGATTTTGTCTGGGTGAGATTTTTGTGAGGGAAAGGATTTTGTCGAGTGGGGGTGGATTTTGTCCTTGGGAGGATTTTATCTGGGGATGAATTTTGTCTGAAGGGGATTTTGTCCTCAGTGTGTTTTGTCTTAGTACCTACATCACCAATACCAGCAGTACAAAAGCCCCCACCTCATATTATCACCACCATACCCTGTGTCCTGACCAAAATTCTTCGATTTATTGCAGATTTGCTCAAGTTCTCATTGGTTTCTGTTTTGTACTCTTGGTTCTGCTCTGGATCACACGTGACCTGCAGCAGGCTGGAGGCTGGCGACTGCTGTTCAAACCCAAGTAAATCTTGTTTTTTATACATTTATTTCTCTGCGAGCTGACAGACACGTTAGCACACCGGGCAAAATGCTTAGCGGTATTTCGTCTGTCGTTACGTTCTGAGTTCAAATTCCGCCGAGGTCGACTTTGCCTTTCATCCTTTCGGGGTCGATAAATAAAGTACCAGTTTCGCACTGGGGGCGATATAATCGACTCAATCCCTTCGTCTGTCCATGTTTGTCCCCTCTATGTTTAGCCCCTTCTGGGCAGTAAAGAAATATATACATTTATTTCTCTCATAGAGTAAGATGGTAAGCTGGAAGAATTGTCGGCGCATTGGAAAACGTGCTTAGCATCATTTTTTGATAATGTGCCTTGTGTCTCCAAGCAATTTTCAGGCTCTGAGCCCACGTTCTATTTAAATAAATATAAACAAAATCCTCATTTTTGCTTTAATGACCATCCAGTTGATGGACTCACCCAGTCTGTTCATAAATCTGCAAGCTCAAACAGCTACCATATTAATCATCACTTTATCTATCTATCTATCTATCCGCTCAGTCGAAATCGACTCTCGGTCACTCGTTGGATCAGTGTCCTCCAGTCAGTTCTATCCTGGGCCGCTTCTTTCAGATTGGCTATGTCCATTCCGGTATCACTCCTGATGGTGTCAAGCCAGCGGGTTCTTGGTCGGCCTCTTCCTCTGTTGCCACTGACCATTCCGAGCATGATGTCCTTCTCCGGGGATTTTCTCCGCATAATATATATATATATATATATCCGCTCAGTCGAAGTCGACTCTCGGTCACTCGTTGGATCAGTGTCCTCCAGTCAGTTCTATCCTGGGCTGCTTCTTTCAGATTGGCTATGTCCATTCCGGTATCACTCTTGATGGTGTCAAGCCAGCGGGTTCTTGGTCGGCCTCTTCCTCTCTTGCCACTGACCATTCTGAGCATGATGTCCTTCTCCAGGGATTTTCACTTTAGATCTATAAAATAACAATATCCAGGTAATACATGGAGCACCTGTCTTAATTTTGTCTTCCACAGGTACGTGACAGATGCTACACCTGCCATCTTTGTGGCCGTTCTTCTGTTCATTTTGCCATCCAACATCTCCTTTTTCACTAGGAAAGGATACAGTATGTACATATATCTACCTGTGTACCTAACTATTTACCTGTTCATCTAACTACCTGCTTCCTTACCTGTGTACCTTATTACTTATCTACCTGCCTATCCATCCACTTATCTGTCTACCTCTTCACCTATCTCATAGCCCACCAGTGTATTCACTTACCTGTATACCTGTCCACTTATATACCTACTTCTGTACTTATCCAACTACCTGCATGACCATGGTCATCTACCTGCATATCTAACACCCCACCTGTCTATCAGTTTCCCTACCTGTCCACCTATCTATCCACCTGATCACACATCCCTATATAAACCTATTCAAATGTTCCCCTATCCATTTTCTGTCCACATATCTTCCCATCCATCCATCCATCCTTCTACGTACCCACCTATTTACCTATATAAATGTCTACCTAATTAACTCTCTACCTATCACTGGAGAACGAAAATTCCCTTATTTGAAAAAATAGGTAGGGATTAACAACATGGGAGGTATCTGCCTGTAAATCAATGTCTTAAAATCTATTCATCTAACCCATGCTAACATGGAAAAATAGACGTTAAAAATAAAAAAACAAACACTTGATGTGTGTGTTTGTTTGTTTGTGTCTTTACTGGATACTGTTTTGTTTCTGTTTATTAGGACAAGACTTTGGAGATTGGACACCCATACTTAACTGGAGAACTGCCGAGAAAAAACTCCCCTGG
>NC_043024.1:9986136-10043636 GCF_006345805.1 Octopus sinensis
TACAGCAAATATTCTGCTCAATACCACAGATTTGCTTTAATGCCCTGATGCAGTACCAGGCAGTGGCTCTCGTGGCTTCTGATCTTAACTGATTGGAAGTGTTATCATGTACATTGTTTTGTCTTGGTATAAAAGATGGGCTACAGCAATTATTCTGCTCAATACCATAGATTTGCTTTAATGCCCTGATGCAGTTCCAGGCAGTGGCTCTCGTGGCTTCTGATCTTAACTGATTGGAAGTGTTATCATGTACATTGTTTTGTCTTGGTATAAAAGATGGGCTACAGCAAATATTCTGCTCAATACCACAGATTTGCTTTAATGCCCTGATGCAGTTCCAGGCAGTGGCTCTCGTGGCTTCTGATCTCAACTGATTGGAAGTGTTATCATGTACATTGTTTTGTCTTGGTATAAAAGATGGGCTACAGCAAATATTCTGCTCAATACCACAGATTTGCTTTAATGCCCTGATGCAGTTCCAGGCAGTGGCTCTCATGGCTTCTGATCTTAACTGATTGGAAGTGTTATCATGTACATTGTTTTGTCTTGGTATAAAAGATGGGCTACAGCAAATATTCTGCTCAATACCACAGATTTGCTTTAATGCCCTGATGCAGTTCCAGGCAGTGGCTCTCATGGCTTCTGATCTTAACTGATTGGAAGTGTTATCATGTACATTGTTTTGTCTTGGTATAAAAGATGGGCTACAGCAAATATTCTGCTCAATACCACAGATTTGCTTTAATGCCCTGATGCAGTTCCAGGCAGTGGCTCTCGTGGCTTCTGATCTCAACTGATTGGAAGTGTTATCATGTACATTGTTTTGTCTTGGTATAAAAGATGGGCTACAGCAAATATTCTGCTCAATACCACAGATTTGCTTTAATGCCCTGATGCAGTTCCAGGCAGTGGCTCTCATGGCTTCTGATCTTAACTGATTGGAAGTGTTATCATGTACATTGTTTTGTCTTGGTATAAAGATGGGCTACAGCAAATATTCTGCTCAATACCACAGATTTGCTTTAATGCCCTGATGCAGTTCCAGGCAGTGGCTCTCATGGCTTCTGATCTTAACTGATTGGAAGTGTTATCATGTACATTGTTTTGTCTTGGTATAAAAGATGGGCTACAGCAAATATTCTGCTCAATACCACAGATTTGCTTGTCAGTTGTTTGACTTTAACCAGATGAGCATGTCCCTTAGTGGCTGACGATATGTGCATTTCTGATCACAAGCAGAAGTAGTGGGGGAGCATCATAGTCATGTACTGAGAGGAATTCTTGGGTGGTTTGAATAATTCACCTTTGGAAACATGGGTGGTTCTTTCAACATCCTTAAACAACACCTATTCAGGGACCTTTTGAGCAGGATTGGCTACTCACCTGGGCTCCACCTGCAAGGTCATGCATTGTTTATCTTGATGAGGTCACCATGTCGTGCACATATGGTTGTGATGCCCATGCCTGGTGTACCTTTATCAGACGGGTAGTCATGATGGGTATTTTGGGCTTCCTAAATTTGTGCCCTAGTATAATATCATCAATGCTGATCATTAGTAGTAATATATACATACATACATACATACATACATATATGTATGTATATATATATATATATATATATATATATATATATATATATATCCACCAAAGTATCAAGGTAACTGTAGGTTACCCCACTCGGCACCCTAACAATAGACTCCCTGTCCTTGATACTGAACTTTAGTTGGAGACTGTGAACAACAGAGTGCAGCTCCTCCACTCCTATTACATGAAACCTGTAACTTCAAAATATGTTGTCCCCAATAACTCAGCTTTGTCACACAACATGAAAATCAACATACTAATAGCAGACCTAGTTAGGATAATGAACAACATGTACTCACTATGCAAACCCTATGAAACTAGGAAACATGTACAGAACTTCATGCACCACATGTAATTCTCTGGATATGGTCAGAAAGATAGGGCTTGGGTATACAGGGGAGCTAGAAAGAAGTTAGATAGCATTATATATAATGAAACCAAGGATGCCTGCTCCACATTAATATCTATGTGTATACGTAGGTATACGTGTGTAGAATGCATCCCCACTTTTGGCACTATTTTGTTAGTAAACAGTAAGAACTGTGTCTAAAGTATATACTCTTTACTCTTTTACTTGTTTCAGTCATTTGACTGCGGCAATGCTGGAGCACCGCCTTTTAGTCGAGCAAATCAACCCCGGGACTTATTCTTTGTAAGCCCAGTACTTATTCTATCGGTCTCTTTTTGCCGAACCGCTAAGTGACGGGGACGTAAACACACCAGCATCGGTTGTCAAGCGATGCTAGGGGGACAAACACAGACACACGAACACAGACACACAAGCACACACACACATATATATATATATACATATATACGACAGGCTTCTTTCAGTTTCCGTCTACCAAATCCACTCACAAGGCATTGGTCGGCCCGGGGCTATAGCAGAAGACACTTGCCCAAGATGCCACGCAGTGGGACTGAACCCGGAACCATGTGGTTGGTTAGCAAGCTACTTACCACACAGCCACTCCTGCACCTATATATATATATATATTATATATATATATACACATACATACATATATACAACAGGCTTCTTTCAGTTTCCGTCTACTAAATCCACTCACAAGGCATTGGTCGGCCCGGGGCTATAGCAGAAGACACTTGCCCAAGATGCCACGCAGTGGGACTGAACCCGGAACCATGTGGTTGGTTAGCAAGCTACTTACCACACAACCACTCCTGCACCTATATATATATATATATATATATATATATATATATATATTATATATATATATAATACATACATACATATATACAACAGGCTTCTTTCAGTTTCCGTCTACCAAATCCACTCACAAGGCATTGGTCGGCCCGGGGCTATAGCAGAAGACACTTGCCCAAGATGCCATGCAGTGGGACTGAACCCGGAACCATGTGGTTGGTTAGCAAGCTACTTACCACACAGCCACTCCTGCGCATGTATTACTACTCCGAATGTGGACAGTTCGTGTAACATGTAAAGCAAATAAACACGTAAAATGATAACAATGCCTTCATTTGAGTTGTCCATCACCCATCAAGAACGAAACTACACATAACAGTGCCTGCCCTACATACAGAAGTAAAGACTGGAATAGGATACAGAGAGTTTGTGACAAAGCAAACACGATGAACACATGGTACAAGTCCAACATGTGGGATTACGTCAGCAGCTGGGGAGCTGACCGGAACTTGGGGCTGACCGGAACTTGGGGCTGACCGGAACTTGGGGCTGACCGGAAGGGGCAGCGGTGACATGCGCGCATGCAGCGAGGGCAGGATTCTGCCTTTTCGAGTCAGGTCGCTGAGCAGGTACGACGGGTCATCACGTTGTTTAAGGTTGGGAGAAGCAGCTGCTATTTCTAGCATTCGGGTCAGGCTGTGTTGAAGGATCCATTACCGCTGAAGGGTCTCCATCTGAGCGAAAAGAAGGTAGGTGCCTTTATTTTGAATCTCTTGCATACACCACACAATAAATATCAAAGTGTGATGTTTGTGGAGGCCACAGTCGATGGAGAACTAGCCCGAAGGTTTAGGAAAGCTCTGAGGGAGACCGAACTCAACATTAAGATTGTTGAAAAGCCAGGGAACTTCATCATATCACAGTTATGTAGGATGTGTCCCTTTGAGAATGCCACATGCATGAATGGTAACTGCATGGTGTGTAAAATTAACCCTGGCATTAACTGTAGAACTAGAAATATAGTCTACAAAGGTGGCGAGCTGGCAGAAACGTTAGCACACCAGACGAAATGCTTACCGGTATTTCATCCGTCGTTTGGTTCTGAGTTCAAATTCTGCCAAAATCGACTTTGCCTGTCATCCTTTCGGGGTCGATTAAATAAGTACCAGTTATGCACTGTGGTCGATATAATCGACTTAATCCGTTTGTCTGCCCTTGTTTGTCCCCTCTATATTTAGCCCCTTGTGGGTAGTAAAGAAATAGGTATTTCGTCTGCTGTTATGTTCTGAGTTCAAATTCCGCCGAGGTCAACTTTGTCTTTCATCATTTTGGGGCCGATTAAATAAGTACCAGTTATGCACTGGGGTCGATATAATCGACTTAATCCGTTTGTCTGTCCTTGTTTGTCCCCTCTATGTTTAGCCCCTTGTGGGTAGTAAAGAAATAGGTATTTCGTCTGCCGCTACGTTCTGAGTTCAAATTCCGCCGAGGTCGACTTTGCCTTTCATCCTTTCAGGGCTGATTAAATAAGTACCAGTTATGCATTGCTGTCAATATAATCGACTTTATCCGTTTGTTTGCCCCCTCTATGTTTAGCCCCTTGTGGGTAGTAAAGAAATAAGAAATGTAATCGACAACATAAGGTGCTTGTAAAGACAAGAACATGACATACATAGGGGTGACATCTAGAAGCATTGCAGAAAGATTAGATGAACATTTGAAACAATATGATGACAAACAACAGTCCACCATACTCTGCCAACATACCAAAGACCAACAAGGAAGCCACCTGGGTCAACTTGACATCCACATTTTATCCAAGCAGCCGAAGAACCCTGCACTCAGACAAATACAGGTGTATGTATAAATGAAACGTACCCCGTACTAAATAAGAAATACACATAGAGAGTAGTGATACCCCTATACCCATAGTATATACATATACAGGTAGATATGTTAGAAGGCTATGATATAGGTGAATATATATGTGTATATATATATATATATATATATATATATATATATATATATATATATGTATATATATATATATAACAATTGCAGCGTGGAAGGTGTTTGTAAGCCATTTAAGAAACATGGAAAAACCGTTCGATTCACTTCAATATTTAAGTTTAATTTGTCAAAATATTTTCGTCGCTTTAAGACCGCGACCTGTTCACTGACAAAAATCCGAGGGAACAGGTCGCGGTCTTATAGCGACGAAAATATTTTGACAAATTAAACTTAAATGTTGAAGTGAATCGAACGGTCTTTGTGTGTTCTTAAATGGCTTACAAACACCTTCCACGCTGCAATTGTTTTCGTTCCAGCACACGGTCTCAGATCAAATCACTTGCTATGCAAGTACATCTCTGTAATATATATATATATATATATATATATATATATATATATAGGTAGGTAGGTAAACACATATATATATAGGTAGGTGTTGCACTCATGATCAGAAGATCATGGTTTCAAAACCTAGACTAAGCGGTTCATTGTGTTCTTGAGCAAGAGGGTTCCTCTCCTATTGTTCTGCGATCACTTTGACCCCTGATGCATAGCACACCATCCACCTGTTCAGACAATGTCAATTTGATGGAGAGAGGGAGCTAACATGCAGCACACCCATCTGATCATTGGGGACAAATAATTGATGTAGGTTGTTTTGCAAAAACTGAACCCTCATATATCACCTTCAACTGGAGAGTCCATCAAATATATATATATATATATATATATATATGTATATATGTATATGTATATATATCCTTTAATCCTTTAAAATGTTTTAGTCCGAAGGCCGCGGCAATGCTGGGGCACCACCGCTGAATGAGCTACACTAATATGTGAATCCACCTCTGATACGTGGCACTTGATCAACAAGGGAGTTCGACGCTGCTGCCCGCATCTGCGTCTCCTGTGGTGAGGTAGGTTCATCTGGGACTCCCGACAAGAAGAGATCCAGTTTAGTTTTAAAGAAACCCACATCCACACCATGTAAGTCTCTCAGGCATTTAGGGAGGATGTTAAAGAGCTGTGGTCCTCTGAAACCCAAGCTGTTGCAAGCTTATATATATATATATATACTCTTCAGACGGGAAGAGTGGGGTAACAGCTATTATTTTGAATCGGTACTATGAAGTTTGCAAATGGGAAAACCATTGATACTGTTGGCTGTAGACTCCGCCAACACCACCACCACCACTATCACCAACACCACCACCACCACTATCACCAACACCACCACCACCACTATCACCAACACCACCACCACCACTATCACCAACACCACCACCACCACTATCACCAACACCACCACCACCACTATCACCAACACCACCACCACCACTATCACCAACACCGCTACAGCCATGATCACAACCACCACCACTGCTGCTATTGACATGATCACCACCATCACTTCCATCTCCACCACCAGTCACCACCACCATCACCACCACCACCACTACAGCACCATCTCCTCCACCACCACCACCACCATCACCACAACCATCAACACCACAACCACTGAGATCACCACCACCACCACCACCACCACCAACACCACTACCATCACAACCATCACCACTGACACTGCCACTATCACCATCACCACCACCACCACAACCATGATCACAATCATCACCACTACCACCACCATCACCACCACCACTGCACCATCTCCTCCACCACACCACCACCATCACCACAACCATCAACACCGCAATCACTGAGACCACCATCGCCACCACCGCCACGACCACCACCAGCACCACCTCCACTGTCACCATGTCACTAGTATTGTCACTGCCACCACCACCACCACCACCACCACCCATACCTTCAAGACTACCTGCAGCAAGTGCGCCATCACCACCTTCAACGCCAACAGTACAACCACTACCGGTGATACCAAAACAACCACCGCTACTATTACTACTGCTTCTAAAGCCAACGGTTACAGAGGAGACAACTTTCCCTTTGCAAAACTACAACTTTGTGACAACCAATGCTGGTATGTTTACGTCCCCTGTAACTTAGCGGTTCGGCAAAAGAGACTGATAGAATAAGTACTGGGCTTACAAAAGAATAAGTCCCGGGGTCGATTTGCTCGACTAAAGGCGGTGCTCCAGCATGGCCACAGTCAAATGACTGAAACAAGTAAAAGAGTAAAGAGATATAAGGGTACTGCACTGTATATTGTCTCCCTCTCAAAAGTGACAGTTTTTTTTTTAACCATTTTTTTTTACCATTTTTTAACCATTTTTTAAAACCATTTTTTAAACCATTTTTTTAACCATTTTTTAAACCATTTTTTAAACCATTTTTTAAAACCATTTTTTAAACAATTTTTTTAACCATTTTTAAACCATTTTTCTTAACCATTCCTCTTCTCTCTTTTCAGGTTTCCACTGGTTTCTTGATAAACGTAATCTGTGTCCTTACGCTGACATTGGCCGTCCACACATGGGGCGAATTAATATTTCACTTCAATGAAGTACCCAGTGCCTTTCTAATAAATGCCAACACAACAGTCAATGCCACCGTCCTTAACAGTGGCCAGTAATTCTTAAAAATCCTCTCTGTGATTTTACTGGACTTTGTAAAGGAACAAAATAAACTTCGAGATTCAGAAATAAATTTTGATTTTAATATTCATTTCTTACATAAGAATATATATATATTTATGTGTGTGTGTGTGTGTGGAGGCACAATGCCTGGTGGTTAGAGCAGTGGACTCGTGGTTTCAAATCTCAGACTGGGTGATGTGTGTGTTTATGAGCGAAACACCTAAGCTCCACGCGGCTCCGGCAGAAGGTAATGCCGAACTTCTGCTGACTCTTTCACCACAACTTTCTCTCACTCTTTCCTCCTGCATCTTGCAGCTCACCTGCGAGGGACTGGCATCCCGTCCAGGTGGGGAACCTATACGCCAAGGAAACTGGCCCTTATGAGCCAGGCATGGCTCGAGAAGGAACAAACAGGTGTGTATATGTATCTATATATGTATACAATGTGACCGCGTGTGTACCGTTGGCGATTTATTTTTCCTGTCTTCCCTTCTCCCATGTTTCCGATGAAGAGCTCCGCTCGAAACGTTAAACCCTCCTTCTTCCCTTCCTTCCTGAGTATCCAATAATACTATATTTGTTCAATGTCCTCGTGTTGTTGTGTTTTCTTGTTTGGATTAACTATATATATGTATCTGTTTACTGTTAAAACTGACCAGATCCAACCTCTCACACTTGCCTTACAATGTCATTCTAAAACCACATCATCAAAATCTCAAAGCCACAAGATAATGCATGATTAATTCCAAATAATGTGAATAAAAAAGCAATAGATTTGGCTGATAAATCTTAACATCAAAGGTTCAAATCAGACCCCAATCAATTACAAATGATAAAAATCACTTTTTTTAAAAAACAAAATCAAAATGTTGTTTAAAGACAGTGACATGTAGATGGAGGTTTCAATCTCTGCCAGGAGCTACAAAGAGAATTTTTGCTACATAGTTTTATTTTATGTATCTGGAGAGATGGAAAAGAAGAAAAATATCCTTAATAAGGTCCTGGGCACTTTTGAACTCTGCAACAGGATGTTTCTATACATTTTTGCAAACCAAGGACGTTAAATAGACCTCCTTGACTCAAGTTAGAGAAGGGGTGCGTATTATACTCAAGGTTTAGGTTTTTCAGAGGTACAGCCCCCTAAAAATCCCCTGCATATTATACTCAAGGATTTACGGTAGATAGGATCAATAAACAATCATTAATATAGCTTCAGATACTTCCCTTTTTTATGTAAATAGTGTCACTGACTTTGTGGTACAGTGAAAAAGAAGGTTTGTACGAAGGTAAAGGTTGAAGGTTCAATTTCTCTTGGATATTACTACGTAATTTTAGTTTTTGTTTTATTCATCTCTAAAGGAGGTGAAGGGGCAAACATTTTAAGCCAGACCCCAGGAAAAGATTGAACTCTTGTTCTGGATATTCTATGCTCATCTCTCTACATGTCTTTATAAACAAGACTATAAAAGTTTAGCTGAAAAAAAATGAGATATGGCGAACCATTCCACAAAAGTTTAGCTGAAAAGAAAATGAGATATGGCGAACCATTCTACAAAAGTTTAGCTGAAAAAAAAATGAGATAGGGCGAACCATTCTACAAAAATTTAACTGGAAAGAAAATGAGATATGGTGAACCATTCTACAAAAGTTTAGCTGAAAAAAAAAAAAAGAAATGGTGAACCATTCTACGAAAATTTAGCTGAAAAAAAATGAGATAGGGCGAACCATTCTACAAAAGTTTAGCTGAAAAGAAAATGAGATATGGCGAACCATTCTACAAAAGTTTAGCTGGAAAAAAAATGAGATATGGCGAACCATTCTACAAAAATTTAACTGGAAAGAAAATGAGATATGGTGAACCATTCTACAAAAGTTTAGCTGAAAAAAAATGAGATAGGGCGAACCATTCTACAAAAATTTAGCTGAAAAAAAATTAGATAGGGCGAACCATTCTACAAAAGTTTAGCTGAAAAAAAAATGAGATTTGGCGAACCATTCTACAAAAATTTAGCTGAAAAAAAATTAGATAGGGCGAACCATTCTACAAAAGTTTAGCTGAAAAAAAAATGAGATATGGCGAACCATTCTACAAAAATTTAACTGGAAAGAAAATGAGATATGGTGAACCATTCTACAAAAGTTTAGCTGAAAAAAAAAAAAGAAATGGTGAACCATTCTACGAAAATTTAGCTGAAAAAAAATGAGATAGGGCGAACCATTCTACAAAAGTTTAGCTGAAAAGAAAATGAGATATGGCGAACCATTCTACAAAAGTTTAGCTGGAAAAAAAATGAGATATGGCGAACCATTCTACAAAAATTTAACTGGAAAGAAAATGAGATATGGTGAACCATTCTACAAAAGTTTAGCTGAAAAAAAATGAGATAGGGCGAACCATTCTACAAAAATTTAGCTGAAAAAAAATTAGATAGGGCGAACCATTCTACAAAAGTTTAGCTGAAAAAAAAATGAGATTTGGCGAACCATTCTACAAAAATTTAGCTGAAAAAAAATTAGATAGGGCGAACCATTCTACAAAAGTTTAGCTGAAAAAAAAATGAGATATGGCGAACCATTCTACAAAAATTTAGCTGAAAATAAAATGAGATTTGGCGAACCATTCTACAAAAATTTAGCTGAAAATAAAATGAGATTTGGCGAACCATTCTACAGACTTCATAATAATTGTTCCAAATTTTAGCAGAAACCTGGGTGTCAGCCACAGAGGAACAATACCAAAGTTCACCTGGATGGGATTTGAACTCAGCATGTCAAGAAATGAAACAGGTTTTCCTGTTGGTTTGGTTATAATTCACATTCATTGCAAATAGATTTAAATATACCATTTTTCAGGTAATATTTGTTGTTGTTTCAATGGTCTTGTGGGTAAAGATGTATGTGAACAGCAGCCTGGGCTGAGGTTCAATCCCACCCAGGGCTTGTAGGCTTAGAAAGTTTTCGAATTTTTTTTGGAGATAAAAATAAAAAAGATGAGTTGTTCTGCTAGAGATTGAAACCTGTATCACTTTTGTCACTGGCTAGTAACACCCTTACCCACAGGGCCAATTAGCTTGCCACAATATTTGGGTTGTAAATTGCATATTTAAATCTATAACATCGATAATTAATTAAAAAAATGGTTCGCCATTTCTCATTTTTATTTCAGCTAAATTTTTGTAGAATGGTTCGCCATTTCTCATTTTTATTTCAGCTAAATTTTTATAGAATGGTTCGCCATATCTCATTTTTTTTTCAGCTAAATTTTTGTAGAATGGTTCGCCATTTCTCATTTTCTTTTCAGCTAAATTTTTGTAGAATGGTTCGCCATATCTCATTTTTTTTTTCAGCTAAATTTTTATAGAATGGTTCGCCATATCTCAATTTTTTTTCAGCTAAATTTTTGTAGAATGGTTCGCCATATCTCATTTTTTTTTCAGCTAAATTTTTGTAGAATGGTTCGCCATATCTCATTTTCTTTTCAGCTAAATTTTTAAAGAATGGTTCGCCATATCTCATTTTCTTTTCAGCTAAATTTTTGTAGAATGGTTCGCCATATCTCATTTTTTTTTCAGCTAAATTTTTAAAGAATGGTTCGCCATATCTCATTTTTTTTTCAGCTAAATTTTTGTAGAATGGTTCGCCATTTCTCATTTTCTTTTCAGCTAAATTTTTAAAGAATGGTTCGCCATTTCTCATTTTCTTTTCAGCTAAATTTTTGTAGAATGGTTCGCCATATCTCATTTTTATTTCAGCTAAATTTTTGTAGTATGGTTCGCCATATCTCATTTTCTTTTCAGCTAAATTTTTGTAGAATGGTTCGCCATATCTCATTTTTATTTCAGCTAAATTTTCGTAGAATGGTTCGCCATATCTCATTTTTTTTTCAGCTAAATTTTTGTAGAATGGTTCGCCATATCTCATTTTTTTTTCAGCTAAATTTTTATAGAATGGTTCGCCATATCTCATGTTTTTTCCAGCTAAATTTTGTAGAATGGTTCGCCATATCTCATGTTTTTTCCAGCTAAATTTTGTAGAATGGTTCGCCATATCTCATTTTTTTTTCAGCTAAATTTTGTAGAATGGTTCGCCATATCTCATTTTTTTTTCAGCTAAATTTTGTAGAATGGTTCGCCATATCTCATGTTTTTTCCAGCTAAATTTTGTAGAATGGTTCGCCATATCTCATTTTTTTTTCAGCTAAATTTTTGTAGTCTTGTTTATAAAGACATGTAGAGAGATGAGCATAGAATATCCAGAACAAGAGTTCAATCCTTTCCAGGGGTCTGGCTTAAAATGTTTGCCCCTTCACCTCCTTTAGAGATGAATAAAACAAAAACTAAAATTATGTAATAAGAACATCCAAGAGAAATTGAACCTCCAACCTTTACCTTCGTACAAACCTTCTTTTTCACTGTACCACAAAGTCAGTGACACTATTTACATAAAAAAGGGAAGTATCTTAAGCTATATTAATGATTACTTATTGATCCTATGTACGGTAAATCCTTGAGTATAATACGCAAGGGATTTTTAGGGGGCTGTACCTCTGAAAAACCTCAACCTTGTGTATAATACACACCCCTTCTCTAACTTGTGTCAAGGAGGTCTATATAATATAATGCAAAGTGTAGCTTTTTTGTGAATTTTGTTTGCATATTACATCGACCCCAGTGTGTAACTGGTACTTAATTTATCGACCCCGAAAGGATGAAAGGCAAAGTCAACCTCGGTGGAATTTGAACTCAGAACATAGCAGCAAAGAAAATACTGCTAAGCATTTTGCCTGGCGTGCTAACGATTCTGCCAGCTTGCCGCCCTAATGTTTATTAAGTACCAGTTGAGCACTGGGGTTGATGTAATCAACTGCCACCCCCCCTCGACCAAAATTTCAGGCCTTGGCACTGTAATAGAATGGATTGTTATTATTATTGAGTGTGAGAGCAGTGCATGCCATCAAAGTGACACTGGGGTAAAATATACGAAGCCCAATATACCCATCATGACTACCCGTCTGATAAGGGTACACCAGGCACATGCATCACAACTATATGTGCGCGACATGGTGATCTCATATCAAGATAAACAGCTCATGACCTTGCAGGTGGGGCCCAGTTAGAATTTTCTTCAGGTTGAGTAGCCCATCCCGCTCAAAAGGTCCCTGAATAAAGGTTGTTTAAGGATGTTGAAGAACCACCCATGTTTCCAGAGGTGAATTATTCAAACCCCAAAGAATCCCTCTCAACACATGGTTATGATGCTCCCCCACTACTTCTGCTTGTGATCAGAGATGCACATATCGTCAGCCACTAAGGGACATGCTCAACTGGTTAAGGTCAAACAACTGACAAGCAAATCTGTGGTATTGAGCAGAATATTTGCTGTAGCCCATCTTTTAAACCAAGACAAAACAATGTACATGATAACACTTCCAATCAGTTGAGATCAGAAGCCATGAGAGCCACTGCCTAGTACTGCAAGGGGTAGTCGAATTGGTAGCACTGTGTCAGGCACTGAAGGTATGGGGCTAAGATGTTAAGGTATTCGGCTCATGATCATAAGGTCCTGTGTTCAATTCCTGGTGGTGCATTGTGATCTTGAGCAAGAAACTTCATTCCACTTTATTGCTCCAGTCCACTCAGCTGGTGAAAGTGAGTAGGACCTGTATTTCAATGGGACCAGCTTTCTCACATTCTGTGCCACAACTGAATTTCCCCGAGAACCATATGAAGGGCACACATGCTTGTAAAGTGCTCAGCCACTTCCATGTTAATTCTAAAAGTAGGTTGTTCTGTCGATCGGATCAAATGGAACCCTCGTCACCATGACAACAGGGTGCCAGGCTATTTCAGACAAATGGTCTTGCAGTATCTATTTATTTTTGTGGCCGTTGCCAGCCTTGCCTGGCCCCCGTGCCGGTGGCACGTAAAAAGCACCATCCAATCGTGGCTGTTTGCCAGCCTCATCTGGCACGTAAAAAGCACCCACTACACTCACGGAGTGGTTGGCGTTAGGAAGGGCATCCAGCTGTAGAAACACTGCCAGATCAGACTGGGCCCGGTGCAGCCTCCTGGCTTCCCAGACCCCAGTTGAACTGTCCAACCCATGCTAGCATGGAAAACGGACATTAAACGATGATGATTCATTTCAAATCCCTCTGAGGTTAATTTTGCTAAACACATTTTTTAGGGGTGGGGTGGGGTGCAATAAGGTCCCATTACTGAGGGTTGCTTTAGGAAATTGGTTACGTTCAGTCCTGAAAACCCCATGGGGCCTCACCTTCCGCAATGTACACCTGTGACGGGTCACACATCATAATTGCTCCCTACCCGTGAGGTGTTAAAGCCCTCACCTCACACCACTCCAACCCCACCCCATTAGCTAGGAATGACTTTTTAACATTGAGTTCAAATCCTAGTGAGAGGATAAAAAATGCAACGAAGAGGTGGGGAGGGAGTTCAAGATGTATCCGAGTGATGAACTTTGTTCAATCAATCAATCAATCATATCAATCAAGAAATAAAAACTATAAGTCAAATTGTAATTATTTAAATTTTTTTTTATAAAAATTTAATTCAATATGTTTATTTTTTTATAATTTTTTTCTGTTTGTTATATTAAAGAAACGGTAGAAAAATAGAGTAAAAAAATTAAGGAAAGAAGGAGAAAAAAAAGTTACACCTGAATACGTTTGTATGATTCTCTTTTGCGGTGCCGAAAACACATCGTAGCAATAACTACGATAAGAAGGAAAAAAATGGCAAACACAACGGTGATGAGAGTAGCTGAGGAAACTGCAAAAGATTTTGAAGGGGAAATAAAAAGTGATTTTAAGGTTTTTTTTTTTTTGGAATTTTTTTTTTTAAATATCAACAGCAACAAAAACAAAAAAAATATATAAAATTGTAAAAAAAAAATGACAGGTAAAAAAATAACAGTGAAATAACAGCTAAATAACAATTATTATATTCTCAACTTCCTGAGTGTCACAGAACTGCATGATACAAGTATGAGACATTTCGGCACAGCTGTCTCGGCACTGCCTTTTTGGCATCACTGATTTGATGCTGACCTATTCGACATCACCAATTTGATGCTGACCTATTTGACATCACTGATTTGATGCTGACCTATTTGACATCACTGATTTGATGCTGACCTATTTGACATCACCGATTTGATGCTGACCTATTTGACATCACCGATTTGATGCTGACCTATTTGACATCAATGATTTGATGCTGACCTATTTGACATCACCGATTTGATGCTGACCTATTTGACATCAATGATTTGATGCTGACCTATTTGACATCACCGATTTGATGCTGACCTATTTGACATCACTGATTTGATGCTGACCTATTTGACATCACTGATTTGATGCTGACCTATTTGACATCACTGATTTGATGCTGACCTATTTGACATCACCGATTTGATGCTGACCTATTTGACATCACTGATTTGATGCTGACCTATTTGACATCACTGATTTGATGCTGACCTATTTGACATCACCGATTTGATGCTGACCTATTTGACATCAGACATTTTAATGTCACTCTCTCCCTTTCTGTTAATGGTGTGAGTTTATGAGGAGAGGGAAAGTGTTCATGACAATCATGTTCAACTGATATACCATAAATCCTCGAATATTATCCGCATTTTTCCCCCAAAATTTAAAGGTCAAAATCCCTAGTGCGTACTATATACGAGGTTAAAAATAAAAATTATTTTCATTACCGTGGCAAACAATAGATACTTAATCAAATACTAGTATTAAATGTTTGAACTACTGTGGGTCTTTACTAGTGTTTTTTTTATAAATGGGACTTAAACCTGTACATTAATCTCCAATAAAACATTTTATACATTACATGCCCATAAAATGCCTCGTAGATCTTGAGAACGGAGGGGGCATTGGAGAAAATGATCTTGTGTCATGTGAGGAAAGTTTCGAGTGTGACAGAGAGACAGAAACAGGTGTTTTGCTGTAGAGGAGGCACATGGTCACCTGGTCATTAATCAAGCATTATCATGTAGCTTCAAAATTTCGACAAGGCATATGTTTATTTTTACCATGGCATTGTAGGGTAGGTGCAAGAGGTTGGATCTGGCCAGTTTGAACATAAAAAGAATAGAATATTTGAGCCAGGTATAACCAGTTTAAATATATATGTTTATATGTGTGGATGTATATGAATCTATATATGTATACATGTATATATATATGTATCTGTTTACTGTTAAAACTGGCCAGATCCAGCCTCTCACACTTGCCCTACAATGTCATTCTAAAACCACATCATCAAAATCTCAAAGCCACAAGATAATGCATGATTAATTCCAAATAATGTGAATAAATAAGCAATAGATTTGGCTGACAAATCTTAACGTTAAAGGTTCAAATCAGACCCCAATCAATTACAAATGATAAAAATTTCATTACAGGACTGCACTTTTGACGGAAATTTTTCCAACAGGGCATTGAGAATGAAATCAGTTTAACAGTTATTTCAATAACAGTTTAAATAACACTGAAATAACTGCTAAATAACAGTTAAGTAATAACTAAACAACATAGTAATAACTGTCAACGGCAGTTTATAGCAACAAAACAAACAGTAAAATAACAAAGAAAATGTTTAAAAAATATCAGAAATAATATTTAAATAGCAAAAAATAATTACAATTGGTCTTAATCATTTTTGAGATCTTGTGAAAAGTTTTGTAATTAATGTGAATGTATATATGTGTATGTGTGTGTCAGTGTGTCCATGTGTATACACACACACACACACACATATATAGAAAACAATAGTTTCTCATCAGGGAGATGAATGATGGAAAACAAAGGCTGACAACATCTGCAGAGTGACACACGGGCAAGAAAGGAGAGCGCTGGTCCTGGGGGGAAGAAGGATTGGTTTTTAAACATTGTCATGTTAAAAGCCTATCAAAAGCAATATTTATTTCCAAGATCTCACCTCAAAGTAATGATGGTAGTAACCAAAAAAAAAACATACACACACCCACCCACAGTTCTATTTCACTCTATTATTATTACTATTATTATTATTATCATTATTATTATTATTAAGGCAGTGTGCTGGCAGAATTGTTAGCGCAGAGGGCAAAATGCTTAGCAGCACTTTGTCCCGTCTTTACGGTCTGAGTTCAAATCCTGCTGAGGTTGACTTTGCCTTTCATCCTTTCGGGGGTTGATGAAATAAGCACCTGTTGAAAACTAGGGGGTCAATGTAATTGATTAACCCCACCCCCACCCCACCCCCAAAATTCGAAGACTTGTGCCTTTAGTAGAATGAGTTATTTATTATTGTTATTATTATTATTATTATTATTATTATCATCATTATCATTATTAAGGTGGTGAGCTGGTAGAATCGTTAGCACACACCTGACAAGCTTCTTTCTGTTTCCACCAAATCCACTCACAAGGCATCGGTCAACTCAGAGCTATAATAGAAAACGCTTGACCAAACGTTTACGCAGCAGGACTGAACCCAGAACCCAGTGATTGGGAAGAGAACTTCTTAGCACACAGCCACACACACACACACACACAACCCCTGTTGTGCTAAATTGGTAAGTCTTGGAATAGAAAAGGGAGCAGGGTTTAGACAAAAATAGCTTTATATTTTCTCTCTGCAAATCTGTGGCCCTGAGGCAAAGTTAGTGAGTAAATGGTCATTTAAATAACACCAAAGCTTTTGAAAGAGCAAAACTGCTTGCTACAAAAATATTAGCCAAGTGAAAGCCATATCATAAGAAAAAGCCCCCACAAAAATTAGGCAAATGAAGAAAATTTGAAGAACACACACACACACATTCCAATATTTTAGGGTTAGTAGGAATAGTCACAGCTTCAAAGAAGCTATAAAATACAAAAATTAAGAACCCAGAAAATTATTTGTAATCAGAGTTTCCAGTTTTTGGTCCCGTTAATTTACAATACTTGTTTATATAGAACTAGCACTATGACCCGGCAACGTTGGGTCATAGTGCTAGTGCATGCATATACAGCTGCGTGTGTGCATGCACATACACCCGAGTACTGTCCAAATCCCCGACCAATCACATACAGCTAGCTGGCATTCAATTGGCGTATCAAGTTTCGGGCATTTCGATTGGGTTTTGGATAAAAAATTCACAAAAATGTCACTTCTACTGATTTTTTAATGGCTTTGCAGGGTGACTGGGGAAATGTAAAGATGTGCACGACCACCCTTGGACGGTTTTGAATGACCATAGAAAGTGCGAGCCCTCTAACTGAAAAATTGTGGATTTGTATAAAGGACACACACACAGACATTTTGCTGTTTATGTATATATTTAATGGCTTTGCGGGGTGATTGGGGGAAATATAACGATGTACACGACCACCCTTGGACGGTTTTTGAATGACCATAGAAAGTGCAAGCCCTCTAACTCAAAAATTGTGGATTTGTATAAAGGACACACACACAGACATTTTGCCGTTTATATATAGAGAGATTTGCGGGGTGACTAAAGAAGTGCACAACCACCCTTTGATGGTTTTGAATGACCATAGAAAGTGTGAGCCCTCTAACTGAAAAATTGTGGATTTGTATAAAGGACACACACACAGAGACATTTTGCCATTTATATATAGAGAGATTCTCACTCTTTCATATCACAGATTTTAAAGTCTGACCCTTAAACAACCAGAATACCCTGCAAAATGTATGTTTATTTAGTCATACCATTCTGAATGAATATATATAAAATCCATGCATTATCTTGCAGCTTTGAGATTTCGACAAAGTGACTATTTTTAGAATGACATTGTAGGGTAGGTGGGAGAGGTCATATCTAGCCAGTTTGAAAATTAAGCTTTCTTTCAGTAACAAACGATGATTGATGTCACATCTCAAAAGACAACCACTAGGTAACATTGACAAGTGGATTAATTTGATTCCCCATCCATATTCATATATAAAATACTACAATTAGCCGTCACTTTTGATGGCACGGGGGCCAACTAGTGCCCAAATAATACTGAATATTCAGTTCACAGCATAGATAGGACATCACCCACCCCTCTCTTTGATTTCACAACTCAAAATTAGTCCTTTTGCATATTACATATGAGTGTATAACACAAATGAAAAAATATAGTATATTATCAATATACATGAAAATATAATTGTTTATTGATCTTTTATAGCTCATTTAAGGGTAAGGTGCATTTTGGGGGCAAAAAACCCCTCCAAAATAATTATATTTCCTTTTCAACATTAGACATGGAGTTAGAGGTAAGGCATCCGTTTAATACAAAAAATTAAATTTTCTTACACACACAAATATATCTTTATATATAAAGCTTAAGTTGTGTGTGTGTGTGTGGCAGGTTTGGTAGCCTTCAACTAACACTATCTCCTCCGAGACCCTGTGGCGCAAGTTGACCAAAATTATGAGAGTATGATAGAAGAAGGCTTGCTCTTCATTCCGCAGAAAAAAAATTCAAATCGGACCATGTTAGGACCAAAACTTATTTGCATCAAAAAGGTGCTTTTTTTTCTATGAAAATCCCTATTTTTTTTAACGATTTTTTGACTGCTGTGTTGCCATTTTTCAGTGTATTTCAACCAGAAAAATGTTCACTTAAAGAGAATAACAAGCTACATAATGCAAATTTTTTACTTTTCAAAAATTCCAATTCTAAAGGGTCGAAACAAACCCGAGCAATGCCGGGCGATACTACTAGTATATATATATATATATATTTCGACAATATTAAGGAATGGCCCTGATAGGCCATTCGACTCACTAGAAAGACCAGCCAAACTCAGGGCCATTCCTTAATATTGTTGAAATTATATATATATAGTCTGTGACTATTTTCTCTTTCTCACTGGACCGCTGGTGGCGGAAAAAATTTCTATTGAATTTTTTTGCTACCCTTATATTGATTAATATATATATATATATATATATATATATATATATACATATATATATACACACACACAGCATTATACACACATTTTATTTAAGTGTTTAGCATTCAGATTACTTTGTCATTTTCAGATTCATGTCATTTTGAGAAAATAAAATTAATCGGGCCATTATCTCAATAATTTGATTGTCTATTTCTGGAGTGACATTGCAGGGAAGGTGTGAAAGGCCAGACCTGGCCAGTTTGAGCATAAAACAGGCAGAATATTAAATGTTAATAATAATAATAATAATTCATCAACAACCACCAGGTATTATAATTATTTTCATGCAACAATTTCATTCAAACATGCAGAATTCTCAAAACTTATCCAAGCTTTCAATTTTGCAGTTTTCCTAAAAAAAAAACAAAAAAAAACCCCCCCAAAAGCTTTAGTATTTGAAGCACCAAGAATTAACGGTAGATGTTAGTATTGTGGCAGCAGTTAGCAAGACCTTAGTTGTGATGGTTAATACTCAAAAACAGCAGAGCTTCGTTAATTGAAAGACGATAATAATTTTCCAGATTATTAACTTCGGACGCTGTACACATCCAGGAACACACCAAACAACAACTGGAGATCAGAATTATTGGAACATAAACAATGAATAAATAAATAAATGGTGGGTGGAATATTCCATGAGGTAGCGAGTTCAAATAGAAGGAATGGCTACTTAGCATGAAGAACTTAAAGACAAGTCTGAGAGTCCAAAAGTATATTTAATCTTCAGTTGGTAGTCTGACCAAATACAGGCTGCGGTAGAAGTAATGCCCTTTTTTGACCTTGATAATTTTTATATTCTTGTCTTTTTTTTATTTGTTTCAGCAATTTGACAGTGGCCACGCTGGAGCACTTCTTTTAGTCGAACAAATCAAACCCAGGACTTATTCTTTGTAAGCCTAGTACTTATTCTATCGGTCTCTTTTGCCGAACCGTTAAGTTATGGGGACGTAAACACACCAGCTATTCTATTGGTCTCTTTTGCCGAACCGTTAAGTTATGGGGACGTAAACACACCAGCTATTCTATCGGTCTCTTTTGCCAAACTACTAACTTATGAGGACGTAAACACACTAATATTGGTTGTCAAGAGATGGTGGGGGTATGAACATATACATACATACATATATATATATAGATATACGATGGGCTTCTTTCAGTTTCCATCTACCAAATCCACTCACAAGGCTTTTGTCGACCCGAGGCTTATAGCAAAAGGCACTTGCCCAAGATGCCATGCAGTGGAACTGAACCAAGGACCATGTGGTTGGTAAGCAAGCTACTTACCACACAGCCATTTCTGTGCCTATGGGACTGAATCTAGGGCCACATGGTTGGTAAATCACACAGCCACTCCTGCACCTATAGTATACTCCTTTACTTGTTTCAGTCATGTGACTATGGCCATGCTGGAGCACCGCCTTTAGTCGAGCAAATCGACCCCAGGACTTATTCTTTGTAAGCCTAGTCTCTTTTGCCGGACCGTTAAGTTATGGGGACGTAAACACACCAGCATCGGTTGTCAAGCGATGTTGGGGGGGACAAACATATACATATATACGACGGGATTCTATCAGTTTCTGTCTACCAAATCCACTCACAAGGCTTTGGTCAGCCCGAGGCTATAGTAGAAGACACTTGCCCGAGGTGCCACGCAGTGGAACTGAACCAAGGACCATGTGGTTGGTAAGCAAGCTACTCACCACACAGCCATTTCTGTGCCTATGGGATTGAACCCAGGACCATGTGGTTGGTAAGAAAGCTACTTGCCACACAACCACTCCTGCGTCTATGGGACTGAACCTGGAACCATGTGGTTGGTAAGCAACCACACAGCCACTCCTACGCCTATAAATATATAAATATTTATTAAGTAATTTTTTTACTGAACACAAATTTATTGCATTACTTAAACGAATAATAAGCTAATGAAAAAAAAATCGCAGAAGTTTAAGGAAATTTATTAAGTATTGTTTCATCAAAACAACATGATTCAACATAAAAGGGCGTTACGTCTGCTGCAGCCTGTATATTGCCAAAGATTTCTAAGAAGAATGCCGAAAGAAAATAGGAGAAGGATCCGAAAATCCTCATTCCAAATTCACTCTTCTTAATGTCCACTGATTTAGTATTTCTACAGAAACAAAAATATATTTATTATTATTATTATTATTATTGAGTGAGAGGGCAGTGTATGCCATCAAAGTGACACTGGGGTAAAATATACGAAGCCCAGTATACGCATCATGACTACCCGTCTGATAAGGGTACACCAGGCACATGCATCACAACCATATGTGCGCGATATGGTGATCTCATATCAAGATAAAAAGCACATGACCTTGCAGGTGGGGCCCAGTTAGAATTTTCTTCTGGTTGAGTAACCCATCCTGCTCAAAAGGTCTCTGAACAAGGATTGTTTAACCCTTTTGATACCAACCCGGCTGAAACCGGCTCTGGCTCTGTAGTACAAATGTCTCATTTTCATAAGTTTTGAATTAAAATCTTCCACCAGACCTTGGTCACAATTTATGTTCCTAACACTAGTTTAATGATGACTAAGTTATTTTACTAAATTCTTTGTTATATCTAAAGTAATTGAAAGAAATACAGAGCATCTCAAAATAAATACAGTAACGAAAGGGTTAAGGATGTTGAAAGAACCACCCATGTTTCCAGAGGTGAATTATTCAAACCCCAAAGAATCCCTCTCAGCACATGGCTATGATGCTCCCCCACTACTTCTACTCGTGATCAGAGATGCACATATCGTCAGCCACTAAGGGACATGCTCAACTGGTTAAGGTCAAACAACCGACAAGCAAATCTGTGGTATTATGCAGAATATATGCTTAGCCCATCTTTTATACCAAGACAAAACAATGTACATGATAACACTTCCAATCAATTAAGATCAGAAGCCATGAGAGCCACTGCCTGGTACTGCATCAGGGCATTAAAGCAAATCTGTGGTATTGAGCAGAATATTTGCTGTAGACCATCTTTTATACCAAGACAAAACAATGTACATGATAACACTTCCAATCAGTTAAGATCAGAAGCCATGAGAGCCACTGCCTGGTACTGCATCAGGGCATTAAAGCAAATCTGTGGTATTGAGCAGAATATTTGCTGTAGACCATCTTTTATACCAAGACAAAACAATGTACATGATAACACTTCCAATCAGTTAAGATCAGAAGCCATGAGAGCCACTGCCTGGTACTGCATCAGGGCATTTATTATTATTATTATTATTATTATTATTTTGTTGACTAATGATTATGGATCAAATGTTTACTTACTCTCAGACTTGTCTTTGGAATTCTTTAAACTAAGTGACTGGATATTAACCCCTAGAACAGAGATACACGCATGCGTACATACATACATTTGTGATCACTTCAACACCTGTCTTTGTTTAATTTCACATTGGACACGTCAGCACAGCTGATGCAGTTTCAAATCCACCCACAGCATCAGGCAGGATTTATATTGGTCAGGTCTCTTCTACGGTGGAAGACACCGAACCAAAGAGCCCCTGCACCTAAGACGTGCACATGTGTATGTATAAAGGGTGCATCCCAGTGGTTCCCAAACTTTTTCAGGGTGCTGTCCCCTTGGCACCACCCAGGGCCACTTTCTTGACCCCCACCCCCACCCCACCCAAACTGTCCAGGCAACAGCAATTTGATGGAGGGACTGAGATAATGTATAGCATAAGCATTTAGTCCAGTGCTTTTCAACCTTTTTGCTGGAGCGGAACCCCACGAAAACATTCCACTGGCTCGAGGAACCCCTGAGCAATAATTTAATTGTCTTACGCACATATATCTGCACAGGAGAATTAAAAATTACTGCTGATTTTAGCAGTTTTGTAACTTCTTGCGGAACCCCTGGACTGCACTGGCGGAACCCTGGTTGAAAACCACTGATTTAGTCATTTAAAACAAATCAGCTGCACTGGTTGTTTGGCAAGAAACTGCAGGGTTTTCATCAGTTGTTTATAACAGGACAGTCCACCGCCTCACCCACCCCGCCATGCTTAAGAAAGAAGCATTAATTAAGTAGAGAGCAATCATAAGAAATTAAAATAACAAAAGCATAAGAAATTATGTCCCTTTTGTCATTTTAATTTCTTAGCAAGGTGAACCTTTCAGGCGAGATGACGAAGGATTGAGATACCGGGTGCCTGGCCAAATTAAAGAAGACTCGTACCCCACTGCGGAAGTGTTAAGACAGATCCTCCCGGTGGTGTAAAGCACTCGTGGAAGTACTGTGTAAAAGTGCCCATGCAGCACCTCATAAAAGGACCCGTGCGGCGCCACATAAAAGGGCCCATGCGGTACCACATAAAATGGCCCATGCGGTACCACATAAAAGGGCCCGTGCAATGCCACATAAAAGGGCCCATGTGGAACCACATAAAAGTGCCTGTGCGGAACCACATAAAAGGGCCTGTGTAATGCCACATAAAGCACCCGTTCAGTGCCACATAAAAGCACACAGCCCACTCTGTAAAGTGGTTGGCATTTAGGAAGGGCATCCAGCTGTAGAACCCAAGCTAAATCAGACAGGAGTCTGCCAGCTCAGGTCACACTGCCCAACCCATGCCAGCATGGACAATGGACATTAAATGATGATGATGATTTTATACGTATACAAGTTTTTAGCATTGGTTTATTAAGAAATTGAATTAGTTTTACAAGAGGCGCTGAAAAGTTCCTGGTTTTGGGTTCAAGAAAATACAGGAGGATCAGTTAATTATGATTTTATTCAACATATTCCCTGCCCAGATTCACACACTTATGAACTGCAGTGGTCCTTCTGTTTTTCTAAGCCCTGTAAAAGAACTTGGAAGTTTGGGCCTCCAACCAGGCTTTTTACAAAACCCTCAAAGCCAAAGACTTTTCAGCACTCCCGCATATATATACACACACACACACACTATATATATATATATATATAATATATATATATATAATATATATATATATATATACACACACACGAGGGGACGCTGAAAAGTTCCTGGCTTTTGGTGAAAGAAAATATAGGAGGATCAATTAATTATGATTTTATTCAACATATTTGGAGCCTGGTGCAGCCATCTGGTTCGCCAGCCCTTAGTCAAAATCATCCAACCCATGCTAGCATGGAAAGCAGACGTTAAACGATGATGATGATGATGATGATTCCCCCTCTCGGATTCACAAACCTATTACAGTGGCCCTTCAGTTTTTCTAAGCCCTGTAAAAGAACTCAGAAGGTTGGGGCCTCCAACCAGACCTTTTGCAATACCCTTCAAGCCAGGGACTTTACAATGCCAACCCCTCATAAATAGTAAGACGTGGCTCACACCACATCCTTCATATTTCATCATCATCATCATCATCATCGTTTAACGTCCGTTTTCCGCGCTAGCACGGGTTGGACGGTTCAACCGGGATCTGGGAAGCCAGGAGGCTGCTCCAGGCTCCAGTCTTGATCTGGCAGAGTTTCTACGGCTGGATGCCCTTCGATCGTGACCGATGTCGGACCCCGCCCCCACTGGCACCTGTGCAGGTGGCACGTAAAAAGCACCCACTACACTCACGGAGTGGTTGGCGTTAGGAAGGGCATCCAGCTGTAGAAACTCTGCCAGATCAGACTGGAGCCTGGTGCAGCCCCTGGCTTCCCAGATCCCCAGTCGAACCGTCCAACCCGTGCTAGCGCGGAAAACGGACGTTAAACGATGATGATGATGATGATGAAAGAGAAAGGATGTGGTGTGAGCATCAAATTTGAAAATATAGGCCAGATCTAACTGTGGTGATGTTATCTAAACTTAACAACATTACACAATCAGGCAGTGAGTAATATAAGCTTTCAATGAGGTCAACTCATTTCTGTTTAGCAGGTGTCTGCCAGCAGTTAACAGTTCAAATTTCACTGTCGCTCTTACAATAAAAATGACAAAAGTTCAACGGCCTTCCCACTCACATAAGTGATAGACTCATTTATCTTATCATAATTACTATTTTTATTTCCCTAACGAAGGCACTTTTGGTAATTCTACAGTTCCTTGACCCTTTAGCATTCGGGTTACTCAGTCAATATTTATTTATTCACATTGTTGTAAATCAGTAGTCCCCAAACTTTTCCAGGCTGCTGCCCCCTTGGTTCTAAGGTCACATTCCTAGTGCCCTACTACCCCTACCACCACCACCACCATCACAGACATAGGCCATTTTCTGCAGCAAATTCAAAACAACAGTATTTCACAAATAAAACTTAACTTAATTAACCCTTTATTTTTTTTTTACATGCCCCGTTTTTTTCTTCAACATCCCTAGATCTTTCCACTGCCCCATAGGGGCAGTACTTATTTCTTCTTATTTCTTTATTGCCCACAAGGGGCTAAACACAGAGAGGACAAACAAAGACAGACAAATGGATTAAGTCGATTATATCGACCCCAGTGTATAACTGGTACTTATTTAATCGACCCCGAAAGGATGAAAGGCACAGTCGACTTCAGCAGAATTTGAACTCAGAACGTGGTGGCAGACAAAATACCTATTTCTGAGAACCCAGAGGATGGCACCAAGCTCTACTGTCTGCTTTGATATGGGTTTTTATGGTCAGATGTGCCCTTCCGAGGGCCAAACGCCAATCTTAAACAGTTTAGCACTCAGATTAGTCATTGAACACAAATTTAATAAGATGGACAGATCCACGTCCATCAAATGCTAATACAATATATATTCTTGATTTATTAAAATTATCTCCACCTTCTAACGAACATATTATAATTAGCAAATGGCAATTGAGACCAATTCCACTTGACAAGAGAGAGATAATCTCAAGAACCAAAAATTCTCTGAAGTTGAGACGACATTACAGGAAAAAGACAGGTTTTTTTGTCTGGAGACAAGAAGATATTTGTAGATACATGTTTCTACCTCAATAGCTGTCATCATCATCATTATCATCGTTTAACGTCCACTTTCCATGCTTAGCATGGGTTGGATGATTTGACTGAGGACTGGCGAACCAGATGGCTGCACCAAGCTCCAATCTTGATCTGGCAGAGTTTCTACAACTGGATGCCCTTCCTAATGCCAACCACTCCGAGAGTGTAGTGGGTGCTTTTTATGTGCCACCGGCATGGGGGCCAGTCAGGCGGTACTGGCAAGGACCTCGCTCGAATCTTTTTACACGTGCCACTGGCACGTGAAAAACGGGTTCATACATATGACAATTGTCTGACCCTTATCTCAAGTAGACAAGGGACTTAGACTTATAACAAGAAGAATAGAAACCATTTATGGCCTGGGTAATTTGCATAAATTTGAACAAAAATGCACAAAGGGAGATAACTCAAAGAGGCCAGTGGAATGTTCTTGAATAATATAAGAGAAATATAGGTATATCAAGTAACATATGACAAATTCTTGGTTAATTAAAATTATCTCCACTTCTAGAGAATGTCTTACAAAAATAAAAATAAATAAAAACAGCCATTAAGATCAGCTCTGCTTGAGGAGGGGAGATAATTTCAAGTATCAAGTCGTGTTTCTGCCTCAATAGCCATCATCAGCACAACTGTTTGACCTTATTTTCATAAACAAGGGACTTGGGCTTATGCAAAAAAAAAAAAAAAAAAAAAAAAGGGTCACCATGGCCACATGCACACACACATGTGTGTGTCAGGACCATGTCAGCTGTGTGAGCCCTATGCTGCAGACCCTTAAAGGGGGTAATTTGGGTTTCTTGTACTTTCTTCTTCAACCCTTTAGCATCCAGAATCCAGATTACTTTGTCAAACCCTTATTTATTTTCAACTGATTAAGCATCATCTCATAGCTTTGAGATTTTGATCATGTGATTGTTTATTAAAATGGCATTGTAGGGTAGGTTTGAGAGGCCAGATGTGGCCAATCGAAAGATAAAACAGGTAGGATATGTGGGCTGGATGGGGCCGGTTGAAATGCTAAAGGGTTAAAAACTGCCACACATTCAACGACTTGTAGTAGTTATTAGCAGATGCAGCGATTGTAGTAATTTGGGTGGGGGTTAAAAGTAGTCAGGGGGAGCAGCAGCAAATCGCGAAACGTGCTTTGAGTATCAAAAGGAGAAGAAGGTGAAAAACAACCACAAACAAAAAAACAAAACCAACAGGTTTAACAACAGAAACTTACATGAATCTTGAGGCAGTTCACATTCTACCTCAATGTTGGCGGTCAGTGATTCTTCTGTGAGTCTAACAAATTGGTTCCAAAGACACTTGTGTTCACAACCTGAACAGAGAAGGAAGAAGCTTAAGTTAAGTTAAGTTAATTTTTTTGGCTCAAAAAGCAAAAAGCAAGGCCATGTAGGGGGACATAGAGTTATGTACAGGGAGGGTGTTCATGCAAAGAGTTCAGGCCATTTCTGGTCAAGAGAGACTTTGAACCGAGTGGTCGTCGGCATCTTCACTATCTCGTCCGGCAGCTTATTCCACGGATCCGCAACCCGGATGGAGAAAGCCCCTCTCCTTCGATTGAGATGAAATCGTCGCAGATAGAGCTTTTCGGAGTGACCCCGCAGCCTACGCTCTGGAGCAGGAGTGAAGAACAGCTCTTTCGAGAGGTTACACTTTCCGCTTATGATGTTGTGAGCAAGAATGAGATCACCACGGCGGCGGCGTTTTTCTAGAGAATAAAGGTCGAGCGTCTTCAGCCTTTCTTCATAAGACAAATGCTTGAGACCAAGAACCATGCGGGTAGCCAGCTTCTGGACTCTTTCGAGATGATGTATGTCTTTGAGGAGATAAGGAGAAGGGGCTTAAGTCTAACAGTAATTAGTATAGGCAGGTGTGTTCATACCTTAATCCTTACGTTACCATATTTCTCTTGAAACACGCTGTCTTGGACAGGTACCGAACAGAATTTGGTGAGATGGAGGTTTCTTTTTTTTTTTTTTAAATAAACAATTTAGGTGCAGGAGTAGCTGTGTGGTAAGAAGTTCGCTTCCCGACCACATGGTTCTGGGTTCAGTCCCACAGCATGGCACCTTGGGCAAGTGTCTTCTACCCAACCCCCAGGACAACCAAAACCTTGTAAGTAGATTAGAGAGCTGGAAACTGAAAGAAGCTCATCATCATCATCGTTTAACGTCCGCTTTCCATGCTAGCATGGGTTGGACGGTTCAACTGGGGTCTGGCAAGCCCGAAGGCTGCACCAGGCCAGTCAGATCTGGCAGTGTTTCTACAGCTGGATGCCCTTCCTAACGCCAACCACTCCGAGAGTGTAGTGGGTGATTTTATGTGCCACCGACACAGGTGCCAGACGAGGCTGGCAGACGGCCAGGCTCGGATGGTGTTTTCTTATGTGACACCGACACAGGTGCCAGACGAGGCTGGCGGACGGCCACGCTCGGATGGTGTTTGTTACGTGCCCTCAGCACGGAGGCCAGTCGTTGCGGTACTGGCTACGGTCACGTTCGGATGGTTTTCTTATGTGCTACCGGCACTGGTACCACAAGGATACAAATTCCATTGATGTTCATCTATTTTGATTTGGTTCGATTTGATTTGATTTGATTCGATTCTCACTTGCCTCAACAGGTCTTCACAAGTGTCACAAAATATATATATTTATATTTAAACACAAAAGAGATGGCCATAATAGGACATCTGACTCACTAGAAAGAGCAGTTAAACTCCAAACCACTAATAGTTTTAACTCCGTTTCAGAATTACAACTATTAGTGGTTTGGAGTTTAGCTGCTCTATCTAGTGAGTCGGAATGTCCTATTATGGCCATCCCTTATATGTTTCAATGTATATTACATAGTCTATTGACTGTTTTCTCTTTCTCACTTGACCGCTGGTAGCAGAGAATTTTTCTAGAATTTTTTGCTACCCTAAAATTTATTAATATATATATATATATATATAGGCATGGCTGTGTGGTAAGTAGCTTGCTTACCAACCACATGGTTCTGGGTTCAGTCCCACTGCATGGCACCTTGATCAAGTGTCTTCTACTGTAGCCTCGGGCCGACCAAAGCCTTGTGAGTGGATTTGGTAGACAGAAACTGAAAGAAGCCTGTCGTATATATATGTGTGTGTGTGTGTGTCTGTCCCCCCCCAACATCGCTTGACAACCGATGCTGGTGTGTTTGCGTCCCGTAACTCAGCGGTTCGGCAAAAGAGACCGATAGAATAAGTACTGGGGTTGGTTTGCTCAACTAAAGGCAGTGCTCCAGCATGGCCACAGTCAAATGACTGAACCAAGTAAAAGAGTAAGAGTATATATATATATATACACATACATATATACGCATAACAGGCTTCTTTCTACATTCATCCACCAAGCCACAAGGCTTTGGTTGGCACAGAGTAGAGGAGTAGAAAACACTTGCTCAAGGTGCCATGCAGTGGGACTGAACCCGGAACCATGTGGCTGGAAAGAATCTTCTTACCACACAGCCATGCCTGCACCTAATAACCCTTTCAACTATAGACAGAACGCCCGAAATTTGAGTGAAGGGAGCTAGTTGATTACGTCGACACCAGTATATCACTGGTACTTAAGTTTATCCCCACCACCACCACCAAGGACAAAAGGCAAATTTGACCCCAACGGAATCTGAACCCAGAATGTTAAGATGGACGAAATGCTGCCAAGGATTCTGTCATTGTGTCCACCGTGCTAACGATTAACGATTCTGCCAACACACTGCCTAAATTATAATAAGAAAAGGAAGAAAAAACACAGGTGTTTGTCTCCGTGGTTACATACCTGACATTGTGAGAGGCACGGGTTCGGCTGATGTAGAATTCCTGTAGAAGATCTGCACAAAATAAGCGTTTTCCTCGCTTTTGTGTAACTCAATTATGAGGCAGGAAGCATATGGCGGTAAGATGTCGTTGAAAAGGTTCATAGACATAAAGAGTGCGATCATTGTAGAATCATGCTGAGGAATAAAAGAGAAAAAAAAGCATTTACTGAAGAAATACCACAGGAATTCTTTTAGTTCTATTCATAGCATATTAGCTTTTACAATGAAACCTGCATATATAGCATATTTATGTTGTGTGTTTTTTAAAATTTCGAAATTTATATATATACTTTTTTTACTTTTACTTTTGTAAGATATTTGTTGTTTTTTTTTCTTCAATTTCTGCAATTTCAACCAATCACTGACGTCTATTGAGGTAAAAAAAAAACATTCTCTGCCGTATGAATATGTCCCTCGTTTAAGAAACAGATTGGGTTTATATTTACATTTGTGAAGAAAAAAAAAGATACCCTTTCCCCCACCCCTAACCCTAAAACTGATTGAAATGCAATAGATCGATACTAGGGTCATAATTATGGGTGACAATTTCATATGACACCGCTAGAAAAAAACTGCCGTTCAAACCGAAAAGATCTAAAACTTCAAATCAATAGTGTGCATTGTCTAATAGACGGACAGGAAGGGAGAAAGCGAAATGGAGAGGGGGGGGGGACTTACAGCTGAATACATGACAAATTTCCGAAGGGTTTCTGGTTCGGTCACTTTCAGATTCATATTTTCCACAATGTCCCAGAGAAGATGACCTGAAACAAATAAAAGACAAGACTTACTACAACAAAGAGAAACTAATTCATTAACTCTTTTTAATTAAGTAATTGCAGTGGAGGCACATGGCTTAGTGGTTAAGGTACTCGACTCACAATCAGAAGGTCGTGAGTTCGATTCCTGGCGGTGCGCTGTGTCCTTGGGCAAGACACTTTATTTCATTTTGTTCCAGTCCACTCACCTGGCAAAAATGAGTTGTACCTGTAATTCAAAAGGGGCCAGCCTTATCCCCTCAATAATATATATTCATCTAACCCATGCTAGCATAGAAAGATGGACGTAAAAACGTGTGTTTGTGTTCATATATATGCTCATAAATATATATGAAAATTCCTCATTTGAAGTAAAAGAAAATATAGGAGGAACAGTAAATATGATTTTATTCAACATATCCCCTTCTCGGATTCACACACTTATTACAGTGGCCCTTCAGTTTTTCTAAGCCCTGTAAAAAGAACTCAGAAGTTTGGGCCTACAACCAGGCCTTTCATGTTACCCTTAAACCCAGGAACATTTCAGCACCCCCTATCTTTTATCGTTTACTTGCTTCAGTCATGAGACTGTGGCCATACTGGGGCACCACCTTGATAATTTTTTAGTCAAATGAATCGACCCCAGTACTTATTTAGGGAGCACCTCACACAAAATGTCCTTCATTTTTAAAGGTCGTGAGTGTACGATTCTAGAGATTTGACTCTTTCTTTTAACCATCCATCTATTTTTTTCTTTGTACCCAACACACTGTACCAAGGGACCATATTATACAATGCCCTTCATTTTCTAAAAGATACTAATATGTGATTTGAGTGATTCAGCTGTTATTTCTAGCAAAATGAATGTCTTTATAACCCACTTCCCTTAAATTTTTATTACAAGGGTTAATTCAGGTTTCTTTTTGTTTGTTTACATTCCTTTTTAATTGAACCCTTTAGTATGTAAACGACCCATATCTGGCACCAAATATTCTGTCTGATTTATGTTCCAACCAGCTGAATTTGGCCTCTTACACCTACTCTACAATGTCATCTACACAAGAAAATTGCAGCAAAGCTGCGCAATAGTGCTGTCAGACGTGGCATGCAGACCACCACATAACTTGCTTGACAAGCGCACTGTGTTTTTTATTCTTCTCTTCTGCTTTACGAATCCACTGCGCATAAACACATCATGTGCTCATACTCCTCTTTCTAGTTCCTACTCAAAACTGTTTACAGATCACAACCGTCTCATCAACCTGCTGTCACGAGGAACACTTTGCACTCTGATAGTTGTGAAAAAGAACAAAACAAAACAAATTACATTCTCAAAATCATAAAGCTACAAGATAATCTCTATATATATAAATGGCAAAATGTCTGTCTGTGTGTGTGTGTGTCCTTTATACAAATCCACAATTTTTCAGATACTTTCTATGGTCATTCAAAACCGTCCAAGGGTTGTCGTGCACATCTTTACATTTCCCCAGTCTTTCTTTTACTTGTTTCAGTCATTTGACTGCGGCCATGCTGGAGCACTGCCTTTAGTCGAGCAAATCGACCCCGGGACTTATTCTTTGTAAGCCCAGCACTTATTCTATCGGTCTCTTTTTGCCGAACCGCTAAGTGATGGGGACGTAAACACACCAGCATCGGTTGTCAAGCAATGCTAGGGGGACAAACACAGACACACACACACACATATATATATATATATATATATATACATATATACGACAGGCTTCTTTCAGTTTCCGTTTACCAAATCCACTCACAAGACATTGGTCGGCCTGAGGCTATAGTAGAAGACACTTGCCCAAGGTGCCATGCAGTGGGACTGAACCCTGAACCATGTGGTTGGTAAACAAGCTACTTACCACGCAGCCACCCCCGCAAAGCCATTAAAAAATCAATAGAAATGACTTATTTGTGAATTTTCTATCCAAATCCCAATCAAAATACCTTAAACTTGATACACCAATTGAATGCCAGCTAGCTGTATGTGATTGGTCGGAGATTTGGACAGTACTTGCGTGTATCTGTGCACGCACGCAGCTGTATATGCAAGCACTAGCACTATGACCCGGCAACGCCAGGTCATAGTGCTAGTGTATGATTAATTCAAAACAATATGACTAGGTGCAAATACTTTTGACGGAGTAATTTGAATTTTGAAGGGTTAAAGTCTAAGGCTGTAATGTTCAGAAAGTAAACTCACCTCCTTTCAGAAGCTGCATAGATGGGGTGTAGAAGTAATTCTTCATTTTGATCATCTCCAAAGCCTTTAACTTCAACATGACATCGTCCGATGCCCAACTGGGTAATGTGAAATTGTGTGCACGCTGCAAAAGTAGAATTAAATATTTACAAAATATTTTTGATTATACACACACACACACACACATATTCTCTCTCTCTCGATGATCGCCTCTACAGCAGGACACTTGCTTCTGTCTGCCTCACTAGAACCGTCCATCATCTAGCACAAGATCGCCCCCTCTAATGCCCTTTCCCTTCTCAAAGAATTTTGGTCTTGCAAGCCACTTGGTGACCCTGCTGGTGCTGGTGCCACATGAAAAGCATCCGGTCTACACTGTGAAGTGGTTGGCATTTGGAAGGGCATCCAACTGTAAAAACCATGCTAAAACTGACCCCTCTTGTGCTGGTGCCACATAAAACGCACTCAATCCATTGGGGTGGTTGGTGTAAGGAAGGGCATCCAGCTGTAAAAACCACGCTAAATCTGACACCTCTTGTGCTGGTTCCACATAAAAAGCACTCAATCCACTCTGTGGGGTGATGTTAGGAAGGGCATCCAGCTGTAAAAACCTTGCCAAAACTGACCTCCCCTGTGCTTGTGCCATGTAAAAAGCACCCAGTCCACACTGTGAAGTGGTTGGCATTTGGAAGGGCATTCACCTGTAAAAACTATGCCAAAATTGACCTCACCTGTACTGGTGCCATGTAAAAAGCACGCAATCCACTCTGTGGGGTGATGTTAGGAAGAGCATCCAGCTGTAAAAACCTTGCCAAAACTGACCCCTCTTGTGCTGGTGCCACATAAAAAGCACTCAATTCACTCTGTGGGGTAGTTGGTGTAAGGAAGGGCATCCAGCTGTAAAAACCATGCCAAAACTGACCTCACCTGTGCTTTTGCTATGTAAAAAGCACCCAGCCCACTCTGGTATCTAGCTGTAAAAACTATGCCAAGCAAAGTATGGTGCAGTCTTCTACCTGGCCAGCTCCTGTCAAACCGTCCAACCCATGCAAATCATCACCTGGATTTACTCAGCAAGTTCAACAGGTTACTGATAAATGTATCAGAAGGAACAATCAGAAATGTTGTCCACAAAGACATCAGATATAAGTCTTATATTGTTTTATAAGCCGTGTTAGAACTACTGTATATTTTTTTCTACCCAAAAGGGGCTAAACATAGAGGGGACAAACAAGGACAGACAAACGGATTAAGTCGATTACATCAACCCCTGTGCGTAACTGGTACTTAATTTATCGACCCCGAAAAGATGAAAGGCAAAGTCGACCTCGGCGGAATTTGAACTCAGAACGTAGCGGCAGACGAAATACCTATTTCTTTACTACCCAAAAGGGGCTAAACATAGAGGGGACAAACAAGGACAGACAAACGGATTAAGTCGATTACATCAACCCCTGTGCGTAACTGGTACTTAATTTATCGACCCCGAAAAGATGAAAGGCAAAGTCGACCTCGGCGGAATTTGAACTCAGAACGTAGCGGCAGACGAAATACCTATTTCTTTACTACCCACAAGGGGCTAAACACAGAGGGGACAAACAAGGACAGACAAACGGTTTAAGTCGATTACATCAACCCCAGTGCGTAACTGGTACTTAACCCTTTCGTTACTGTATTTATTTTGAGAGGCTTTGTATTTCTCTCACTTTAAATATAACAAAGAAATTAGTAAAATAACTTAGTTATCATTCAGCTAGTGTTAGGAACATAAATTGTGACTAAGGTTTGGTGGAAGATTTTAATTCAAAACTTATGAAAACAAGACATTTTATCACAGAGCCAGAGCCAGTTTTGGCCGGGTTAGTAACAAAAGGGTTAATTTATCGACCCCGAAAAGATGAAAGGTAAAGTCGACCTCGGCGGAATTTGAACTCAGAACTTAACGGCAGATGAAATACGGCTACACATTTCGCCGGGCGAGCTAACGTTTCTGCCAGCTCGCCGCCTTGTTAGAACTAATATGTGATCCATTGCACTACAGTTCTTACAAAAGAAAACCCATTTGCTTCCTCGACTGCTGGTCATCCAGGTATGTTTTGATAGTCTGGGGACTGTGACCTTTGTAAACAGCTTATACAGGTGAGTCAAGAAGCATATGGAAGTGCACGGTGATTAGCAGTTTATAGGAATGTAGCAAGTCATAAAAGGCGGCAATATGACATAATGGTCATTTGCCAGAACAAGCATAATTGTTGGTAACTCCATTGGTTAAAATTACTGCCCATATACGAATTCTAATACTTTCATCAAAGAAATCTTTCACGAAATACAGTTCTTAGAATTCGGATATGAGCAGTTATAAAAACCCTGATTTTGGGGAAATTCCTCAGTGATCGTAGGATGTTACTAAACTCCACGACACTCATTCCTTGAGATATTGGCTATTTTTTGTGCCATGTTTATGGCTTAAATCCAATAAGACATATTTGAATTGTTGTGAACTCTCTCTCTAGTAGTTAGTATAAAGGATTTTTTACGTGCCACCGGCATAGGGACCAGAGGGAGCTGGCAAATGGCCACGATCAGTAAAAGCACCAACCAATCGCGGACGTTTGCCAGCCCCCTCTGGCCCCTGTGCTGGTGGCACGTAAAGAGGAAACCCACTACACTCATGGAGCGGTTGGCATTAGGAAGGGCATCCAGCTGTAGAAACATTGCCAGATCAGACTGGAGCCTGGTGCAG
This sequence comes from Octopus sinensis, assembly GCF_006345805.1. NCBI lineage: Eukaryota > Metazoa > Mollusca > Cephalopoda > Octopoda > Octopodidae > Octopus > Octopus sinensis. The sequence goes on from NC_043024.1 coordinate 10,021,987, forward strand.
CCTCCTGGCTTCCCAGACCCCAGTCGAACCATGCAACCCATGCCAGCATGGAAAATGGACATTAACCCTTTAGCATTTAAACCAGCCAAAAGTATTCTGCCTGTTTTATGTTCAAACTGGCCAGATCTGGTCTCTCACACTAACCCTATAATATCGTTTTAAAATTTAACAGCTACCGCATCAAAATCTCATAGCACCAAGATAATCCCCTGATTAGTTCATGACAATGTGGATGAAAAAGGATTAATTTTGGTAGAATAATGTGAACCCTAAAGGGTTAAACCTTTCATATGGGCCTACCACACAGCCCCTTTTGCCTCAGCCTCTAAGCAGCGTAAGACCCTACAATATCGTTTTAAAAATTAACAGCTACCTCATCGAAATCTCATAGCACCAAGATAATCCCCTGATTAGTTCAAGACAAAGTGGATAAAAAGGGATTAATTTTGGCAGAATAATGCAAACACTATAAGGGCTAACCGATGATGATGATGATGATGATGATGATGATAAGCTACGACAAAATAACTTTACTTTCCAATTGTACTGTAAATGCTAAATGTACATAAATAAACTAATGTAGTAATTATTTTCTCTTTTGTCGCGTTCTTCAACTTGTTAATGAAATTTATTTCTGCAATTATAAAACTGTATTTTTTTTATAGCGGTTAAAACAACACAAATTTATTTATCTTCGGCTGTGTGGTAAGTAGCTTGCTAACCAACCACATGGTTCCGGGTTCAGTCCCACTGCGTGGCATCTTGGGCAAGTGTCTTCTGCTATAGCCCCGGGCCGACCAATGCCTTGTGAGTGGATTTGGTAGACGGAAACTGAAAGAAGCCCATCGTATATATATATATATATATTATATATATATATATATGTATGTGCGTGTATGTGTTTGTGTGTCTGTGTTTATCCCCCTAGCATTGCTTGACAACCGATGCTGATGCGTTTACGTCCCCGTCACTTACCGGTTCGGCAAAAAGAGACCGATGGAATAAGTACTGGGCTTACAAAGAATAAGTCCTGGGGTCGATTTGCTCAACTAAAGGTGGTGCTCCAGCATGGCCACAGTCAAATGCCTGAAACAAGTAAAAGAGTATACATGCACGCATAAAATGCCCATCAGCGTTTCAGAGTATATATTTCTCATTATGGCATTTATGTAGCTGGAGTCAGGATTTATGTACAATGATAAGATTTATAACTAAGTTATAAGTGATGTGTTTATCAATATATATTCCTACTTCAAAAGTAAAATATATTTATTATCTATTTCCAAACAGGAAAGATATAAATAAGATAAAGACCATTACAAAAGTATTGGTACACAAACAGTAACTAAACCATCTATAAAAGCAACATCTGTTAATCTGACCAATATGAGTTATTATGAAAGCTATAAGCAAGTCACAGGGTTAGAAAATTTCTAGCAAACAGATAGTGTTAGCAAATGAAGAACAGATGGTACAATTTTCTTACTAAGGAACCATGATGGTGATGATAACAATGATGGTGGTGGTAGTGGTAAGGCAGCGAGCTGGCAGAATCGTTAGCACGCCGGGCGAAATGCTTATCGGTATTTCGTCTGCCGCTACGTTCTGGGTTCAAATTCCGCTGAGGTCACCTTTGCCTTTCATCCTTTCAGGGTCAACTAAATAAGTACCAGTTACGCACTGGCGTCGATGTAATCCACTTAATCCGTTTGTCTGTCCTTGCTTGTTCCTTCTGTGTTTAGCCCCTTGTGGGTAATAAAGAAATAGATATTTCGTCAGCCGCTACGTTCTGAGTTCAAATTCCACCGAGGTCAACTTTGCCTTTCATCCTTTTGGGGTCGATTAAATAAGTACCAGTTACGCACTGGGGTCGATATAATCGACTTAATCCATTTGTCTTCTCTGTGTTTAGCCCCTTGTGGGTAGTAAAGAAATAGGTATTTCGTCTGTCTTTACGTTCTGGGTTCAAATTCCGCTGAGGTCGACTTTGCCTTTCATCCTTTCGGGGTCGATAAATTAAGTACCAGTTACCCACTGCGGTCGATATAATCGACTTAATCCATTTGTCTTCTCTGTGTTTAGCCCCTTGTGGGTAGTAAAGAAATAGGTATTTCGTCTGTCTTTACGTTCTGGGTTCAAATTCCGCTGAGGTCGACTTTGCCTTTCATCCTTTCGGGGTCGATAAATTAAGTACCAGTTACCCACTGCGGTCGATATAATTGACTTAATCTGTTTGTCCCCTCTGTGTTTGGCCCCTTGTGGGTAAAGAAATAGCTAGCGGCAGTGGTGATGGCAACGACATTGGTATTGACGATAGTGGTGATGGTGATGGTAGTGGTGGTGACGATAGCACTGGTGAAGATGGCAGGGACGGCGCTAAACCCCAACAAGGCACCTCACCGACAGCGAGGCTGAGAAGGGCTATGAAATAACATGTTTGTATTTACCTTACAGAAGAGGTTATCATAAACGGAAGTCACACTTTCAATATCTCCTGTGGCACCAGATTTGTCGCTAACGAGCTTTATCAAGTCCTGAAATAATGAATAATTCGGTTAACCGATACCTGGGTAGCAAATTCACGTCAGAAAAACACAGTTGAAGCTACATGCCAAGGGCAGAGATCACTTGCTTTCGTGTGGAAATTTGTGTGTTTTTTTAAATACAAATAAAGAATGGAGTTGAACAACAAATTAACAAAATTCATTTATTCTCGACATATGTTTCGAAGGCTGCATATTCCTAATTTCGAAGGAATAAGGGGTGCATTATGCCGCCTTCTCATCAGGAAAAACAAGGAACTTATGTCAGCATCAAGATGAACAAAAGCTCTTAGATGACTGCCCACACGGAGCCCATTAAAGAAACACTCATTATCGCTATGGGCTCTGTGTGGGCAATCATCTAAGAGCTTTTGTTCATCTTGATGCTTGACATAAGTTCCTTGTTTTTCCTGATGAGAAGGCGGCATAATGCACCCCTTATTCCTTCGAAATTAGGAATATGCAGCCTTCGAAACATATGTCGAGAATAAAGGAATTTTGTTAAATCGTCGTTCAACTCCATTCTTTCATTTATTTATAAATATAAATATATATATATATCAGCCGAAATTGCGAGGATGATCCGGTTCTTGACTGAAGATTGAAGGCTTCGAATGTCCCGTCCGTGCTTTTTGTATCGTCTTCTAAATGTTTTGCGTTCTTGTCCCAGTTTGTATTTTTTACATATATATATATATATATATATATATTAAATTAAATTAGAGATAAAACCACTATTAGGCAACTCAAACAGTGATAAGCATAAACCAATACATAAATAACAAAAAAATATAATTAATATAATATATATATATATATGTCAATTTATTTATTTATTTACTAAAATTACAATTGCAAGAATATATATACATGTATAACATATTATGCTTTACATATATAATATATAAAGATATCAGTAATTATTAAAATATATGATATACAGGAATAGAAATTGGGATATATATATATATATATATATATATATATATAATATATATATATATATCATCATCATCGTTTTGGAAAACGGACGCTAAACGATGATGAGATATATATATATATATATATATATATCCCAATTTCTATTCCCGTATGTTATATATTTTAATAATTACTGATATCTTTATATATTATATATGTAAAGCATAATATGTTATACATGTATGTATATTGTTATAATTGTCCTTTTAGGAAATATATAAATAAATTGTCATAATATAATGTCTAAAAGTTGATGAACACCACCTATTGATCCCCCTCCATTTTCTTATTGCTCTATGTGTGTGTCAGTGTTGTCAGCATACTGGGTGTATATTACATAGATATTAGATGTATATTATATAGATATTGGGTGCATATCACATAGGCAATGGGTATATATTACACAGAAAGTATCAAGTGTATATCAATAAATGTGAGGTTGTGTGGCCCTGTGGTTAGGGTGTTGCACTTATGATCACTAGATCGCAGGTTCAATTCCTGAATGGAGTGGTGTGCTGTGTTCTTGAGCAAGACACTTTGTTTCATGTCGCCCCAGTTCACTCACCTGTGAATGGCTTGCTTGCCAGGCCAGCAGGGTGACATCATTCAAAAGATAAAAATGGTATAAAGTGCATTGTGATCAGCAATGTGTAACAACAGCCAACAATCTGGTTGAGCACATGATCACTATATATAAACAGCAAAATGTCTGTCTGTGTGTGTGTGTCCTTTATACAAATCCATAATTTTTCAGTTAGAGGGCTCGCACTTTTTATGGTCATTCAAAACTGTCCAAGGGTGGTCGTGCACATCTTTACATTTCCCCAGTCACCCCGCAAATCTCTATATATATAAATGGCAAAATGTCTGCGTGTGTGTCCTTCATACAAATCCACAATTTTTCAGTTAGAGGGCTCGCACTTTCTATGGTCATTCAAAACCGTCCAAGGGTGGTCGTGCACATCTTTACATTTCCCCAGTCACCTCACAAAGCCATTAAAAAATCAATAGAAGTGACTTTTTTGCGAATTTTCTATCCAAAACCCAATCAAAATGCCCGAAACTTGACACACCAATTGAATGCCAGCTAGGTGTATGTGATTGGTCGGAGATTTGGACAGTACTCGCGTGTATGTGCGCACGCACGCAGCTATGTATGCATGCACTAGCACTATGACCCGGCGTTGCCAGGTCATAGTGCTAGTATGACAAAGTAAAATCCTTAAAGATAAAGCCAAAATCTCACCTTGTAATCATCGATCAATTCCTTGAATCTCTTTGATTTTTGGAAGTTTTCAGAAAGTTTCATGTATTTCGGGCAATTTGATTCCATGTAAAGTAACTGCAAAATAAAACATTGACCCTTATGACTGATTTCTTCCCCTGCTGTGTATAATAAATGAGTTTGTTTTATTTTTTTTTTTTTGAGTAAGAGACAGGGTCTTTTCTAGGGGTCAACAAATGGGAACAATAACAATATGACAAAAAATGGTCTTTAACAAGTGTCGAAATAGCTGTGTAGTTACTTGACCCCTTTTGATATCAACCCACCTGAGATAGGCCCTAGTTCTGCAGAACAAACTCCCTGTTTTAACCCTTTCAGATTATTCTGTCGAATGTATTAAATATTCACATCATGTTGTTAACAACAAACAAGATGAGGACAAATGTAAATATTTTATTTATTTTTTTATTTTATTTTATCTAGTTTCAGCTCACGAGATGTGGCCATGCTGGGGCACCGCCATTTGGTGTTGCTACATGATTTTACTTCACGAATGCTTTTTAGCAATTGCCATTTGGTGCATGAGAGAGTTCGATGCAGCTGCCCTCATCTGCACCTCCTGCCGTGAAGTTGGTTCATCTGGGACACCTGACAGGAAGAGATCCAGTTTTATTTTGAAGACACCTACATCCACCCCATGCAGGTCTTTCAGGTTCTTCGGGAGGATATTGAAGAGCTGTGGGCCTCTGAAGCCCAGGTTATCCCAGTATCTTGTCCTACATCTTGATGGCAAATTTGGAGTCCTTGGTACTATGCAGTGGCGCCCAATTCTAGTATTTGTGTAACTCTCGATAATATAAATAATGTACATAATTCCTCATCTCTTAAATATAGAACTGTAGAACCCTTTTTTGTTAAAAATTAGGTAAAAAAAATGGGAGTTTCTTATACAGGATAGTATTATAATCCCTTACTAAACCTTTTTTTCCAAACAAAGAATTAGGGAGTTCCCTATATACATTATCATCATCATCATCATTGTTTAACGTCCGTTCTCCATGCTAGCATGGGTTGGACGGTCCGATCAGGGTCTGGGAAGCCAAAAGGCTGCACCAGGCTCCAGTCTGATCTGGCAGTGTTTCTACAGCTGGATGCCCTTCCTAATGCCAACCGCTCCGTGAGTGTAGTGGGTGCTTTTTATGTGCCACCGGCACAGGTGCCAGGCGAGGCTGGCAACGGCCATCATCATTGTTTAACGTCCGTTCTCCATGCTAGCATGGGTTGGACGGTTCGACCGGGGATCTGGGAAGCCAGGATGCTGCACCAGGCTCCAGTCTGATCTGGCAGGGTTTCTACAGCTGGATGCTATCATCATCATCATCATCATTTAACGTCCGTTCTCCATGCTAGTATGGGTTGGACGGTTCGACTGGGGATCTGGGAAGCCAGGAGGCTACACCAGGCTCCAGTCTGATCTGGCAGTGTTTCTACAGCTGGATGCCCTTCCTAACGCCAACCACCCCGTGAGTGTAGTGGGTGCTTTTTATGTGCCAGGCTAGGCTGGCAAACAGCCACGATCGGATGGTGCTTTTTACGTGCCACTGGCATGAGGCCAATCGGGGTGGCGCTGGCAACAGCCACGTTCGGATGGCTCTCTTACGTGCCACCGGCACTGGTATCACAACTGCAATTTCCATTGACGTTATCGATTTCAATTCAGGATAGCATTATAATCCCTTACTAAACCTTTTTTCCCAAACTTTAAGCCCTAAAAATCAGGGAGTTCCCTATACACATTAAAATATGGAAATTAAAACAAAAGTAGGGTATTACAACAGAGATATCTTGGTCATATGAGTTAGCTGTCCCCTAGCTTGCATTTTTCAGTATTAAGAATCGGTTCTTACATTATCATCCATTCTAGGAACAGTGTGGACAGGAATCGGCTGCCAGGGAATATCAGGGTTCCAGACATCTTCAGAAGAAGGGTAAAAAAATCCAGCCAGGTTGCTGTAGGCACTCATTAAAGTTCTGTCTTTATCCGTACTACGCACCACGACCTACAAGAGAACAGGAAATAAAAACGAAAGACATCGATAAATACAGAACGTAGCAATAAAAATATAGAATAACAATAGAACCTAGTGGTAAATATAGATGGTTATGATAGACACCCCATGATCCATAAAGCCGGAGTGGCTGTGTGGTAAGTAGCTTGCTTACCAACCACATGGTTCCGGGTTCAGTTCCACTGCGTGGCACCTTGGGCAAGTGTCTTCTACTATAGCCTCGGGCCGACCAAAGCCTTGTGAGTGGATTTGGTAGATGGAAACTGAAAGAACCCCGTCGTATATATGTAGTATATATGTATGTATATATATATATATATATATATATATATATATATATATATATATATATATGTATGTATGTGTATATTTGTCTTTGTTATTTCTCTTTCTTGCCCACAGGGGACAACATAGAGGGGACAAACAAGGACAGACAAAGGGATTAAGTCGATTACATTGACCTCAGTGCATAACTGGCACTTAATTATCGACCCCGAAAGGATGAAGGGCGAAGTCAATCTCAGCGGAATTTGAACTCAGAACGTAGCAGCAGACAAGATACCGCTAAGATTTCGCCCGGCATGCTAACGTTTCTGCCAGCTCGCCGTCTTGTATATTTATTTGTCTTTGTGTCTATGTTTGTCCCCACCCCCCATCATCACTTCACAACCGATGTTGGTGTGTTTACGTCCCCATAAATGTAGCAGTTCAGCAAAAGAGACCGATAAAATAAGTGCCAGGCTTACAAAGAATACCAGAAGTCGACGAGCGACCGAAGCACGCAAGGTGGTACTCCAGCATGGCCACGAGCTACTGACTGAAAACTAACAAGGAAAGAGTAAAATGAGTAAAGAAGATATATTCACCTCATCCGTGTGAAAAGAAGTGTTGAGGAATCCATCGTAGCGTTTTCTCAGATATTTTCCAAGTTCATACTGTTGTTGCATGCCAACCTTTTCAGACGACGACAGAAGAGAAACGGTTAAGAATTAAGACATAACAGAATGCAAAGAGAGAGAGAGAGAGATGGGACAGGTGTTAAGAGAAAGGGGTAAAAGAGAGGACAGAAAAACAGCGATGTATGTGGGGAATTAACCCTTTAGCATTCAAACCGGCCATATCTGGCCAAAATATTTAACCTGTTTTATATTGACACTGACCAAATACCTTGGCGCCATCATTACAGCTACAGGTCAAGGTGAGGCTGACATTAAAACACAAATCGACCTCGCTCGCCAAGCCTTCAACCGACTCGATGCACGACTCTGGTCAAGATCTGAGATCCAACGCACCACCAAATCCTAACGAGACGTCTGCGTTGGCTGGGTCATGCCCTCCGTCGTCAACCAGGAGAATTCATCTACAAAGCAATTGCCCCAGCTCCCCTTCAGGGTTGGCGAAAGCGATGTGGTGGACAACGAAAAACCTGTCTGATGACAGTCAAGGCTGATCTGGAACCCAACCTTCGAAGCAATTGCCCCAGCTCCCCTTCAGGGTTGGTGAAAGCGATGTGGTGGACAACGAAAAACCTGTCTGATGACAGTCAAGGCTGATCTGGAACCCAACCTACGAAGCAATTGCCCCAGCTCCCCTTCAGGGTTGGTGAAAGCGAAGTGGTGGACAACGAAAAACCTGTCTGATGACAGTCAAGGCTGATATGGAACCCAACCCACGAATCAATTGCCCCAGCTCCCCTTCAGGGTTGGCGAAAGCGATGTGGTGGACAACGAAAAACCTGGCTGACGACAGTCAGGTCTGATCTGGAACCCAACCTACGAAGCAATGCCCCAGCTCCCCTTCAGGGTTGGCGAAAGCGATGTGGTGGACAACGAAAAACGGCTGATGACAGTCAGGTCTGATCTGGAACCCAACCTACGAAGCAATGCCCCAGCTCCCCTTCAAGGTTGGCGAAAGCGATGTGGTGGACAACGAAAAACCTGGCTGATGACAGTCAGGTCTGATCTGGAACCCAACCTACAAAGCAATTGCCCCAGCTCCCCTTCAGGGTTGGCGAAAGCAATGTGGTGGACAACGAAAAACCTGGCTGATGACAGTCAGGTCTGATCTGGAACCCAACCCACGAAGCAATTGCCCCAGCTCCCCTTCAGGGTTGGCGAAAGCGATGTGGTGGACAACGAAAAACCTGGCTGATGACAGTCAGGTCTGATCTGGAACCCAACCTACAAAGCAATTGCCCCAGCTCCCCTTCAGGGTTGGCGAAAGCAATGTGGTGGACAACGAAAACAACCTGGCTGATGACAGTCAGGTCTGATCTGGAACCCAACCCACGAAGCAATTGCCCCAGCTCCCCTTCAGGGTTGGCGGAAAGCAATGTGGTGGACAACGAAAAACCTGGCTGATGACAGTCAGGTCTGATCTGGAACCCAACCCACGAAGCAATTGCCCCAGCTCCCCTTCAGGGTTGGCGAAAGCGATGTGGTGGACAACGAAAAACCTGGCTGATGACAGTCAGGTCTGATCTGGAACCCAACCTACAAAGCAATTGCCCCAGCTCCCCCTTCAAGGTTGGCGAAAGCGATGTGGTGGACAACGAAAAACCTGGCTGATGACAGTCAGGTCTGATCTGGAACCCAACCTACGAAGCAATTGCCCCAGCTCCCCCTTCAAGGTTGGCGAAAGCGATGTGGTGGACAACGAAAAACCTGGCTGATGACAGTCAGGTCTGATCTGGAACCCAACCTACAAAGCAATTGCCCCAGCTCCCCTTCAGGGTTGGCGAAAGCAATGTGGTGGACAACGAAAAACCTGGCTGATGACAGTCAGGCTGATCTGGAACCCAACCACGAAGCAATTGCCCCAGCTCCCCTTCAGGGTTGGCGAAAGCGATGTGGTGGACAACGAAAAACCTGGCTGATGACAGTCAGGTCTGATCTGGAACCCAACCTACAAAGCAATTGCCCCAGCTCCCCTTCAGGGTTGGCGAAAGCGATGTGGTGGACAACGAAAAACCTGGCTGATGAGAGTCAAGGCTGATCTGGAACCCAATCTAGGCCCAAATATCTACGGCGTTCGCCGCTGGAATAAGAAGTTGGAGATCACGCGGTCGTTAGCCTCAAATCGCCAGGCCTGGTCAGCGTTTGTGAGAGATGCAGCATTGAGGATGAATGAAGCCAGCTCAACCCACCCCGGGTGAATGCTGTCTCAAGACAAGTCAAGTCAAGACAGAAAAACAGCAAGCAATAATGGATGGGTGAAGTGGAATTTTCTATTTCTTTGGTTAAAATATGACAAGTTTATTGAGACATAACTTGCAGAAAATAACAATGAGAATGGAAAAGGGTTGACATGGTGGACCCTAACTTTAACCCTTTAGTGTTCGCATTATTCTGCCAAAACTAACCCTTTTTTATCCTCATTGTTTTGAACTAATCATGCATTATCTTGTAGCTATGAGATTTTGATGAGGTAGCTGTTAATTTTTGAAACGATATTGTAGGGTTGGTGTGAGAGACCAGATCTGGCCAGTTTGAACATAAAACAGGCAGAATACTTTTGGCCGGATATGGCTGGTTTAAATGCTAAAGGGTTAATCTAGACTTACCTTTGTAAGCTGTCCGAATCCCTTTGGCCAAATATTTGTCAAGTCCTCGTTTGGGTAATCTGAAATAGGGGATCTGTCGCCATGCCGATATAACTACATATTGGAAAAAAACAAAACAAAAAAAAAGAGAAAATAAGGTTACAAAAAAATTCAATTTGGAAATAAAAATATAAGAAAGTTTTTAAACAGAAAGAAAAATTTTGTTTCTTTTCTTTTCTTCACTATCTCTCTGTTTTTCTCTTTCTCGATGCAGTGCCAGGATTTGAACTCATGACTTTATGGTGATAAGCCGAATACCCTAACCACTCAACCAGGCACCTTCACAGTAAATAAGTTTTGAAGTGGTAAATAAAGTGCCTTGCCCAAGGACTCGATGCAGTGCCAGGATTTGAACTCATGACTTTATGGTCATCAGCCGAATACCCTAACCACCAAGCCAGGCACCTTCACAGTAATAAGATACAAAAAAAGACAGGGTGGTCAAGACTGGATTGCTTTACTTCACAGATCTGTCCGATGAGGACAGATGTGTCATAACCAACAAATAAAACGCCATGTGTTGGCACAAGCATGGTGAGACAAACATTGTTAAGAATGACATGAGTCTGTAATGATAGATGGTGGTGGTCTGTGGTGTACAAGAGAGCGAGGGAGAGACGGAGAGAGAGTGAGAGCATGTCTGTGTGTCTACTGAAATGCACTGCTAATGGATTAACAGAAAACACAGATGTTTCATAATAAACTTGTACATCAATCACATGCAGGAAGCAATATATCTTCAGAAAGCCAACTGAGTGGGACAGAAAATATATATATCATCATCATCATCATCGTTTAACGTCCGCTTTCCATGCTAGCATGGGTTGGACGGTTTGACTGAGGGCTGGCGAACCAGATGGCTGCACCAAGCTCCAGTCTTGATCTGGCAGAGTTTCTACAGCTGGATGCCCTTCCTAACGCCAACCACTCCGAGAGTGTAGTGGGTGCTTTTTACGTGCCACCGGCACGAGGGCCAGTCAGGCAGTACTGGCAACGACCTCGCTCGAATTTTTACACATGGGCCAGTCATATATTATATATATATATATATGTATGTATATTTATACACACAATTTATTTGCACTTGAATTACTACAATGTAATGGTGCTTTGAAGTTTAATAGCTTCTGATTAATTAAGATTTTAATTATTTTGGATATGTTTTTTAATGTTCATACACCAATTATCTCCTTCTCTCTTTATGAACGTGTGTATGTGTGTATGTATGTATCTATGTATCCATATTGCAAAAATGATTGTTTTGAGTTCTAAACACCTCATGATTGTCATTCGTAAATATGCCACACATGGGATGAACATCAGGTTGATCTACTGTTTCTATTGGATTTTGCACCTACGTACACACACACACACACACACACACAATAGACACCTTTATAATCATTAAAACTTATTTACATCTGAAATTATACATTCAAATTATTTATTAATTGTTATAATGTTAATATTGTATATTTAATAGACATGCCCTTTGGGTTTTTCAGTGCAAGGTCCCTATTAGGGGTGCTAATGATCAGGTGATGAATATTCTCCTGAGGAATTTCTTGCCAAGTTTCATACAGTAATTTCAAAAGACCTGGCTTTGAAGATGTTTTCTTGTGTTTCTTTATGAAGTGTCCTGTCCATTATGCCCCAGAGGTGTTCAATAGGGTCCATATCTGTCGACTGGTTTGGCCACGGAAGATTTTTAATGCCAACCTCATCTGACAATTATTGGGTCATTTTAGCCGTGTGACAAGGAGCCCCATCTTCCATAAATAGTTTCCTTTAATCATTTCACCATTTGAGAAGACTAGAAGGAGTCCTTTCTGCAATATGGACATATGTTTATCTGACTTTATGTTTCCCTCACACTCCACCAGCTCTGCTTGACCATTACTCCAAATTGCTCCCCAGGATAGCTGCCATATTTCATTGTTGGCGGCAGTCTTTACACATCAAATTCTTGGCACCAATCCGATCGTGGCCGTTGTCAGCCTCGCCTGGCACCTGTACCGGTGGCACGTAAAAAGCACCCACTACACTCACGGAGTGGTTGGCGCTAGGAAGGGCATCCAGCTGCAGAAACATTGCCAGACAAGACCGGAGCCTGGCGCAGCCTTCCGGCTTCCCAGATCCCCGGTCGAACCGTCCAACCCATGCCAGCATGGAGAGCGGACGCCAAACGATGATGATGATGATGATGATGAGAGTCTCCAGACCCACCTTCGACCAGTGTCAGGAAATACAGCAAATCTGGACTCATCAGACATACAGACAGATAGATAGGGGGATGGTTGTCAACTTTGAAATGACATGCATAAGATCTGGTCATCAAATCTAAGTAGAGACTTCAAACTTGAAATCTTCAAAGCCACAGTCAAACCAATTCTACTCTATGGCTCAGAAACCTGGACGTTATCAAAGAAGCTTGAGAGGCGGTTGGATGGAACCTACACTTGCCTCCTTATGAGAGCTCAAAATCTCTCGTGGAAGCATCATCCAACCAAAATGCAAATATATGGGAAACTACCACCTGTGTCATCTCTTGTGAAAGGTAGGAGAGTCCAGTTCACTGGACATTGTTGTAGAGCTGAAAACAAGGCAATTTCTACTCTTCTCCTCTGGAAGCCATCTGCTCGCAATACCAGAAGGCGCACACTCTCCTACTCTGATGTAATCTCTAGGGATACAGATATATATATATATATATATATATATATAGGCGCAGGAGTGGCAGTGTGGTAAGTAGCTTGCTAACCAGCCACATGGTTCCAGGTTCAGTCCCACTGCGTGGCACCTTGGGCAAGTGTATTCTACTATAGCCTCGGGCTGACCAAAGCCTTGTGAGTGGATTTGGTAGACGGAAACTGAAAGAAGCCTGTCGTATATATATGTATATATATAGGTGTAGGAGTGGCTGTGTGGTAAGTAGCTTGTTTACCAACCACATGGTTCCAGGTTCAGACCCACTGCGTGGCACCTTGGGCAAGTGTATTCTACTATAGCCTAGGGCCAACCAAAGCCTTGTGAGTGGATTTGGTAGACGGAAACTGAAAGAAGCCTGTCGTATATATGTATGTATAATATATATATATATATATGTATGTGTGAGTGTGTTTGTGTGTCTGTTTGTCCCCCTAGCATTGCTTGACAACCGATGCTGGTGTGTTTACATCCCCGTCACTTAGCGGTTCGGCAAAAGGGACCGATAGAATAAGGACTGGGCTTACAAAAGAATAAGTCCCGGGGTCGATTTGCTCGACTAAAGGTGGTGGGTGCTCCAGCATGGCCGCAGTCAAATGACTGAAACAAATAAAAGAGAAAGATATATATATATATATATATATATATACACACACACACATACATACACACAGTGTGTGTCCATAAAGTCATGGTGGAATTTCAAAACTCTTGACAGATGTTAATCAAAATGCTCCACGATTCAAATCCATATTGAATGAGAGATAAACTAATAAAGCTTATGTAGAATGAATCAAATTTGATGTGGCTTCCATTTGTGACCCTGCGCACATCTAATCAATACTGCAGTTAGATGAACAAAGAAAAGACTTTACAGGTGCCCTATATAATATATATATATATATATATATATATATATATATATATATATAGGCCGTTGCCAGCCTCGTCTGGCCCCCGTGCCGGTGCCACATAAAAAGCACCATCCGATCGTGGCCGTTTGCCAGCCTCATCTGGCACCTGTGCAGGTGGCACATAAAAAGCACCCACTACACTCATGGAGTGGTTGGCATTAGGAAGGGCATCCAGCTGTAGAAACTCTGCCAGATCAAGACTGGGCCTGGCGCAGCCTTCTGGTTTCCCAGACCCCAGTTGAACCGTCCAACCCATGCCAGCACGGAAAACGGACGTTAAACGATGATGATGATGATACACACACACACACACATATATATATATATATATGGAGGTGCAATGGCCAAGTGGTTAGGGCAGCAGACTTGCAGTTGGAGGATCGCGGTTTCAATTCCAAGACCAGGCGTTGTGTGTGTTTATTGAGCGAAAACACCTAAAGAGCTCCACGAGGCTCTGGCAGGGGGTGGTGGCGACCCCTGTTGTACTCTTTCGTCACAACTTTCTCTCTTCCTGTTTCTTGAGTAATGCTGTGATGGACTGGCGTCCCGTCCAGCTGGGGGGAACACACACACACATATATATACGTATGTATATATATATATATTGTTATATTTCGGAATGGTCATTTTGCCAGTTTAGCCAATTTATATATATATATATATATATATATATATATATATATATATGTCCCACTGTGTGGCACCTTGGGCAAGTGTTTTCTACTATAGCCTTGGGCCGACCAAAGCCTTGCGAGTGGATTTGGTAGATGGAAACTGAAAGAAGCCTGTCATATATATGTATGTATATATATGTGTGTTTGTGTTTGTCCCCCCCAACATCGCTTGACAACCGATGGGGTCAATTTGCTCGACTAAAGGTGGTGCTCCAGCATGGCCACAGTCAAATGACTGAAACAAGTAAAAGAGTGTATGTGTATATATATATATATATATATATATATATATATAATTGTGTGTGTATATGTTTGTCCCCCAACATCGCTTGACAATCGATGCTAGTGTGTTTACGTCCCCGTAACTTAGCGGTTCGGCAAAAGAGACCGATAGAATAAGTACTAGGCTTACAAAGAATAAGTCCTGGAGTCAATTTGCTCGACTAAAGACGGTGCTCCAGCATGGCCGCAGTCAAATGACGGAAACAAGCAAAAGAGTAAGGTCGGCTGGCTGCTGTTTCTAGTCAGGGGTAGAGAAATAACCCAGAGACCATTGGCCTGTTGGTAGTGCCAACAGCTACAAGGGGGCAGTGAGCCCCCCTCTCGTACAGCATATCTAGGACACAAATCATGTGTCAATGAACCAGCTGAGAGAGATGTTTTCCTGGGGTTAAAAAGTAGTAACACAGTTCTAATCAGGACTGTCAAGTTATCTTGGCAAATATTTTACAATCTAGGACTGTTACTATGTAGATCTCAATGAGAGATTTAAAATTAGTTGTTTTTCCCATATATATATAAGTAAATAAATGGAGTTCAACTCCATTTATTTATTATACTACACAAATAACTGCACCTTAACCCGGAGTTCTACCTTTGAATAGGTCGCTTCATTCTTGTTACTTGCGTGAATTTTGCTACCCTGGTAACCGTTTATTGAATTTTCTGTGTTAACTGTAAACAAAGGATAATTCATTCATCCATTTATATGGAGTGGCTGTGTGGTAAGTAGCTTGCTAACCAACCACTGCGTGGCATCTTGGGCAAGTGTCTTCTGCTATAGCCCCGGGCCGACCAATGCCTTGTGAGTGGATTTGGTAGACGGAAACTGAAAGAAGCCTGTCGTATATATGTATATATATATATATGTATATGTGTGTGTTTGTCCCCCTAGCATTGCTTGACAACTGATGCTGGTGTGTTTACGTCCCCGTCACTTAGCGGTTCGGCAAAAAGAGACCGATAGAATAAGTACTGGGCTTACAAAGAATAAGTCCCAGGGTCGATTTGCTCGACTAAAGGCGGTGCTCCAGCATGGCCGCAGTCAAATGACTGAAACAAGTAAAAGAGTCATATATATATATATATAAATAACTGCCCGAAACAGTAAGGACTCCTGGTAACTTGACTGAGGAAAGAAGGCCATGAATGACCCATCTTTTTCTCCCTGTCCTTCTAATTGTTGCTTCTCCTGTCCACCTTTTTATCTATCGTCTATCTGTCCAAATGTTTTATTGTCCTCTATTGCGTTTTTGTTCCATCATTTGTTTGTCCGTACGTACATACAGGGGCAAACAAATCAAGAGAAAAAAATTCACAAAAAAATGCTCTGCCTTCATCAGTGGAATATACTCAGATAGCACATAAATATAAATATATATATATATAATATATATATATATATATATATATATATATATTTATAAATTGAGACAGGGGTTGTAAATGCAACCCTCCATGGGATAACATATATCCAATATACTGCTAGTGAAGTACCCAGCAAGGTTAATACATAAATGTTAAGGATTGCGATGCAATCAATTCATTTACTGTATTATATGGGCAAAGGTAAAATGATTTACCACAAATTACTAATACAAGATAAGAAAATGGAGAAATACATCTAAATCAAATATCAATTACCAGATAATACCTAATCACATACTTTATTAAACCACCACATAAGAGACTGTAGGGTTAAATATAAAAAAGCAGAACAAATCTGTGTACATAAAGGAATGTACATAAAAGAGTAATGTTGTATAATAAGTATTATATTCTCTTTTTTATATATATTCTAATTATTATACAACATAACTCTTTTATGTACACTGATTTGATCTGCTTTTTTATATTTAACCCTACAGTCTCTTATGTGGTGGTTTAATTAAGTATGTGATTGAGTATTATCTGGTAATTGATATTTGATTTAGATGTATTTCTCCATTTTCTTATCTTGTATATATATCTCTCTCTATATAAACGGCAGTTTGTCTGTGCGTGTTTCTGTGTGTCTGTTTGCTTGTACCCTCACCCTGACCGCGGCTTTCAACCGATTCTGATGAAACTTGACACACACATAGCCCAATGTCATAATTCAAAACTAATGCAGCGAAAATTTTGAAAAGTTCCCCCAGTTCTGAAAAAAATCGATAAATTCGACATGGGGTCGAGAATTAGAAACACAAACCAAAAACTGTCTAGGGGACGCAACTCCACTTTTTTTAACTCTAAAAAAAAATTTACCATCATTTTTTCCCCATTTTTTTGCTATTTTTTGCCTATAACTCTCTAAAAATGCTTTATAGTTATTTCCCTTACAAACCTGAGCAACGCCGGGCGATACCGCTAGTATTTATATATATTCCTATGCAGAGCCAGAAATCCGGGATCTGGAATTATCCAGTAATTTTGTTGCTAGTTCATCTTGTCTCTTTGTCTTCTCTCCTGGTGCTGTATGAACATTTAATGTGGTTTTTAGAGTCAAGTTTTAGCTGCTATTTCAAGCATGTTGGTATCTCTTAGACACCCTTATTTATAATTTTATATGGATTTCATCATCATCATCGTTTAACGTCCGCTTTCCATGCTAACATGGGTTTGACGATTTGACTGAGGTCTGGCAAACCAGATGGCTGCACCAGGCTCCAGTCTGATCTGGCAGTGTTTCTACAGCTTGATGCCCTTCCTAACGCCAACCACTCCGAGAGTGTAGTGGGTGCTTTTACATGCCACCGGCACGAGAGCCAGTTTGGTCCTACTGGCAACAGCCCATATCTTTATACACACACACACAGCCACGCTCAAATGGCAAATGGTGTTTTTTATGTGCCACCTGCACAGGAGCCAGTCCAGCGGCACTGACAATGACCTCACTCGAATGTTTTTTCACGTGCCACCAGCACGAGTGCTAGTAGGCGACACAGATAACGATCACGCTCGAATGGTCTTTTTAACGTGCTATCGGCTCGGAGGCCAGCTTGTTGCTTTGGCCCCGATCTCACTCGTATGGTTCTCTTAGCGCTCCACTAGATATATTATATTTTGAGTAGGGACAATTGACTGCCACCACTAGCAGGTAGGAATCCAGTACTAATGATGGGTAAAGACCCAGAAACCATGGTCTACCGGTCTTGCAAAAGCTGGAGGGCAGTAATTCACTTCCTTACAATATATCAGACACAAGTTCTATGTCATTAACCAGCTGGAAAAAATGCCTTCCTAGGGTCAAAATGTAGTTACCCCTTTTGATACCAACCCGACTGAAACTGCCTCTGGCTCTGTAGTACAAATGTCTTGTTTTCGTAAGTTTTGAATTAAAATCTTCCACCAAACCTTAGTCACAATTTATGTTCCTAACACTAGCTGAATGATAGCTAAGTTATTTTACTAATTTCTTTGTTATATTTAACCCTTTTGATACCAACCCGACTGAAACCGGCTCTGGTTTTGTAGTACAAATGTCTTGTTTTTATAAGTTCTGAATTAAAATCTTCCACCAAACCTTAGTCACAATTTATGTTCCTAACACTAGCTGAATGATAACTAAGTTATTTAACTAATTTCTTTGTTATATTTAACCCTTTTGATACCAACCCGGCTGAAACCGGTTCTGGTTTTGTAGTACAAATATCTTGTTTTCATAAGTTCTGAATTAAAATCTTCCACCAATCGTTAGTCACAATTTATGTTCCTAACACTAGCTGAATGATAGCTAAGTTATTTTACTAATTTCTTTGTTATATTTAACCCTTTTGATACCAACCCAGCAGAAACCGGTTCTGGTTTTGTAGTACAAATATCTTGTTTTCATAAGTTCTGAATTAAAATCTTCCACCAATCCTTAGTCACAATTTATGTTCCTAACACTAGCTGAATGATAGCTAAGTTATTTTACTAATTTCTTTGTTATATTTAACCCTTTTGATACCAACCCAGCAGAAACCGGTTCTGGTTTTGTAGTACAAATATCTTGTTTTCATAAGTTCTGAATTAAAATCTTCCACCAATCCTTAGTCACAATTTATGTTCCTAACACTAGCTGAATGATAGCTAAGTTATTTTACTAATTTCTTTGTTATATTTGACCCTTTTGATACCAACCCAGCAGAAACCGGTTCTGGTTTTGTATTACAAATGTCTTGTTTTCATAAGTTCTGATTTAAAATCTTCCACCAATCCTTAGTCACAATTTATGTTCCTAACACTAGCTTAATGATAACTACGCTATTTTACTAATTTCTTTGTTACATTTTAAAGTAATTGAAAGAAACACAGAACATCCGAAAATAAATACAGTAACAAAAGGGTTAACATAGTTCTGTATAGAACAGCCGTGTTATAGTGGCAAATGTTACCGCCTATATTGTTGCTAATTATATCTCGTTTAGAGAATTTAGAACACGCTACTTTGCTTGTTATATGCATATTTATTTAAAGGTCACAACACATGTATTAAAGCGCTATTAATAGTTTTATATTCTTCAGACACAAAACGCATATTAGGAGCACTTCAATACATCTATTTACTTTTTTCAGTCATGTTACTGTGGCCGTGCTGGAGCACCGCCTTTAGTCGATCAAATCGACCCCAGGACTTATTCTTTGTAAGCCTAGTACTTATTTTATCTGTCTCTTTTTTGCCGAACCGCTAAGCTACGGGGACTAGCTCAGTCGGTAGAGCACGAGACTCTTAATCTCGGGGTCGTGGGTTCAAGCCCCACGTTGGGCGAAGCTATTTTTATAGGCGCAGGAGTGGCTGTGTGGTAATTTGCTTGCTTCCCAACCACATGGTTCCGGGTTCAGTCCCACTGCGTGGCATCTTGGGCAAGTGTCTTCTGCTATAGCCCCGGGCCGACCAATGCCTTGTGAGTGGATTTGGCAGACGGAAACTGAAAGAAGCCTGTCGTATATATGTATATATATATAAGTGTGTGTGTATATGTTTGTGTGTCTGTGTTTGTCTCCCTAGCATTGCTTGACAACCGATGCTGGTGTGTTTATGTCCCCGTTACTTAGCGGTTCAGCAAAAGAGACCGATAGAATAAGTACTGGGCTTACAAAGAATAAGTCCCGGGATCGATTTGCTCGACTAAAGGCGGTGCTCCAGCATGGCCGCAGTCAAATGACTGAAACAAGTAAAAGAGTAAAAGAGTAAAGAGTAGGACGTAAACACACCAGCATCGGTTGTCAAGCGATGGTGGTGGGGACAAACACAAACACACACACACACACATATATACTCTCTTTTACTTGTTTCAGTCATTTGACTGCGGCCATGCTGGAGCATCACCTTACTCTTTTACTCTTTTACTTGTTTCAGTCATTTGGCTGCGGCCATGCTGGAGCACCGCCTTTAATCGAGCAACTCGACCCCGGGACTTATTCTTTTGTAAGCCCAGTACTTATTCTATCGGGCTCTTTTGCCGAACCGCTAAGTAACGGGGACATAAACACACCAGCATCGGTTGTCAAGCAATGCTAGAGGGACAAACACAGACACACAAACACATACATATATATATATATACATACATACGACGGGCTTCTTTCAGTTTCCGTCTACCAAATCCACTCACAAGGCATTGGTCGGCCCGAGGCTATAGTAGAAGACACTTGCCCAAGATGCCACACAGTGGGACTGAACCCGGAACCATGTGGTTCATAAGCAAGCTACTTACCACACAGCCACTCCTATTGTGACCTTCAAATAAATAACATTTATCTCTCACCAGATGGGAGTACCCTTTTGTTGAATTTTCTACTGTGGATGAGTACTGTTCTCGGTTCTGCTAACAGCTAGACGTTCAGGTGAGTATACTGGCATCGATGCAGTAACATTTGAAATATTGTCCAGGTAAAAATCTACCTGAAGAAGACTAATCAAATTTACAATAACAAACATATAGGCACAGGAGTGGCTGTGTGGTAAGTAGCTTGCTTACCAACCACATGGTTCCGGGTTCAGTCCCACTGCATGTCACCTTGGGCAAGTGTCTTCTGCTATAGCCCCGGGCCGACCAATGCCTTGTGAGTGGATTTGGTAGACGGAAACTGAAAGAAGCCCGTCGTATATATTTATATAGGTGCAGGAGTGGCTGTGTGGTAAGTAGCTTGCTAACCAACCACATGGTTCCGGGTTCAGTCCCACTGCATGTCACCTTGGGCAAGTGTCTTCTGCTATAGCCCCGGGCCGACCAATGCCTTGTGAGTGGATTTGGTAGACGGAAACTGAAAGAAGCCTGTCGTATATATGTATATATATATATATGTGTGTGTGTGTGTGTGTATGTTTGTGTGTCTGTGTTTGTCCCCCCAACATTGCTTGACAACCGATGCTGGTGTGTTTACGTCCCCGTTACTTAGCGGTTCGGCAAAAAAGGGACAGATAAAATAAGTACTAGGCTTACAAAAGAATAAGTCCGGGGGTCGAGTTGCTCGACTAAAGGCGGTGCTCCAGCATGGCCGCAGTCAAATGACTGAAACAAGTAAAAGAGTAAAGAGAGATGTGTGTGTGTGTGTGTAAGCTGTCAAAGAGTCCATAAGTCTGGAAAAATATCTGTCAGTAGCCTAAGTATATTGATTGAAGTGTACAATATCAATTACAGCTGATTTTATCAATTGGTTTCACACCAGGGCTTCAATAGTGTTGGGTAAC
>NC_043024.1:10046070-10058570 GCF_006345805.1 Octopus sinensis
ACTCCGCGTTGCGAAGGTACATACATACATACATGCATACATATACCATTCTACTCTAGGTACAAAGCCCGAAATTTTGGGGGAGGGACCCAGTCGATTAGATTGACTCCAGTCCGCAACTGGTACTTAATTTATCGACCCCGAAAGGATGTAAGGCAAAATCGACCCCGGCAGAATTATACATACATATATATAGGCGCAGGCCTGGCCGTGTTAAGACGCTTGCTTCCCAACCACATGATTCTAGGTCCAGTCCCTGTATGTGCACCTTCTACTATAGCCTTTGGCCGACCAAAGCCTTATGAGTGGAAACTGAAAGAAGCCCGTCGTGTACATATAAATATATGGTGCCAAAGATTCCAACATCACCATCAAAATACAGGTCCAGATACTGCAACAGCTTGGGTTTCAGAGGACCACAGCTCTTTAACACCCTCCCTAAATGCCTGAAAGACTTACATGGTGTGGATGTGGGTTTCTTTAAAACTAAACTGGATCTCTTCTTGTCAGGAGTCCCAGATGAACCTACCTCACGACAGGAGACGCAGATGCGGGCAGCAGCATCGAACTCCCTTGTTGATCAAGTGCCACGTATCAGAGGTGGATTCACATATTAGTGTAGCTCATTCAGCGGTGGTGCCCCAGCATGGCCGCGGCCTCCGGGCTAAAACATTTTAAAGAATTTAAGGATATATATACGTGTGTGTATCCGTGTGTATTTGTGTGTTTGTGTTTGTCGACCCACCATCGCTTGACACCGATGTTGGTGTGTTTACGTCACCGATAGAATAAGTGCTAGGCTTAAAAGAATAAGTCTTGGAGTCGATCTGTTCGACTAAAGGCGTTGCTCCAGCATGGTCGCAGTCAAATGACTGAAACAAGTAAAAGAATAAAAGTATTTATAATATATATATACATACATACTACATACATACATACATACATATATATATATATATATTATATATATATAATATATATATATATATATATATATATAATATATATATATATCTATATCTATATTTATATGTATATATATATATAAATAATAAATGCGCCCTTTTAAAGCCTAGCCAGGCTCATGGGCCCGGTTCCCCGGTTTCTATGGCGTATGTGTTCCCCAGCTGGACGGGACGCCAGTCCATCGCAGCGTTACTCATTTTTGCCAGCTGAGTGGACTGGAGAAACGGTCCAAGAATCGAAACCACGATCTCACGATTATGATGCTGACACCCTAACCACTAAGCTACGCGTCTCCACACATATATATATATACATATATAAATATATATTATGGACTAATTATGGATAAATACATCGTCTGTGAGTATGAAATCTCTCCTCATATCTCCAGAATTCAAACCTACTTCATTATTATGGATGGATTTACATTTTCAATTTCTGTGAAACTAAGAGGTTTTTTTTAAATACCTTTTTAAAGCCTGGTATTTGACTGTGCAACATTAAAGAACTTTGGAAGTCCGTTTATTATCTAAATCTGATTTTTATAGAACTATCCCTGATGTTTCATGAATGTAGCCACACCCCTTTAGACGTTTTGAGAACTCAGATGTTTTTTCGGCTGATGAGTACGAGTCGCTTGTATTTGCTGCAATATTTGCAGCCTCAATAAAGGTGGTCTTCGTACGAAACAATTGTACCGAAATATTGTTCCATTTTTGTTGCTTTTTTCTTGCATATTTAAATATATGTATATATAGATGTACATACGTACATACATATATATATATATATATTTATATATACTTATATATATTTATATATACATAAATATAATTTCGTATGTATGTATACACATGCGCACATACACTATGCATGCATGTTTGTGTTTGGTAGAAGAAGCAGGAGAAATCGACCTTGATACATCTCTTTCTCTTTCTTTCTTTTACGTGTTTCAGTGATTTGACTGCGGCCATGCTGGAGCACCGCCTTTAATCGAGCAACTCGACCCCGGGACTTATTCTTTTTTATAAGCCCAGTACTTATTCTATCGGTCTCTTTTGCCGAACCGCTAAGTCACGGGGACATAAACACACCAGCATCGGTTGTCAAGCAATGCTAGGGGGACAAACACAGACACACAAACAATTTTATCGGTCACTTTTGCCGAACCGCTAAGTAACGAGGACGTAAACACACCAGCATCGGTTGCCAAGCGATGTTGGAGGGACAAACACAGACACACAAACACACACATATATATATATATATATACATATATACGACAGGCTTCTTTCAGTTTCCGTCTACCAAGTCCACTCACAAGGCATTGGTCGGCCCGAGGCTATAGTAGAAGACACTTGCCCAAGGTGCCACGCAGTGGGACATGTGGTTGGTAAGGAAGCTACTTACCACACAGCCACTCTTTTTAAATTTTAAATTATATACCTTTTAAATTTTTTAAAATTCTGCCGATTAAAAATGAATAAATGCACACACACACACACACACACAAAGGCATTGAACGCGCGTGCGCACGCTCCGTCTTCCCCGCTCCTTCCTCTCCCATGATTAACCCCCATGGCGACAATTACTGACTGACGTCCTCACTAAAACTTCATTAGACATTTAGCAAAGGACATTAGTCATCTTCATCTGTCATATTTATTGCTTGACGATTGTCAACATATAAACACATACACACATGTGTGTATATGCACACAGACACACACTCTCTCTCTCTCACACACACACACACACGCACGTATATTAGTGAAGTAAGGAGTCCCCCCTCTCGTTCTCTCTCTATATATATATTTATATATATGAGCATGTGTGTATTATATATATATATATATATATATACATATATGAGCGTGTATATGAATGCATATATAAACATTTGCATACACACAAGCACACACACACATATATATAATATATATATATATATATATATATAACATATGTATACACACAAGCACACACACACAGACACACACACATATATATATTATATATATAAATATGTTTATATATGCATATATATATGAATATATATACCTATATATACAGATGTGTGTATATTTTATATATATATATCTATATATATAGTATATTATATATAGTTAATCCAAACAAGAAAGCACAAAAAAACACAACAACGCGAGGACGTGGAACAAATATAGTATTATTGGACGCTCAGGAAGGAAGGGAAGAAGGAGGGTTTAACGTTTCGAGCGGAGCTCTTCGTCGGAAACATAGGAGAAGGAAAGGTCCAGAGAAGGGAAGACAGAGGAAAAAAATCGCCAACGGTACACACGAGGTCACACACACACATATATATATATTATTCTCTTGCTTGTTTCAGTCATGTGACTGTGGCCATGCTGGAGCACCGCCTTTTGTCGGGCAAATCGACCCCATGACTTATTCTTTGTAAGCCTAGTACTTATTCTATCGGTTTGTTTTGCAAAACCCCTAAGTTACGTGGACGTAAACACACCAACATCGGTTAAGCGATGCTGGGGAACAAACACAGACGCGCGCGCGCGCACACAGACACATATATATATTTTGGCCTGCTCGCTTAGCCAGTGGGGTGACGTCATTTGAAGGCTAAAACAATGTAAAGCGCATTGTGACCAGCGATGTGTAGCAATATCTGATAACCTGGTCGGTCATGGTGATATATATATATATTTATCACCTTGACCGACCGGTCCGTCGGGCATCCATTGGACACCGCTGGTCACACCACGCTGTCCACTCCTCTCTGGATCGCGCCTTCCTCATCCACGAGATCCCAATCGCCCTCCTAAAATCGTAACTCCACCGTCGTGGAGACCTTCTGAGTGGTCGTTTCCGCTCGCGCGGGTAGCACTCGACAACTGCGCGGGTCCACCGATTATCAGTGAGCCGGGCGACGTGTCCAGCCCATCTATACTTGCTGCGTGTATACTCTGCGATGACATCCCTCATGCCGGACTTCTTTCTGATGACCTCGCTACTGATGTGCTCTCTCAACGAGATTCCAAGCATTGACCTTTCCATGGCTCTTTGAGCCGATACCAATCTCTGCTCTTCTCTGTTGTAGCCCATGTTTCACAGCCATATAACATTGCAGGTAGAACTGTGCTGTTGATGAGGTTGGCGCGGGTAGTCCTGTCCAACCTTCCCCTTGAGCACATCCCTTATGCCATTAAACGCCTTCCATCCGGCCCTTACTCTCCACGAGATCTCCTTTTCGATATCTCGGCACATATTCACTTCCTGTCCCAGGTAGACATAGTCCTTTACCTCCTTTATTTCATCACTGCTGACCACCATTCGACCTGTTGGTACGTTGTCGGACCACATGAATTTCGTTTTCATGCAGTTCATCTTGAGACCTACTGCAGAGCTTTTGATGTCGAACTCCGTCAGCATGGTCTGAAGCTGATCCGTGGTTTCAGCGATGATTACGATGTCATTAGCGAAATGGAGGTGGGTGAGTAGCTTACCATTGATGTTGACACCGCCTTACCAGTCGATGCCTCTGATGATTAGCTCGAGACATACGGAGAAAAGTTTTGGAGAGATCGCATCTCCTTGCATACCGTAAATCCTTGAATATAGTCCGCTCTTGAGTATAATACGCAGGGGATTTTTAGGGGGGGGTATACTTCTGATAAATCTAAATCTTGTGTATAATACGCACCCCTTCTCTAACTTGAGTTGTGCGTAATCAAGCCAGCAGCACCTAGTGGAACAAACACTTCCGCACTTGCGTAATAGAATAATGGTGATGTTCTTAACTGTTATATGGGAATGTAAATATGTTTGCAAATTGTTTTTGTTACATGTTATTCTGTGTTCTGAATACTTTTATTTTAATAAATGTTGCTTATTGCAAGTTATGGATGATTCTTTTATGACTTCATTGCTTTCAGGCTTAGCTTAAGGTATTTTCGCGCCCGACATCACAAAATGCGTCTGAATAAACATTGCCGGACAGCAAAGAGACTTGGACATTGCTTAGAAAATAATTTTCATTTTTAACCTCGTATATAGTACGCACTAGGGATTTTGACCTTTAAATTTTGGGGAAAAAATGTGGATTATACTCGAGGATTTATGGTATATATATATATATATATATATATATATAAGTATATATATATGACAGGCTTCTTTCAGATTCCGTCTACCAAATCCACTCACAAAGGCTTTGGTCGGCCCGAGGCTCTATAGCAGAAGACACTTGCTACTTATTTAATCGACCCTGGCAGAATTTGAACTCAGAACGTAATAGCAGAAGAAATACCTATTTCTTTACTATCCAAAAGGGGCTAAACACAGAGGGGACAAACAAGGACAGACAAACGGATTAAGTCGATTACATCGACCCCACTGCGTAACTGGTACTTAATTTATCGACCCTGAAAGAATGAAAGGCAATGTTGACCTCAGCGGAATTTGAACTCAGAACGTAGCGGCAGACGAAATACCGCTAAGCATTTTGCTCGGCGTGCTAATGATTCTACCAGCTCATCACCTTGTTATATTTATAATATTAACATCTAAGAGGCAGCAAGCTGGCAGAATCGTTGGCAGGCCGGGTGAAGTGCTTAGCGGTATTTCGTCTGCCGCTATGTTCTGAGTTCAAATTCCGCCGATGTCAACTTTGCCTTTCATCCTTTTGGGGTCAATTTCAACTGTAACACCTTAGATCATAGCTCTGCTGGATCAGAGCTGAGCTAGGGGCTAAATAACAACAACAACAATAACAACAGCAACAAATTTAATTTTTATATAAACAATAAAAACAAAAAAATAAAAATAAAAACATAAAAATCAATTTTTGTTTTATTTGATATCAATTACAGTTTTTGTCTGTTTTACTTTTTTTCTTTTTTTGTGTGTGTGTGTGTGTGTTAACAGAAAAGTATTTATCAATGAAGGGGTACCTGTCAATTGATGAGTACCCGGTTAAGTGATGAGTACCCGGCTAAGCGAAGGAGCACCCATCAACAGAAACAGTGTTACTCATCTCTGTTAGATCTTTAGAAGATCTTTGGAGTGTGAAGGTCACTTTAAGAACAGCGACAACAAACAATGAAGCAGACGACCTTGAAAGCTTCATCCTTTGAGGCATCTCTTAATGACAGACTGAAAGTGGTCTGGATGCCCTACCCGTACCACAAGGTGACGGTCGAGTGCATCTTGTATCAAGGACTTCCAGTCTTCATCTCCCTGTTAAAGAAAAAAAAAATACAAAACAAAATAAATTCCGGTGTGAGTCATAAAAAACAAAAAAAAAAACCTAAGAAAAAAAACCCAGCAGGAAAATGGTTACTCTCTCTCTCTTTTACTCGTTTCAGTCATTTGACTGCGGCCATGCTGGAGCACCGCCTTTAATCGAGGAAACTCAACCCCGAGACTTATTCTTTTTGTAAGCCCAGTACTTATTCTATCGGTCTCTTTTGCCAAACCGCTAAGTAACGGGGACATAAACACACCAGCATCGGTTGTCAAGCAATGCTAGGGGGACAAACACAGACACACAAACATATATATTATATATATATATATATATATATATATATATATATATAATATATATATATATATATATATATATATCTACATATATACAACGGGCTTCTTTTCAGTTTCCGTCTACCAAATCCACTCACAAGGCTTTGGTCGGCCCGAGGCTATAGTAGAAGACACTATCCCAAGGTGCCACGCAGTGTGTCTGTGTTTGTCCCATCCAACATCGCTTGACAACCGGTGCTTATGTGTTTACATCCCTGTCACTTAGCGGTTCGGCAAAAGAGACTGATAGAATAAGTATTGGGCTTACAAAGAATAAGTCCCGGGGTCGATTTGCTCGACTAAAGGCGGTGCTCCAGCATGGCCGCAGTCAAATGACTGAAACAAGTAAAAGAGTAAAGCCCACTAACCAGATTTGACTGCATGCATTTCAGAGTGATTATCTCCTCTTCAGCACCAGAGTCTTGTGGGTTCAAATATACCTCAAGCATATTTGAACTGGTAACAAGTTTGTATTTATCTTTTAACTAGCAGCATAGCCCGGCATTATCCGGGTATGTAAGAGCCCCTGGAGCAGACATAATGCTCGCTGTGAATTTTAAAAAAATTCCTGCCAATTTGTGAAAGATATTGTCGAAAATATGTCATCTTGAATTTGAACGCGATTTCCCAAAATGGCATGATTTTATCGATTTTTTCTGATGGTAAGGTATTGCATGGAAAACTAACGTCAGAATTTAGTTTCTTAGGGTAACATTAAGCTTCACCATGAGTTTGGTGAAAATCGATTGCAAGTTGCGAAAACTACAACAGAAAATGTGTTGTTGCATATGGAAAGCTTAGATTCTCGACCCCATGTCGAATTTATCGATTTTTTTCAGAACTGGGGGAACTTTTCAAAATTTTCGCTGTGTTATTTTTGAATTATGACATTGGGCTATGTGTGTGTCAAGTTTCATCAGAATCGGTTGAAAGCCGTGGTCAGGGTGAGGGTACAACCTGACAGACACACAGACAGACAAACTGCCGTTTATCTAGAGAGATGATATGCTTGGTTGGTCGACAACAGAGTCAAATGAGAACTACTTACCTCCAAGGAAGCGAGATGTCCAACTATGTACAACGCAAACTTGGCTCGTGTTAGGGCAACATTTAGGCGTCTACGATTCTTCAGAAATCTGTGTGAGTAAAAAGGAAAATAGATGACATGTTACCATGGATACAAAAGGGGACAAATGATCAAAGACATGCAAGCTATGACCATCTCGTCTTTCATTCAGACATCGTGTATCTAGGACTACATGTATAGCAAAGTGTTGCAAGAAGATCTGATAGATGGAAACTGAAAAGAAGCCCAACATCATCCTTTCAATGTCCCCTTTTCATGCTTGCATTGGTGAGACAGAATTTGCAGGGGATTTTCTACAACCGGATGCTCTTCTAGTCACTAACCTTATCTGTTTCTAAGTGAGATAATATCGTACCCTGGCCAGGCTTGTTTCTCTTATGGAAGACTGCAAATAAACGACACTGCTTGTATGACAGTGACACTCCTTTACAACTGCCGTGCAATATCAAGGCAAAGAGACACCCATGCATACACACACACACTTTCAAAGATATGCGTGTGTGTGTGTGTGTGTGTGTGTGTGGTGGGCTTCTTTTAGTTTCCACCTACCAAATGCACAAGGTTTCGGTTGGCCCAAGGCATATCGTAGATGGCACTTGCCCAAGGAGCCCCACCATAGGACTGAACCTGAAACCAAGGGGCTGGGATGTACATGGTTTCTATTCTCGCCACACAGTCATGCCTACTGGATTGTGGCCATGCTGGAGCACCACCTTTAGTCAAATAAATCGACTCCAGGACTTATTCTTTGTAAGCCTAGTACTTATTCTATCAGTCTCTTTTGCTGAACCACTAAGTCACAAGGACGTAAACACACCAACATCAGTTGTCAAGTGATGTTTGGGGGACAAACACAGACACACACACACACATATATATATATATATATATATATATATTCTTTACTACCCACAAGGGGCTAAACATAGAGGGGACAAACAAGGACAGACAAATGGATTAAGTTGATTACATCAACCCCAGTGCGTAACTGGTACTTAATTTATCGACCCCGAAAGGATGAAAGGCAAAGTCAACCTCGGCGGAATTTGAACTCAGAAAGTAGCGGCAGACAAAATACCGCTAAGCATTCTACCCGGCGTGCTAACGATTCTGTCAACTCACCGCCTTATATATATGACCGTGTGTGTATCGTTGGCGATTTTTTTCCTCCGTCTTCCCTTCTCTGGATCTTTCCTTCTCCTATGTTTCCGACAAAGAGCTCCGCTTGAAACGTAAAACCCTCCTTCTTCCCTTCCTTCCTGAGCGTCCAATAATACTATATTTGTTCCACGTCCTCACATTGTTGTGTTTTCTCTTTGTGTTTCCATGTCTGGATTAACTATATATACACACAACAGGTTTCTTTCAGTTTCCATTTACCAAATCCACTCACAAGGCTTTGGTCAGCCCAAGGCTATAGTAGAAGACACTTGCCCAAGGTGCCACACAGTGGGACTGAACCCGGAACCATGTGGTTGGGAAGCAAGCTTCTTACCACACTACCAAAACACACACATCTGAGTCAGTCAAACGTCGACCAACACATTAGAATGTTAACTCCTTTCTGGGAATTCTCCACTGATGAAATTCCCAAATAACCAGTTTCAACATAATAATTTTAAATTGATTTAATTTCATTTAATTTCTCTAATTGAATTAGATATCGAAACGGCTGTAGGGATAAGAATTTCATATTATATTGATTTGAATGTCTATATGTCAATTTCTCAATTTTCTTCTCTTTTCTCATATATATATATACACCAAGCAGGAGTGGCTGTGTAGTAAGTAGCTTGTTTACCAACCACATGGTTCCGGGTTCAGTCCCACTGCGTGGCACCTTGGGCAAGTGTCTTCTACTATAGCCTCGGGCCGACCAAAGCCTTGTGAGTGGATTTGGTAGACGGAAACTGAAAGAAGCCCGTCGTATATATGTATGTATATATATATATATATATATATATAATATATATATATATATATATATGTATGTGTGTGTGTTTGTGTGTCTGTGTTTGTCCCCCTAGCATTGCTTGACAACCGATGCTGGTTTTTTTACGTCCCCGTTACTTAGCGGTTCGGCAAAAGAGACCGATAGAATAAGTACTGGGCTTACAAAAGAATAAGTCCCGGGGTCGAGTTGCTCGATTAAAGGCGGTGCTCCAGCATGGCCGCAGTCAAATGACTGAAACAAGTAAAAGAGTCAAGAGTATATATACACACACACACACACACACACAGGGTGGAGAGAGAGAGTGAATATAGTGACAGGGTTGACACCCCTTCCTGGGGGTGCATTCTACATACTAAAAGCAGCCATGGGTATAACTGTGACAACTTACCCAATACTACCAAATGAGCCATGGGCACGCACACAGGACATTATAATGATGTCATTCTCCCGTCCTTGGAATCCATCCACCGTAGTGACGTCGACATTGGAAAGTTTCCTGAAAATGAAAATAAATAAATTCCATAAAAAGATAACAAAATCAAGCCAACAAGGGGTCTAGCTATGCAATCCTTTGGTCAGCTAGAAATAGCAGCCAAATCTGTTTTCGTTCAAACCACCTTAACCCCATGACAATGGTTGGATCTTTTCGGTTTGAATGGCAGTTTTTTCTAGCGGTGTCATATGAAATTGTCACCCATAATTATGACCCTAGTATCGATCTATTGCATTTCAATCTGTGTTAGGGTTAGGTTTAGAGGAAGGGTATCTTTTTTCTTCACAAATATAAATAAACCTAATCTGTTTCTTAAACGAGGGACATATTCGTACGGCACAGAATGTTTTTTTTTACCTCAATAGACGTCATTGATTGGTTGAAATTGCAGAAATTGAAGAAAAAAAAACAACTAATATCTTACAAACTATAGAATTTTCTCAATAAAGCCAAGAGAAAAAGATGTTTTATAAACACATTCTACCAGTATACGAAGTTTAAAAGTGTTTTGTTACGTGGAAATTATGTTAAAAACTGCCATTCAAACCGAAAAGATCCTGTTTTTTTTACCTCAATAGATGTCATTGATTGGTTGAAATTGCAGAAATTGAAGAAAAAAAACAACAACTAATATCTTACAAACTATAGAATTTTCTCAATAAAGCCAAGAGAAAAAGATGTTTTATAAACACATTCTACCAGTATACGAAATTTAAAAGTGTTTAGTTACGTGGAAATTATGTTAAAAACTGCCATTCAAACCAAAAAGATCCTGTTTTTTTTTACCTCAATAGATGTCATTGATTGGTTGAAATTGCAGAAATTGAAGAAAAAAAAACAACAACTAATATCTTACAAAGTATAGAATTTTCTCAATAAAGCCAAGAGAAAAAGATGTTTTATAAACACATTCTACCAGTATACGAAGTTTAAAATTTCTTAGCTTCGTGGAAATTATTTTAAAAAACTGCCGTTCAAACCAAAAAGATCCTGTTTTTTTTTTTACCTCAATAGATGTCATTGATTGGTTGAAATTGCAGAAATTGAAGAAAAAAAAACAACAACTAATATCTTACAAAGTATAGAATTTTCTCAATAAAGCCAAGAGAAAAAGATGTTTTATAAACACATTCTACCAGTATACGAAGTTTAAAATTTCTTAGCTTCGTGGAAATTATTTTAAAAAACTGCCGTTCAAACTGGAAAGACCCCAATGGTTTCTTATCAGGCAACTAGGTTGCACTAACGATAATCATCTCAGCTGAGATGAGCAATTAGTGCATGACAACGGTTTAGCATGTATCTTTGTCAACTGCTTTAAAGCATGCATTACTCTTTACTCTTTTACTCATTTCAGTCATTTGACTGTGGCCATGCTGGAGCACTGCCTTTAGTGGAGCAAATTGACCCCGGGACTTATTCTTTTGTAAGCCCAGTACTTATTCTATCAGTCTCTTTTGCCGAACCACTAAGTCACGGGGACATAAACACACCAGCATCGGTTGTCAAGCAATTCTAGGGGGACAAACACAGACACACAAACACATACATATATATATGTATACATATATACGACAGGCTTCTTTCAGTTTCCGTCTACCAAATCCACTCACAAGGCTTTGTCGGCCCGGGCTATCAGAAACACTTGCCCAAGATGCCACGCAGTGGGACTGAACCGGAACCATGTGGTTGGTTAGCAAGCTACTTACCACACAGCCACTCCTGTGTTGTTTATTTATATAAACTGTCATCAAAATCAAAATCGAAATCGATCAACATCAATAGAAATTGTAGCTGTGATACCAGTGCCAGTGGCACGTAAGAGAACCATCTGAACATGCCTGTTGCCAGCACCGCCTCAACAGGCCCCCGTGCCGGTGGCACGTAAAAAGCACCATCCGATCATGGCCGTTGCCAGCCTTGACTGGCCTCTGTGCCGGTGGCACGTAAAAAGCACCATCCGATCATGGCCGTTGCCAGCCTTGACTGGCCTCCGTGCCGGTGGCACGTAAAAAGCTCCATCCGATCATGGCCATTGCCCTGACTGGCCTCTGTGCTGACATAAAAAGCACCATCCGATCATGGCCGTTGCCAGCCTTGCCTGGCCTCCGCCGTTGGCACGTAAAAAGCACCATCGATCGTGGCCGTTGCCAGCCTTGCCTGGCCTCCGTGCCGGTGGCACGTAAAAAGCACCATCCGATCGTGACCGTTGCCAGCCTTGCCTGGCCTCCGTGCTGGTGGCACGTAAAAAGCACCATCCGATCGTGGCCGTTGCCAGCCTTGCCTGGCCTCCGTGCCGGTGGCACGTAAAAAGCACCATCCGATCGTGACCGTTGCCAGCCTTGCCTGGCCTCCGTGCTGGTGGCACGTAAAAAGCACCATCCGATCATGGCCGTTGCCAGCCTTGACTGGCCTCTGTGCTG
>NC_043024.1:10063570-10108570 GCF_006345805.1 Octopus sinensis
TTTGAACCCGCGATCCCTCGACCGCGAGTCCGCTGCTCTAACCACTGTGCCTCCACAAGGAAGGGGGGGGGGCAACGTTGCTTTGCTGTAGTTCCAGCCCCAGGTCAGCTGTGATCCACTACACTTATGATCAAGACATTCTAGCCATGACCATCCCAGACAGACAGTCCCTAGAAACAGAGCCTGTGTTATCCTACGTCAGGTTGCTAAGCAAACTTAATTATCACACAGGTACCATCATTGTTTTCACAAAATGACTTGTCTGTTGATTAGTAAGTATACTTGCTTAATTGGCATATTGAATAACAAGTGACAGATGTTAATGATTGATGTACGAGTAGAGGAAACAAATGTGATTGATAAATGATTGATGTCTATAAGGGGGAGTAACTGTGACAGAAGCAAATGATTGAAGTGAATGGAAGGTGTAACTGCGACATAAGATGATTGATGTGTTAAGTAAGGGAAGTAACTGTGATGGAGGATAATGACTGATGATTGAATGGGGTGAGTAAGAGAGAGACTGATGTAAATGATTGACGTGATTGAGGGGAGTCACTGAGACTGATGTAAACAGTCATGTCGAGGTGTTGAGTAGGGCAGTAAGTGTGACAGATGTAATCAGCCGATGTGTGATTGAGGCGAGTAACGGTGACAGACGCAAATGATTGAAATGAATGGAAGGTGTAACTGCAACATAAAATGACTGATGTGTTAAGTAACGGAAGTAACTGTGATGGAGGATAATGACTGATGATTGAATGGGTTGAGTAAGAGAGAGACTGATGTAAATGATTGACGTGATTGAGGGGAGTCACTGAGACTGATGTAAATGACTGATGTGATTGAGGGGAGTCACTGAGACTGATGTAATTGAGGGGAGTCACTGAGACTGATGTAAATGACTGACGTGATTGAGGGGAGTCACTGAGACTGATGTAAATGACTGACGTGATTGAGGGGAGTCACTGAGACTGATGTAAATGACTGACGTGATTGAGGGGAGTCACTGAGACTGATGTGAATGACTGACGTGATTGAGGGGAGTCACTGAGACTGATGTAAATGACTGATGTGATTGAGGGGAGTCACTGAGACTGATGTAAATGACTGATGTGATTTAGGGGAGTCACTGAGACTGATGTAAACAATTGTGTCGAGGTGTTGAGTAGGGCAGTAAGTGTGACAGATGTAATCAGCCGATGTGTGATTGAGGTGAGTAACGGTGACAGATGCAAATGATTGAACGAAGGAGAGTAACTCACCTGTCGGATATTAATTGGTTGTTGTAGATGTAACGATTCGGAAACTTGCAGATATCCGGATGCATCCGATACTGGACGTTTAACATAATCACAGAATTTTTATCTTTGTACTTGTAGTGTTTACAGAGACGCTCAAACAGCGACTGACCATAGTTATACTCCAACGCAAGCTACAAATAAAGAACACAGGAATTACAATGTGGGGGAGGGGGCAACATATTTTTTTTTTTGTACCTTCTCGAGCCATACCTAGCTCATAAGGGCCGTTTTCCCGGTTTCTTGGCATATAGGTTCCCCACCTGAATGGGACACCGGTCCGTCGCAGGTGAGCTGCAAGATGCAGGAGGAAAGAGTGAGAGAAAGTTGTGGCGAAAGAGTCAGCAGAAGTTCGCCATTACCTTCTGCCAGAGCCGCGTGGGGATTAGGTGTTTCGCTCATAAACACACACATCGCCCGGTCTGAGATTTGAACCCGCGATCCCTCAACCGCGAGTCTGCTGCTCTAACCACTAGGCCATGTGCCTCCACAAGGAAGGGGGGGACAACGTTGCTTTGCTGTAGTTCCAGCCCCAGGTCAGCTGTGATCCACTACATCTATGATCAAGACATTCTAGCCATGACCATCCCAGATATTATTTCTCTATACATGGATTATATCTTAGTATGTTATGTATCATCATCATCATCATTATCATTGTCTAACATGATTCCCATGCTGGCATGGGTTGGACGGTATGACCAGAGCTGGCAAGCAAGGGAGCTGCATCAGGTCCCAGTTTGATCTAACAGTTTCTACAGCACCAGTCTTATAACTAAACCATTCAAAAGAGTGCTCCAGCACGGTCGCAATCCAGTGACCAAAACTTGAAAAAGACTTCAGACTTGTATAGAAGGCCATCATGCAAGGAGCATGATGGTATGTCACTCACCTGAGATATAATGGTAGGGGACAGTTGTTCTGTGTCCCCAATAAGGATCAGCTTGCAACAGTTGTACTGAAGGGGAATCAGGCTGTCCAATTCACAACATTGCGATGCCTGCAACAACAAGAAAACAAATTTGTTAGAGACCTTCCGTATTTGACGGCGTATAAGACACACTTTACCCCATAAAAAAATTCCCCCCCAAAAATCACCTTGGGTCCTATATGCAAAGTTGGGGCTCCCAAAGCTAATTTTGTACTCGTAAAAAAAAAAAGGTCCTTCCCAAGTCATAGAATAATACGGCTGATTTCCCGGTTTCTGTGGCAGATATATTCTATTTCTTTACTGCCCACAAGGGGCTAAACACAGAGGGGACAAACAAGGACAGACATAGGTATTGAGTCGATTACATCGACCCCAGTGCGTAACTGGTACTTAATTTATCGACCCCAAAAGGATGAAAGGCAAAGTCGACCTCGGCGGAATTTGAACTCAGAACGTAATGGCAGACAAAATAGCTATTTCTTTATTGCCCACAAGGGGCTAAACACAGAGGGGACAAACAAGGACAGACATAGGTATTGAGTCGATTACATCGACCCCAGTGCATAACTGGTACTTAATTTATCGACCCCAAAAGGATGAAAGGCAAAGTCGACCTCGGCGGAATTTGAACTCAGAACGTAATGGCAGACAAAATAGCTATTTCTTTACTGCCCACAAGGGGCTAAACATAGAGGGGACAAACAAGGACAGACAAAGGGATTAAGTTGATTACATCAACCCCAGTGCGTAACTGGTACTTATTTAATCAACCCTGAAAGGATGAAAGGCAAAGTCGAGCTCGGCGGAATTTGAACTCAGAACGTAACGGCAGACGAAATACCTATTTCTTTACCACCCACGACGGGCTTCTTTCAGTTTCCGTCTACCAAATCCACAAATCCACTCACAAGGCATTGGTCGGCCCGAAGCTATAGCAGAAGACACTTGCCCAAGATGCCACGCAGTGGGACTGAACCCAGAACCATGTGGTTGGTAAACAAGCTACTTACCACACAGCCACTCCTGCGCCTATATATATATATACATACATATATACGACTGGCTTCTTTCAGTTTCCGTCTACCAAATCCACTCACAAGGCTTTGGTTGGCCCGAGGCTATAGCAGAAGACACTTGCCCAAGATGCCACGCAGTGGGACTGAACCCGGAACCATGTGGTTGGTCAGCAAGCTACTTACCACACAGCCACTCCAACGCCTGATGAAATCAATCACAAAATGGTGCTAATGCCAACTGAGATCAATAAAAAAACACTTTGACTTACTTCATCAATTATAATACAACTGAATTGTTCATCAGCAAGTTTGCTAAGAATACGGCCACTGCCGCAAGTGCTCAGTGTGCCACAAATCACATCAGCTTTGCTTAATAAAGATTTTTCCATCGCTGCCTCCTCAGCAGGTGTGGGTTCAATACTGTTCATTGCCTGTAATTAAAGGAAAATACATTCAGTGGTTGTATATGTGAGATGTAAAGCGTAGAACTGTGGTTGCCGAAGTGGGCAGTACTGTCCCCCAGAAGAGAGTTGTATTGAAGTGGGGTGATAACGGGGTGGCCAAAAGGGGTCAAAGGATGTAAAAAAAACCCCAAATAATGGGTTAATTGGGTTAAGTTTTCATCATCATCATCATCATCATCATCATCGTTTAGCATCCGCTTTCCATGCTAGCATGGGTTGGACGGTTCAACTGGGGTCTGGGAAGCCAGTAGGCTGCACCAGGCCCAGTCTGATCTAGCAGTGTTTCTACGGCTGGATGCCCTTCCTAACGCCAACCACTCTGTGAGTGTAGTGGGTGCTTTTTACGTGCCAGACGAGGCTGGCAAACGTCCACGATCGGATGGTGCTTTTTACGTGGCACCGGCACGGGGGCCAGGCGAGGCTGGCAACGGCCACGAACGGATGGTGCTTTCTATGTGGCACCAGCACGGGGGCCAGACGAGGCTGGCAAACGGCCACGATCGGATGGTACTTTTTACGTGGCACCGGCACGGAGGCCAGACGAGGCTGGTAAACGGCCACGATCGGATGGTGCTTTTTACGTGCCAGTGGCACGGAGGCCAGATGAGGCTGGCAAACGGCCACGATCGGATGGTGCTTTTTATGTGGCACCGGCACGGGGGCCAGGCGAGGCTGGCAAACGGCCACGATCGGATGGTGCTTTTTACGTGCCACTGGCACGGAGGCCAGACGAGGCTGGTAAACGGCCACGATCGGATGGTGCTTTTTACGTGCCAGTGGCACGGAGGCCAGATGAGGCTGGCAAACGGCCACGATCGGATGGTGCTTTTTACGTGCCACTGGCACGGGGGCCAGGCAAGGCTGGCAAACGGCCACGATCGGATGGTGCTTTTTACGTGGCACCGGCACGGGGGCCAGGCAAGGCTGGCAAACGGCCATGATCGGATGGTGCTTTTTACGTGCCACTGGCACGGAGGCCAGATTTGTGAAATACAGTTGTTTTTAATTTGCTGCAGAAAAAGGCCTATGTCTGTGGTGAGTAGGTGAGTGGCCATATTAGGAATGTGGCCCAGGTGCCAAAAGGGTGACAGCCTGAACAGTTTGGGAACCAGTGATGTATGAGGGGGTGAGGCTGAAAAGTTAAGGGTATTGTAAAAGAGCAGGTTGGAAGCCCAACTTTCCGAGTTCTTTTACAGGGCTTAGAAAAACTGAAGGGCCACTACAATAAGTGTGTGAATCTGAGAGGGTAATATGTTGAATAAAACCATAAGTAACTGATCCTATTGTGCTTTATTTTACCCAAAGCCAGGAACTTTCCAGTTCATCAGACAGTAGGGCATCCCTTAGGCAGCAAGGTGGGCCTTGGCTGTCAGCAACAGAAGGGCCATCATCAGAGTTTGAAAACAAAGGAACAGAGAATTGTGGCAGGGGAGGAAGCAGAGGAGGAGGAAGTAGAGGAGGAAGAAGTGGAGGAGGAAGAAGAAGAGGAAAAAGGAGAAGAAGAAGAAGAGCAGGAAGGGGAGAGGAGATGAAGAGAAGGAAAAGGAGAATAAGAGGAGAAAGTGGAGGGGAAGAAGGCAAACAAGAAGAAGAAGAAGAACATACACAAAGTTGGTGGGGGAGACACATATACTGCAGTTTAAAAAAGGACTTGGAGTATGTGTGTGTGTGTGTCAGTGTGTCCGTGGGTAAAAATGTGCCATACTTACGGCTTGGTTGTTCTCTAGTTGTTTCTTGAGTAAGTCCACCTTGTCCTTGATGTATCTTGAGTCTTTTTTTAATTTACGAATCTGAAAAGAAACAACAGAAAGACAAAACCAGGTTTGACATCGTTGATAGAAGTATGGAGAATGAAAGCAAGGGGGGGGGACAAAGGGAAAGAGAGAGAGACAAACAGATAGAGAGAGAGAGAGACAAAGGGAGAGAGAGACAGACAGAAAGACAGATAGAGAGAGACAGACAGACACAGAGAGAGAAAGAGAAAAAGAGACAGACAGATAGAGAGAGAGAGGCAAAGGGAAAGAGAGAGAGAGACAAACAGATAGAGAGACAGATAGAGAGAGAGACAGATAGAAAGACAGATAGAGAGAGACAAAGGGAGGGAGAGAGAGAAACAGACAGACACAGAGACAGAAAGAGAGAGAGAGACAAAGAGAGAGAGACAGATAGAGAGAGTGACAGAGAGAGAGAGAGAGAAAGAGAGAGACAGACAGATAGAGAGAGAGACAGACACAGAGAGAGAAAGAGAGACAGACAGACACAGAGAGAGAAAGAGAGAGAAAGAGAGAGAGAGACAGACAGACAGAAAGACAGATAGAGAGATAGATAAAGAGAGACAGATAGAGAGAGAGACAGACAGACACAGAGAGAGAAAGAGACAGAAACAGATAGAGAGAGAGAGAGAGGTTTGTGCTCGATTTTTCATATTTATATATATATACTCTTTACTCGTTTCAGTCATTTGACTGTGACCATGCTGGAGCACCGCCTTTAGTCAGGACTTATTCTTTGTAAGCCCAGCACTTATTCCATCGGTCTCTTTTTGCCGAACTGCTAAGTGATGAGGACATAAACACACCAACATCGGTTGTCAAGCGATGGTGGGTGTGTGAATTTGAGAGAGGAATATGTTGAGCAAAATCATAATTAACTGATCCTTCTGTATTTTCTTTTACCCAAAGCTAGGAAATTTTCAGCATGTCCTTGCGTATATCAGGCACGTGCCGTCAGTAATCACTCAGGGCAGGCAGTAGGTGACGTCTATGTAGTGAAAGATGCGAAAAAATAAGTGAAACACAGGCACGCGACTGAGTTGGAGGCAGTTTTACTTCTGCCTTTACAGCACGTATAGAAAACGTTGTTGCAGGAATGCACACAGCATGTGTGCTACAGCATTACTATACTCTTTACTCTTTTACTTGTTTCAGTCATTTGACTGCGGCCATGCTGGAGCACCGCCTTTAGTCGAGCAAATTAACCCCGGGACTTATTCTTTGTAAGCCCAGTACTTATTCTATCGGTCTCTTTTGCCGAACCGCTAAGTGACGGGGACGTAAACACACCAGCATCGGTTGTCAAGCAATGCTAGGGGGACAAACAAAGACACACAAACATATACACACACTTATATATATACATATACATATATACGACAGGCTTCTTTCAGTTTCCGTCTACCAAATCCACTCATAAGGCATTGGTCAGCCTGGGGCTATAGCAGAAGACACTTGCCCAAGATGTCACGCAGTGGGACTGAACCCGGAACCATGTGGTTGGTTAGCAAGCTACTTACCACACAGCCACTCCTGCGCCTAATACTGAAATTGAAAAGCAGGGGCAAATTATGCCTACCTAATCTACAAAAAGCATAAAATATTTTGCATTTTATGTTTAGTAATCAGAGTAACCTTCAAAATTTTATTGAATCTGGTGCATATTTTGCCATAAAAGGTAAATGTTGCTATCGATTTATTTTATTCAGAGTAGGCACTGCCTACCTTGCCTACCCAGACGACACATCCCTCATGTGTATTTGTGTCATCATCATCATCATCATCGTTTAACGTCCGCTTTCCATGCTAGCATGGGTTGGACTATTTTGACTGAGGGCTGGCGAACCAGAGGATTGCACCAGGCTCCAATCTTGATTTGGCAGAGTTTCTACAGCTGGATGCTTTTCCTAATGCCAACCACTCCAAGAGTGTAGTGGGTGCTTTTTACGTGCCACCGGCACAGGGGCCAATCAGGCAGTACTGGCAATGACCTCGCTTGAATCTTTTTACATGTGTCACCGGCACAGGTGCCAGTAAGGCGACGTTGGTAACGATCACGCTCGAATGGTGCCCTTTAAGTGCCACTGGCATGGAAGCCGGTTGGCTGCTCTGGCAACGATCAAACGGGGATGGTGCTCTTGGTATCCTACTAACATGGGCACAAGTGCCAGTAAGGTGACACTGGTAACGATCACGCTCGAATGGTGCCCTTTAAGTCCCACTGGCACGGAAGCCGGTTAGCTGCTCTGTCAATGATCACGCTCGTGTGTGTGTGTATATATATATATATATATATATATATATATATATATTTGTGTGTGCATATCAGTCGGCCTGTGTGTATATATGTGTGTATATATATATTTGTGTGTGCATATCAGTCGGCCTGTGTGTATATATGTGTATATATATTTGTGTGTGCATATCAGTCGGCCTGTGTGTATATGTGTATATACATATATTTGTGTGTGCATATCAGTCGGCCTGTGTGTATATATATATTTGTGTGTGCATATCAGTCGGCCTGTGTGTATATATATATTTTTGTGTGCATATCAGTCGGCCTGTGTGTGTATATATATTTGTGTGTGCATATCAGTCGGCCTGTGTGTATATATATATTTGTGTGTGCATATCAGTCGGCCTGTGTGTATATATATATTTGTGTGTGCATATCAGTCGGCCTGTGTGTATATATATATTTGTGTGTGCATATCAGTCGGCCTGTGTGTATATATATATTTGTGTGTGCATATCAGTCGGCCTGTGTGTATATATATTTTTGTGTGCATATCAGTCGGCCTGTGTGTATATATATATTTGTGTGTGCATATCAGTCGGCCTGTGTGTATATATATATTTTTGTGTGCATATCAGTCGGCCTGTGTGTATATATATATTTGTGTGTGCATATCAGTCGGCCTGTGTGTATATATATATTTGTGTGTGCATATCAGTCGGCCTGTGTGTATATATATATTTTGTGTGTGCATATCAGTCGGCCTGTGTGTATATATATATTTGTTGTGTGCATATCAGTCGGCCTGTGTGTATATATATTTGTGTGTGCATATCAGTCGGCCTGTGTGTATATATATATTTGTGTGTGCATATCAGTCGGCATGTGTGTATATATATATTTGTGTGTGCATATCAGTCGGCCTGTGTGTATATATATATTTGTGTGTGCATATCAGTCGGCCTGTGTGTATATATATATTTGTGTGTGCATATCAGTTGGCCTGTGTGTATATATATATTTGTGTGTGCATATCAGTCGGCATGTGTGTATATATATATTTGTGTGTGCATATCAGTCGGCCTGTGTGTATATATGTGTATATATATATTTGTGTGTGCATATCAGTCGGCCTGTGTGTATATATGTGTATATATATATTTGTGTGTGCATATCAGTCGGCATGTGTGTATATATATATTTGTGTGTGCATATCAGTCGGCCTGTGTGTAGATATATATTTGTGTGTGCATATCAGTCGGCCTGTGTGTATATATGTGTATATATATATTTGTGTGAGCATATCAGTCGGCCTGTGTGTATATATATATTGTGTGTGCATATCAGTCGGCATGTGTGTATATATATTTTTGTGTGCATATCAGTCGGCCTGTGTGTATATATGTGTATATATATATTTGTGTTGCATATCAGTCGGCCTGTGTGTATATTATATATTTGTGTGTGCATATCAGTCGGCCTGTGTGTATATATATATTTGTGTGTGCATATCAGTCGGCCTGTGTTATATATATATTTGTGTGTGCATATCAGTCGGCCTGTGGTATATATATATTTTGTGTGTGCATATCAGTCGGCTGTGTGTATATATATATTTGTGTGTGCATATCAGTCGCATGTGTGTATATATATATTTGTGTGTGCATATCAGTCGGCTGTGTGTATATATATATTTGTGTGTGCATATCAGTCGGCCTGTGTGTATATATATATTTGTGTGTGCATATCAGTTGGCCTGTGTGTATATATGTGTATATATATATTTGTGTGTGCATATCAGTCGGCCTGTGTGTATATGTGTGTATATATATATTTGTGTGAGCATATCAGTCGGCCTGTGTGTATATATATATATTTGTGTGTGCATATCAGTCGGCCTGTGTGTCTGTTTATATGCATGTGTGTCTTCAAGTACTTACTTTCTCATCCCTTAATGAACTCTTGGTTGTTTGTTCATTTTACAGATTTCCTCTTCGTTCCATTTTAGTTCGTTACAATACTGTTTTTTCTCTGCCAACATGCAGGACTGTTTCACTCCATCTAAACACACACAGAAAAACATACACAGAAGAAAAGAAGAAAAAAAATGCTTTAGAACGACCAACCTGAAATCTTTATATATAAAACTAAAGTTGTGTGAGAGTCTGTCTCCTCCGATTTAGATTCCTAACTACTCCCACATTTTGCGGTGCAGTTTAACCAAATTCGGGTATCTTATAGTCGTGATTCATATCGGGCCCTTCTGGGTATTAGCGCGCGTCT
Source organism: Octopus sinensis (assembly GCF_006345805.1). Lineage (NCBI taxonomy): Eukaryota > Metazoa > Mollusca > Cephalopoda > Octopoda > Octopodidae > Octopus > Octopus sinensis. The sequence continues at coordinate 10,073,577 of NC_043024.1, forward strand.
ACGATGAGTCTACGATTTTAAAAATAATTTAACATCATTTTTTTATTCCATTTTAATGCAAAATTTTTCGTGTGTCGATGGCGGCGGAGTTGGCGTCCATGGTCACACCTGCACCTGTTTGCTTCTCCCCTTCTTCCCTCCCTCGTGAAGCTGTGGGGAAGGGAGTGTAAGGAAATCAACGCCGTAAAGCATTGTCAAGGAGACCAGCGTTCTTTTAGAACAACGACTTCATGGCTTGAAGACACCAAAACAGAAATGGCTAAGAAAGCCCGAATTGGCATCTATAAGGGAAGTAACTCTCTAAAAATGCTTATATAGTTATTTCCCTTACAAACCCGAGCAACGCCGGGCGATACTGCTAGTCTTTATATATAAAAGTAAGGTTGTGTGTCTGTCTCCTACGATTTAGATTCCTAACTACTCCCACATTTTGCGGTGCAGTTTAACCAAAACCAGGTATCATATAGTCGTGATTCATGTCGAGCCCTTCTGGGTATTAGCACCATCCAACCAAAATGCAAATATATGGGAAACTACCACCTGTGTCATCTCTTGTGAAAGGTAGGAGGGTCCAGTTTGCTGGACATTGTTGTAGAGCTGAAAAAGAAGTAATTTCTACTCTTCTCCTCTGGAAGCCATCTACTCGCAATACCAGAGGGCGCACACTCTCCTACCCTGATGTAATCTCCAGGGATACAGGCATCCAGCAACAGGACCTCCGTAATGCCATGATGGACTGTGAAGTCTGGCGTAGCATGGTAAATTCCATTGTCTCGACCACGGTCAAACAATGATGATGATGACGATTTAAAAGAAAATTTACCATCGTTTTTTTCCTTTTTAATGCATTTTTTCGCTATTATATAAGGGAAGTAACTCTCTAAAAATGTCTACGATGAGTCAACGATTTTAAAAAAAAATTACCATAATTTTATTTCCATTTTTAATGCATTTTTTTTGCTATTTTTTGGCTATAACTTTCTAAAATTGCTTATATAGTTATTTCCCTTACAAACCCGAGCAACGCCGGGCGATACTGCTAGTGAAGACAAAACGTTAAAGACTTGTTTTATTTATATTTCCTGAGCGCCATACTAATACAGCTGTTTGTTTGTATTCCACCTGCCTTCGTCTTTTGTTTATTTTCGTAAACCTGCCTTCGTCTTTTGTTTATTTTCGTAAACCTGCCTTCGTCTTTTGTTTATTTTCGTAAACCTGCCTTCGTCTTTTGTCTATTTTCATAAAGCTTCCCGTTATATATATATATATAATAATAATAAATATTAGGGAATAAATCCAAATTTACAGGGAAAAATCAGATTTAGGATTAAATCCAATTTTATAGTAAAATATTATATAATATATAATATAATTCGAGACAAAACCACTATTTTGCAAAACAAACAAGGAAAGACTTAATCAATACATAAAAATTTTTGTTTTTGTTTTTTTTGTTTTTGTTGTTTTGTTTTTTGTACATCTTTAAATAAGAAAACTTTAATAATAGGATTCTTTATATTCAATTGTTTATAGGGTTTATTTTAGATTATATATAGGTTATATATAGGTTATATATATTTACATTTTTCATTGATAATTTTATTATTTTAAACTTATATTTTAATATATATTGATATTTTAGATCGAAAATCCACCTGACGAATGTCATTGAAGACATGAAACGATTGTAGTAGCGGTTTATTTCTTTATATTAAAAATTTTTATGTATTGATTAAGTCTTTCCTTGTTTGTTTTGCAAAATAGTGGTTTTGTCTCGAATTATATTATATATATATATATTATATATATATATATATAATATATATATATATATATATATATATATATTCAATATGTGTCTGCGTGTGTACCATTGGTGATATTTTTTTTCTCTATCTTCCCTTCTTTTGATCTTTCCTTTTCCTATGATTCTGACGAAGAGCTCCACTCGAAACGTTAGATCCTCCTTCTTTCTTTCCTTCCTGAGCGTCCAATAACACTATAGTTGTTCCACTATATATTTATATATATATATATATATATATAATATATATATATATATATATATTTATTTATATATATATTTATATTATATTTATATACTCTTTTAATTGTTTCAGTCATTTGACTGCGGCCATGCTGGAGCACCGCATTTAATCGAGCAGCTCGACCCAGGGACTTATTCTTTTGTAAGCCCAGTACTTATTCTATCGGTCTCTTTTTCCGAACACTTGCCCAAGGTGCCACGCAGTGGGACTGAACCCGGAACCATGTGGTTGGTGAACAAGCTACTTACCACACAGCCACTCCTGTGCCTATATATATATATATATTTATATATATATATATATTTATATACATATATCTCATCTCATAAATAATGTGGTTTTTTAATACTTCTTTTATTTTTCAAAATTTAAGATACAGTTTTTTTTAAATCTAAAATATAATCTTCTTTAGATATTCAAATAACTGTTTCATTACAAAATGGATGGGAAGCACTCCGTCGGTTACGACGACGAGGGTTCCGGTTGATCCGAATCAACGGAACAGCCTGCTCGTGAAATTAACGTGTAAGTGGCTGAGCACTCCACAGACACATGTACCCTTACCGTAGTTCTCGGGGATATTCAGTGTGACACAGAGAGTGACAAGGCCGGCACTTGAAATACAGGTACAACAGAAACAGGAACTAAGAGTGAGAGAAAGTTGCGGTGAAAGAGTACAGCAGGGATCACCACCATCCCCTGCCGGAGCCTCGTGGAGCTTTTAGGTGGTTTCGCTCAATAAACACTCACAACGCCTGGTCTGGGAATCGAAACTGCGATCCTATGACTGCAAGTCCGCTGCCCTAACCACTGGGCCATTGCGCCTCCACGTTACAAAATAACAAATGAATGGTCAGAGACAGAGGGGGGGACACACTTACTTGGTTTGAAGTTCCGCAGGATAAGTTTCTTCATACTGTATTCGATAACATCGTTGTGAATATATTTAGGGTTTCCGATACGGACGAATTTTAAGGGCACTTTGGACTTCGCTGAAAATATATACACATAGATATACAAAAGCATATACAGTAATATGTATGCATACACATACACACACACAGATATACAAAAGCATATGCACACACACACACAAAAGCATATGCACACACACACACACACACACACATACAAAAGCATATGCACACTCACACACACATTTATCCGTGAACATTTGATTCAAACTGAAAAAAAAACTTTTAAATTCTGGTACTGCGGGGTCACTCCGAAAAGCTCTATCTGCGACGATTTCATCTCAATCGAAGGAGAGGGGCTTTCTCCGTCCGGGTTGCGGGTCCATGGAATAAGCTGCCGGACGAGATGGTGAAGATGTCGACGACCGCTTTGTTCAAAGTCTCCCTTGGCCACAAATGGCCTGAACTCTTTGCATGAACACCCTTACCTGTATATAACTCCATGTGCCCCTACATGGCCTTACTTTTTGCTTTTGAGCCAAATTAACTAACTAACTGACTTCTACATACTCTTTTTTACTCTTTTACTTGTTTCAGTCAATTGACTGCGGCCATGCTGGAGCACAGCCTTTAGTCGAGCAAATCGACCCCAGGACTTATTCTTTGTAAGCCCAGTACTTATTCTATCGGTCTCTTTTTGCCGAACCGCTAAGTGACGGGGACGTAAACACACCAGCATCGGTTGTCAAGCAATGCTAGGGGGACAAACACAGACACACATACATACACATATATATATATACATATATACGACAGGCTTCTTTCAGTTTCCGTCTACCAAATCCACTCACAAGGCTTTGGTCAGCCCGGGGCTATAGCAGAAGACACTAGCCCAAGATGCCACGCAGTGGGACTGAACCCGGAACCATTTGGTTGGTAAGCAAGCTACTTACCACACAGCCACTCCTATATATACGACAGGCTTCTTTCAGTTTCCGTCTACCAAATCCGCTCACAAGGCTTTGGTCAGCCCGGGGCTATAGTAGAAGACACTTGCCCAAGATGCCACGCAGTGGGACTGAACCCGGAACCATGTGGTTGGTTAGCAAGCTACTTACCACACAGCCGCTCCTACATATACGACAGGCCTCTTTCAGTTTCCGTCTACCAAATCCACTCACAAGGCTTTGGTCGGCCCGGGGCTATAGCAGAAGACACTTGCCCAAGATGCCACGCAGTGGGACTGAACCCGGAACCATGTGGTTGGTAGACAAGCTACTTACCACACAGCCACTCCTACATATACGACAGGCCTCTTTCAGTTTCCGTCTACCAAATCCACTCACAAGGCTTTGGTCGGCCCGGGGCTATAGTAGAAGACACTTGCCCAAGATGCCACGCAGTGGGACTGAACCCGGAACCATGTGGTTGGTAGACAAGCTACTTACCACACAGCCACTCCTGCGCCTATGGAGCAAGTTTCAATACAAAGCACGAAGTTTTGTACCAAGATTCAACATTAAATTAGGGGTACAGCTTATACCTGAGCACAGTTTATACATTGAGTAAATGCATGTGTGCGTGCATATCTCTGTTATATTTTTGTTTCATTCATTAGAGTGCAGCAATGCTGGGGCACCACCTTTGGGAGGTTTTAGTTGAATGAATTAACCCCAGCACAATAAGCCTGGGACTTATTCTATCAGTGTCTTTTGCCAAACTGCCAAGTTATAGGGATGTAAACACACCAACACCAGTTGTCAAGCAGAGGTGGGAGACAAACAACACACACACACGCATTAAAAATAGTAGCCACATTTTCCATAGACTATAATCTACCTAGGCGCAGGAGTGGCTGTGTGGTAAGTAGCTTGCTTACCAACCACATGGTTCCGGGTTCAGTCCCACTGCGTGGCATCTTGGGCAAGTGCCTTCTGCTATAGCCTCGGAAACCGGCCCTTATGGGATGGTTCGACATGGTTCGAGAAGGTATCTTTAGATTAGGCGGCAGGAGTGGCTGTGTGGTAAGTAGCTTGCTTACCAACCACATGGTTCCGGGTTCAGTCCCACTGCGTGGCATCTTGGGCAAGTGCCTTCTGCTATAGCCTCGGGAAACCGGCCCTTATGGGATGGTTCGACATGGTTCGAGAAGGTATCTTTAGATTAGGCGCAGGAGTGGCTGTGTGGTAAGTAGCTTGCTTACCAACCACATGGTTCCGGGTTCAGTCCCACTGCGTGGCATCTTGGGCAAGTGCCTTCTGCTATAGCCTCGGGAAACCGGCCCTTATGGGATGGTTCGACATGGTTCGAGAAGGTATCTTTAGATTAGGCGCAGGAGTGGCTGTGTGGTAAGTAGCTTGCTTACCAACCACATGGTTCCGGGTTCAGTCCCACTGCGTGGCATCTTGGGCAAGTGTCTTCTACTATAGCCTTGGACCGACCAAGGCCTTGTGAGTGGATTTGGTAGACGGAAACTGAAAGAAGCTCATCATATATATGTATATATATATATGTGTGTATGTGTGTATGTGTGTGTGTGTCTGTGTTTGTCCCCCTAGCATTGCTTGACAACCGATGCTGGTGTGTTTACGTCCCCGTCACTAAGCGGTTCGGCAAAAGAGACCAATAGAATAAGTACTGGGCTTACAAAGAATAAGTCCCGGGGTCGATTTGCTCGACTAAAAAAGGCGGTGCTCCAGCATGGCCGCAGTCAAATGACTGAAACAAGTAAAAGAGTAAAGTGTACCTTCTTAAAAGAACGGGGATGAACAATTGGGTGATGTAGTCCTGCCTGGACTGTGTTTGAATAAAAAAGATGGGGAGGTCACAACTGGAATGTCTTTAATCTCAGAACTACTGGAACAAGCTTGACCTGGGGGAAAACAACAGCAAAAAAAAACATTAGGGGTTTACCTTGAGCCTTTTGTCTGTTTTCAATCAAGCGTCGCATTAACTCATCCACAGCCCCATTTGAAGGGGCACACAGCAGGATCTTACTCTGGGGCTTCTGTTCCTGAAAAAAAAAAACATAAGAAAAGGGGTCAATGAAGGAAAAAGGGCAAAGATAAAGAAACCAAGTAAAGCTCAAATCAAATCAACACCCTACAATAATAATAATAATAATAATAATTTTTTTCTTTTCTTTACGACTCACAAGGGGCTAAACACAGAGGGGACAAACTAGGACAGACAGACGGATTAAGTCGATTACATCGACCCCAGTGCGTAACTGGTACTTAATTTATCGACCCCGAAAGGATGAAAGGCAAAGTCAACCTCGGTGGAATTTGAACTCACAATGTAACGGCAGACGAAATACCACAAAGCATTTTGCCTAGCGTGCTAACGATTCTGCCAGCTCATGGCCCTATTAATAATAATAATAAAAATAATGATAATGATAATAATAATAATAATAATCTTTTCTACTCTAAACACAAGACCAGAAATTTTGAGGGAGGGCGCCAGTCGATTAGGTCAACCCCAGTACACAACTGGTACTTAATTTATCGACTCCGAAAGGATGAAAGGCAATGTTGACCTCAGCGGAGTTTGAACTCTGAACATAACAGCAGACGAAATACTACTAAGCATTTCGCTCAGCATGCTAACAATTCTGCCAGCTTGCCGCTATAATAATAATGATAATAATAATAATAATAATGATGATGATAATAATATAATAATAATAATAATAATGATAATAATAATAATAATGATGATGATAATAATAATGATAATGATAATAACAATAATAATATTAATGATAATAATAATAATAATAATAATAATAATAATGATAATAATAATGATAATAATAATAATGATAATGATAATAATAATAATAATAATAATAATATTAATAATAATAATATTAATAATAATAATAATAATAATAATGATAATAATAATCCTTTCTACTGTAGGCACAAGACCTGAAATTTGGGGGTTGCGGACTAGTTGATCACATTGACCCCAGTGCGTAACTGGTACTTAATTTATCGACCCCGAAAGGATGAAAGGCAAAGTCGACCTTGGTGGAGTTTGAACTCCAGTAATGCTGCGATGGACTGGCGTCCCGTCCAGCTGGCGGGAGGCAGGGCTAGGACACATATGCCACAGAAACTGGGCCCACAAGCCTGGCTAGGATTGAAAAGGGCACATAAATAAAAAAATAAATAAATGTTGGGGTGTCATTGTGAATAGGTGTGGTTGCCGTTTGTCCAGACATATTTCAAGGGATCAAGGCACAACAGTCAGAGAGTAAGAGATGATGGGGGCAATGTAGATAAGCCTGAGCCTACATATATATAGATGTCCCATTCTCCACTACCATCACTATATCTGCTTTTTTACGAAACTGAACCTCGTCCGACGACAGGCAACCATGCCAACCTCCCTTCATTGGACACTAAACCCTGCTTGCGAAGACCTGTTGGGGCAAGTGAAATCGGAATCGAAATTGAACCAATCCTATGACTGGCACCCGGCCATTGCCAGGACCGCTGGACTGACTCCTGTGCAGGTGGCAAGTGAAGAAACACCATTTCGACCCCGTGCTTGAGGAGATCCATTGAGTCAAGTACATCAAAATCAATGGAAACTGCATTTGTGATTCCTGTGCCAGTGGGATGTAAAAAGCACCATCCAAACGTGGCCGATGCCAGCACCACCTTGACTGGCTTCCATGCCGGTGGCACGTAAAAAGCACTATCCGAATCGTGGCCGATGCCAGCGCCACCTTGACTGGCTTCCGTGCCGGTGGCACGTAAAATGCATCAATCCGATCGTGGCCGTTGCCAGCCTTGCCTGGCACCTGTGCAGGTGGCACGTAAAAAGCACCCACTACACTCACGGAGTGGTTGGCGTTAGGAAGGGCATCCAGCTGTAGAAACTCTGCCAGATCAGACTGGAGCCTGGTGCAGCCTTCTGGCGTCCCAGATCCCCGGTCGAACCGTCCAACCCATGCTAGGTGGAACGTAAAAAGCACCATCTGAACGTGGCTGATGCCAGCACCGCCCAGACTGGCTTCCGTGCCAGTGGCACGTAAAAAGCGTTATCCGAATCGTGGCCGATGCCAGCGCCGCCTTGACTGGCTTCCGTGCCGGTGGCATGTAAAATGCACCAATCTGATCATGGCCGTTGCCAGCCTCGCCTGGCACCTGTGCAGGTGGCACGTAAAAAGCACCCACTACACTCACGGAGTGGTTGGCGTTAGGAAGGGCATCCAGCTGTAGAAACACTGCCAGATCAGACTGGAGCCTGGTGCAGCCTTCTGGCGTCCCAGATCCCCGGTCGAACCGTCCAACCCATGCTAGCATGGAGAACGGACGTTAAACAATGAAAATGATGATGAGGATGAAATGGGTTGGACAAGTCTTCTCCATCACAGGTAAACAATTAATGAAAAAAAAAAAAAAATTAAAAAAAAAAAAATTGTAAAGGATTCTTACTTTGATTTTCTGTATCATTCCAATGATAGTATGAGACTTTCCAGTACCAGGAGGTCCCTGAACCAAGCAGTAATTAGGTTTTGAGATGGGTAAGCATGCCATTTCCGCAGCCGCACTGATGGCTTTCTTCTGGGAAGTATTATAGTTGCCCTACAAAAAGAGAGTATTAATTAACAAGCTGGCCCCCGTGCCATCAGAAATGACAGCTAATTGTAGTACTTAATATATAAAATAAGGTACATAATAATCACACATACGAACATCCACATACTTCCCTTGTACACGCACACACATACACGCATATACCCACACAGAGTTGAAACGCTGTTTGACTTTTCTTTCCAGCGTTGAATGTTCACCACCCCACTTCCATTGAACAGACACACACAAACATTCACATACCTCCCTTTTCATACACACACATATACTTAGAGTTGAAACGCTGTTTGACTTTTCTTTCCAGCGTTGAATGAATGTTCACCACCCCACTTCCATTGAACACACACACACACAAACATTCACATACCTCCCTTTTCATACACACACATATACTTAGAGTTGAAACGCTGTTTGACTTTTCTTCCAGCGTTGAATGTTCACCACCCCACTTCCATTGAACACACACACACAAACATTCACATACCTCCCTTTTCATACACACACATATACTTAGAGTTGAAACGCTGTTTGACTTTTCTTTCCAGCGTTGAATGTTCACCACCCCACTTCCATTGAACACACACACACAAACATTCACATACCTCCCTTTTCATACACACACATATACTTAGAGTTGAAACGCTGTTTGACTTTTCTTTCCAGCGTTGAATGTTCACCACCCCACTTCCATTGAACACACCACACACAAACATTCACATACCTCCTTTTCATACACACACATATACTAGAGTTGAAACGCTGTTTGACTTTTCTTTCCAGCGTTGAATGTTCACCACCCCACTTCCATTGAACACACACACACAAACATTCACATACCTCCCTTTTCATACACACACATATACTTAGAGTTGAAACGCTGTTTGACTTTTCTTTCTAGCATTGAATGTTCACCACCCCACTTCCATTGAACACACACACACACACACACAAACATTCACATACCTCCCTTTTTATACACACACATATACTTAGAGTTGAAACGCTGTTTGACTTTTCTTTCCAGCATTGAATGTTCACCACCCCACTTCCATTGAACACACGCACACACACACACAAACATTCACATACCTCCCTTTTCATACACACACATATACTTAGAGTTGAAACGCTGTTTGACTTTTCTTTTCAGCATTGAATGTTCACCACCCCACTTCCATTGAACACACACACACACACACAAACATTCACATACCTCCCTTTTCATACACACACATATACTTAGAGTTGAAACGCTGTTTGACTTTTCTTTTCAGCATTGAATGTTCACCACCCCACTTCCATTGAACACACACACACATATACTTAGAGTTGAAACGCTGTTTGGTTTCTTTTTTCAGTGTAGAACGTCCATCATCCCACTACCAAGTTTGCAATCACCCCTTCCTTCCTTATTCATCTATTACACCTTCCTTTCTCATCCACATGTTGTGACAGAGAAAAACACAAGAGTATTATTGTAGTAGATCTTATATATGTAGGTGTAGGAGTGGCTTGCTAACCAACCACATGGTTCCGGGTTCGTTCCCTCTGCGTGGCACCTTGGGCAAGTGTCTTTTACTATAGCCTCGGGCCAACCAAAGCCTTCTGAGTGGATTTGGTAGACGGAAACTGAAGAAAGCCCGTCGTATATATGTATATATATGTGCATGTTTGAGTGTCTGTGTTTGTCCCCCCAACATCGCTTGACAACCGATGCTGGTGTGTTTGTGTCCCCGTAACTCAGTGGTTCTGCAAAAGAGACCGATAGAATAAGTACTAGGCTTACAAAGAATAAGTCCTGGGGTCGATTTGCTCGACTAAAGGTGGTGCTCCAGCATGGCCACAGTCAAATGACTGAAACAAGTAAAAGATTTAAAAAGAGCAAGGGACTTTCCTAGTCATAGGATTTATCTCCCAGATCTTTCCATCTCCATCATGCTCTTCTTGACCCTTTTGATGCCAACATATCTAAGACCATCCTTGGGTCTATTATACAAACTTTCTACTTTAAATTAAATTAAAACTTTCCTTTAAAATTTCCTGCTAATTTAAGTTCCAGACATCAGCTTAATGACGACAAAGATATTTTAGCATAAAATTCGGATCTTTTCCTTTTGAACGGCAGACAATTTCTAGTTAACTAAACACTTTAAAACTTCGGATACTGGTAGAATGTGTCAAAATAAAACATTTTTGGATCCTTTCCTTTTCAAGGCCAGATTTCAACACAATTTCTAGTTAACTAAACACTTTTAAACTTCGTATACTGGTAGAATATGTCAATATAAAACATTTTTGGATCCTTTCCTTTTCAAGGCCAGATTTCAACACAATTTCTAGTTAACTAAACACTTTAAAACTTCGGATACTGGTAGAATGTGTCAAAATAAAATCTTTTTGGATCTTTTCCTTTTCAAGGCCAGATTTCAACACAATTTCTAGTTAACTAAACACTTTTAAACTTTGTATACTGGTAGAATATGTCAATATAAAACATTTTTGGATCCTTTCCTTTTCAAGGCCAGATTTCAACACAATTTCTAGTTAACTAAACACTTTAAAACTTCGGATACTGGTAGAATGTGTCAAAATAAAACATTTTTGGATCTTTTCCTTTTCAAGGCCAGATTTCAACACAATTTCTAGTTAACTAAACACTTTAAAACTTCATATACTGGTAGAATGTGTCAAAATAAAACATTTTTGGATCTTTTCCTTTTCAAGGCCAGATTTCAACACAATTTCTAGTTAACTAAACACTTTAAAACTTCATATACTGGTAGAATGTGTCAAAATAAAACCTTTTTGGATCTTTTCCGTTTGAAGGCCATTCGTATACTGGTAGAATATGTCAAAATAAAACATTTTTTTTCTCTTGGCTTTCTTGAGAAAATTGTAATTTGTTTGTTTAACGTAGTTTAATTTTTCGAATTTTAACCAATCCTATGCTCTCTTTTGAGCTGAAATCATTTGCTGCGTCTAAAACTGAGACAACATCCTGTAACTAACCCTAAACCTCCCCCCTAACCCTAAATTTTTTTTTTCTTAATTGTTAATTTAATTTAATTGTTACGCGTGTAAAAAAAACCGAAAGCAATGGAAAATGATTTAAACAATTAACAAACAAAATAATTTTATAAAAATTTAGGGTTAGGTTGAGGGTTAGTGACAGGATGTTGTCTCAGTTTTAGACGCAGCAAATGATTTTAGTTCAATGGAGGTAATCGATTGGTTAAAATTCTTCATTATTATCAAAATTAATTGAAATCAAAGCAGAGTATATCAACCAAAATATGGTCAGAAATATGGTTAAATTTAACAAATAAATACAAACAAGAAAAAAAGAGAGAAGTGTTTCTTACATTGACAGGAATAGCAGAATCAGTGACTAGCGCCGTGCCATCTGCAGGGTTTAGAATGTGAGGATGTAAAGGGTTCGAGACGAACTTCGTCAGAGCTTTATATTGGCGGAGGAATGGAATTAAGGATGTCAAAAACTGCAGAAGAACATATTAACAGGAGTCGTTAATTAATTATAAACAATTTTGAAACAAGGCAGTTTTAATTAAAGAACAAGTAATTATATATTCATCATCATCATCATCATCATCATCGTTCAACTGGGGTCTGGGAAGCCCGAAGGCTGCACCAGGCCCAGTTTGATCTGGCAGTGTTTCTACAGCTGGATGCCCTCCCTAATGCCGCCAACCACTCCATGAGTGTAGTGGGTGCTTTTTATGTGCCACCGACACAGGTGCCAGACGAAGCTGGCGAACGGCCACGCTCGGATGGTGCTTTTTACGTGCCACACACACATTTTAAATAATGAACAAGTAATACATATTATATATATAAATATACATACATATGCATGAGTGTGTATATAATATATATATATATATATATATATATACACACATACACACACACATTTTAAATAATGAACAAGTAATACATATTATATATATAAATATACATCCTTAAAAAAAATTAAATAAATATAGAAACACTGCCAAATAAGACTGGGCCTGATGCAGCCTTCTTTGATACATTGATACTTTCAACCCCAGTTGAACCGTCCAACCCATGCTAGCATGGAAAGCAGATGCTAAATGATGATGATGATGATGATAATTAAAAATAAAAATATAAAAAAATAAAAAAATAAATAATAAATAATATATATATATAGAATGGTTGTATACTGTCAATCTAACGTGAACGTGACAGTAGGGGGTTACACCACCGCTGTTTAGCCCTAGGAAGCATCGACGCCTCCTGATGGCTTTGACACATTTTTCCTGTGTCCTTATATACATTTACGTTTGATTGATAGCGGTTCGGCAAAAGAGACTGATAGAATAAGTACTAGGCATACAAAGAATAAGTCCTGGGATCGATTTGCTTGACTAAAGGCAGTGCTCCAGCATGGCTGCAGTCAAATGACTGAAACAAGTAAAAGAGTCTAGTGACTGAAACGAACATATGACAGAAGATATAAAATCTAAATATTTTTACCTGAACTTCCAACAGTTGTGAAAAACAATGGGTAAGGTTCCGATAGTGACACTTAATGATGGCACGGAATATTCTGAAATTCCGAATGGTTTTCGCCCAGGAAGCTGGATTAGAGGAATTCAAAGAGAAAAAAAAAAAAAGCATTTAATAATAATAATAATAATAATAATGAAATTATTGTATACAGTGCTCAGGTGCACCACAACTTGTCAGAAAGTGCGTATAAAGCGTATGCAGTAATGTAGAAATGTCTGGAAAGCGAACAATGTATGAGTCAGATACATGCTTGCATGTGTATGGAGGCGGAGAAAATCAGGTGTAGTGTTGGTGAATCTCAGGAAGCATGGAAGTTTTGAAGGATGCAGTGCTCCGACAACTAACAACTGATGCCGGCAGTTTGTTCCATACTTCAGCAACTCTTAGCGTGAAAAACTGTTTCCTAAAGAAAATTTAATTATTTTAATAATAATAATAATGAAATTATTGTATACAGTGCTCAGGTGCACCACAACTTGTCAGAAAGTGCATATAAAGTATATGCAGTAATGTACAAATGTCTGGGAAGTGAACAGTGTATGAGTCAGATACATGCTTGTGTGTGTATGGAGGGAGAAAATCAAGTGTAGTGTTGGCGAATCTCAGGAAGCATGGAAGTTTGAAGGATGCAGTGCTCCGACAACTAACAACTGATGCCGACAGTTTGTTCCATGCTTCAGCAACTCTTAGCGTGAAAAAATGTTTCCGAAAATCATGGGAGCTGTGCTGTTTTCTTACTTTGTAAATATGTCCACGGGTGTTAGACAGGTGGAGTTTTTAAATAATAATAATAATGAAATTATTGTATACAGTGCTCAGGTGCACCACAACTTGTCAAAACGTGTGTATAAAGTACATGCAGTAATGTACAAATGTCTGGGAAGCGAACAGTGTATGAGTCAGATACATGCTTGTGTGTGTATGGAGGCGGAGAAAATCAGGGTGTCAGGTGTTGGTGAATCTCAGGAAGCATGGAAGTTTGAAGGATGCAGTGCTCCGACAACTAACAACTGATGCCGGCAGTTGTTCCATGCTTCAGCAACTCTTAGCGTGAAAAACTGTTTCCTAAAGAAAATTTAATTATTTTAATAATAATAATAATGAAATTATTGTATACAGTGCTCAGGTGCACCACAACTTGTCAGAAAGTGCGTATGAAGCATATGCAGTAATGTACAAATGTCTGGGAAGTGAACAGTGTATGAGTCAGATATGCTTGTGTGTGTATGGAGGGAGAAAATCAAGTGTAGTGTTGGCGAATCTCAGGAAGCATGGAAGTTTGAAGGATGCAGTGCTCGACAACTAACAACTGATGCCGACAGTTTGTTCCATGCTTCAGCAACTCTTAGCGTGAAAAAATGTTTCCGAAAGTCATGGGAGCTGTGCTGTTTTCTTACTTTGTAAATATGTCCACGGGTGTTAGACAGGTGAAGTTTGAAAAGGTACTTAGAGTTATTGTTCGTAAGATGATTAATAATTTTATGGGTGTCTGCCAAGTCAGCTGCCAGACGTCGGAGTTTCAATGTATCCATGCCCTGGGAAGTAAGGCATTCAGAATATGTTGAATATATTGGGCCGGATATGGTCAGTTTAAACACTTAAGGGTTTAAGTAATCACATCACAGTCATTTAAAAGCTACCCCAAAAAGGTGCAATGAAAGCTGTATTTTCATCATCATCATCGTTTAACGTCCGTATTCTGTGCTTGCATGGGTTGGACGGTTCGACCGGGGTCTGGGAAGCCAGGGAGCTGCACCAGGCCCAGTCTTATCTGGCAGTGTTTCTACAGCTGGATGCCCTTCCTAACGTCAACCACTCTGTGAGTGTAGTGGGTCCTTTTTACGTGCCACTGGCACAGGTGCCAGGGAAGGCTGGCAGCGGCCACGATCGGTTGGTGCTTTTTACATGCCACCAGCACAGAAGTCAGTCAAGGTGGCGCTGGCATCGGCCACGTTCGGATGGTGCTTTTTACGTGCCGGGGGAGGCTGGTATCGACCATGATCGGTTGATGCTTTTTATGTGCCACCGGCACAGAAGCCAATCAAGGAGGCGCTGGCATTGGCCACATTCGGATCATGCTTTTTACGTGCCACCGGCACAGGTATCACAACTACCATTTCCATTTGATATTTATTTCGATGTTGATGTACTTTTACTCTTAGTGTTGTTGAGAAAAGTTTCTATTTTCAAAGTTATTTCGTGTTAAAGTTGTCATATTTCGGTAATTTCAGCCAATCAATAATGTGTATTCAGCTGAATAAAATTACTGAAAGAAGTAAAAAGAAGTAAAAGCATAGGCGCAGGAGTGGCTGTGTGGTAAGTAGCTTGTTTACCAACCACATGGTTCTGGGTTCAGTCCCACTGCGTGGTACCTTGGGCAAGTGTCTTCTACTATAGCCTCGGGCCGACCAATGCCTTGTGAGTGGATTTGGTAGACGGAAACTGAAAGAAGCCCGTCGTATATATGTATATATATATATATATATATTTGCATGTGTGTGTGTTTGTGTGTCTGTGTTTGTCCCCCTAGCATTGCTTGACAACCGATGCTGGTGTGTTTACGTCCCCGTTGCTTAGCGGTTCGGCAAAAGAGACCGATAGAATAAGTACTGGGCTTACAATAGAATAAGTCCCGGGGTCGAGTTGCTCGATTAAAGGCGGTGCTCCAGTATGGCCGCAGTCAAATGACTGAAACGACTAAAAGAGTAAGAGTAAACTCTATCAAACTTTGCACTTTGTATACTGGTAGAATCTGTCATATAAAACATCTTTTACTGTTAGTGTTGTTGAGAAGAGTTTCTATTTTCAAAGTTATTTCGTGTTAAAGTTGTCGTATTTCGGTAATTTCAACCAATCAATGGTGTGTATTCAGCTGAATAAAATTACTGAAAGAAGTAAAAACATAAAAGAATATATATATATATATATATATATAGCCGTTTCTTACCAAGATCAGGGAATCTATCCAAAATGCCGTTGCAATAGTGAGGTTTTTGGAAAGAGACACTATCCACAAACCCAAAGACTGGGTATTCACTTGTGATGCTGGAGTCTCCATGGTTACCACTGCTGCTGCTGCTGTTACTCTGACTTGTCGAATTCTTCACTCGAAGTTTCAAGATGATAAAGTCTCCCTCTGATATACAGTTGTTGGAGATCTGTTCCATTTCTGGTACAATGCCTACAACAGAGAGAAAGCCACTGTACTGTTAGCGGAAGTGGAAGCACTCCGTCGGTTACGACGATGAGGGTTCCGGTTGATCCGAATCAACGGAACAGCCTGCTCGTGAAATTAACGTGTAAGTGGCTGAGCACTCCACAGACACGTGTACCCTTAACGTAGTTCTCCGGGGATATTCAGCGTGACACAGAGGGTGACAAGGCCGGCCCTTTGAAATACAGTTACAACATAAACAGGAAGTAGGAGTGAGAGAAAGTTGTGGTGAAAGAGTACAGCAGGGATCACCACCATCCCCTGCCGGAGCCTCGTGGAGCTTTAGGTGTTTTTGCTCAATAAACACTCACAACGCCCGGTCTGGGAATCCTATGACCGCGAGTCCGCTGCCCTAACCACTGGGCCATTGCGCCTCCATCCACTGTACTGTAGTTGTAGTAACATTATTATCAAATTCGATGACTGGCATCCGTTGCTAGTGGAGCGCTAAGAGCACCATACGAGCGAGATCGTTGCCATAGCAACAAGCTGGCCTTTGTGCCGATGGCATGTTAAAAACACCATTCAAGCGTGACTGTTACCTGCGTCACCATACTGGCACTTGTGCTGGTGGCACGTGAAAAGACATTTCAGCGAGGTCTTTGCCAGTGCCGCTGGACTGGCTCCTCTGCAGGTGGCACGTAAAATACACCATTTTCGAGCGTGGCCGTTGCCAGTACCGCCAGACTGGCCCTCATGCCAGTGGCATGTAAAAGCACCCACTAGACTCTCGGAGTGGTTGGCGTTAGGAAGGGCATCCAGCTGTAGAAACTCTGCCAGATCAGATTGGAGTCTGGTGCAGCCATCTGGTTCGCCAGTCCTCAGTCAAATCGTCCAACCCATGCTAGCATGGAAAGCGGACGTTAAACGAAGATGATTATTATTACCTCCACCTTAGTAAAGGCGGGGGTATTGTTTTCAATCGCGTTTGTCTATGGAGGACAAGATATTTCAAGAACCGCTTGATGGATTCAGATGAAACTTTTAGGGACATTTGGCCTTGAGACTGGCACAAACCGATTAGACTCTGGGATCGATCCACTACTCTTTACTCTTGAGTCAAGGAGGTCTATATAATGTCCTTGGTTTGTAAAAATGTATACGGTAACGTCCTTTATTATTATTGTATATATAACATAATGCAAACGTGTAGCTTTTTTGTGCATTTTGTTTGCAGAAAATAAAGAAATAACAGTAATAACGTTTAATAAATGTTGCTTACTGCAAGTTATGGATGATTCTTTTATGACTTCATTGCTTTCAGGCTTAGCTTAAGGTATTTTCGCGCCCAACAGCACAAAATAAACATTGCCGGGCAGCAAATAGAGACTCGGACATTGCTTAGAAAATATATTTCATTTTTAACCTCGTGTATAGTACGCACTAGGGATTTTGACCTTTAAATTTGGGGAAAAAAATGTGGATTATACTCGAGGATTTACGGCAAGCTACTTTCATTTTTTAAGCAACCAAATCAACTCACAAAACTTTGGTGGGCCCAGGGCTAGTGTTGAAGACACATATCCAGAGTGCCACTGAAAATATTAGTAGGAGAAGTTGTTTACCGTAGACGATGTAATCCGCATGACTAGGGCTGGCTTTGCGGATATTATTGCAGGCCACTTTTAAAATGCGGGCTTTCAACATAGTCTCCATATATTCCCGATACACCTAGTGAAAGAAACGAAAACAATTGTTAAGTTGTTGTTCTTCAACCCCAGGTCGGTCCTGAATGAGCAGATCGGAAAACGAAGATATTCATGAAATGACAGTCTCAAAATGAGGAAAATATTTTGGCAAATTAAATTTAAATGTTGAAGTGAATCTAACAAATTTTCTGTGTTTTTACATGGCTTATAAACACCTTCCATGCTGTATAAAAATAGTATGAAACAGAGGCTTAACTATCATAGATACACTTTTAGGAATAAGAATAGGATTAATTCTACAGGGTTAAGTACATATATTTGGGAGCTTAAGAGCAAGAATATCTTTATATATAAAAGTGAAGTTGTGTGTCTGTCTCCTACGATTTAGATTCCTAACTACTCCCACATTTTGCAGCGCAGTTTAACCAAAACCGGGTATCTTATAGTCGTGATTCATATCGAGCCCTTCTGGGTATTAGTGCGCGTCTACGATGAGTCTACGATTTAAAA
Organism: Octopus sinensis; assembly: GCF_006345805.1. Lineage (NCBI taxonomy): Eukaryota > Metazoa > Mollusca > Cephalopoda > Octopoda > Octopodidae > Octopus > Octopus sinensis. The sequence goes on from NC_043024.1 coordinate 10,092,078, forward strand.
AAAATTTACCATCATTTTTTTCCATTTTAATGCATTTTTTCGCTATTATATAAGGGAAGTAACTCTCTAAAAATGTCTACGATTAGTCTACGATTTAAAAAAAAATTTACCATCATTTTTTTCCATTTTAATGCATTTTTTCGCTATTATATAAGGGAAGTAACTCTCTAAAAATGTCTACGATGAGTCTACGATTTAAAAAAAAATTTACGATCATTTTTTTTCCATTTTAAATGCATTTTTTTTGCTATTATATAAGGGAAGTAACTCTCTAAAAATGTCTACGATGAGTCTATGATTTAAAAAAAAATTTACCATAATTTTTTTTCCATTTTAAATGCATTTTTTTGCTATTTTTTGGCTATAACTCTCTAAAAATGCTTGTATAGTTATTTCCCTTACAAACCCGAGCAACGCCGGGCGATACTGCTAGTAGATTATAAATTTACATTGGAAAATACTTACTTCTGCACCAGCATATAATAATAGGACTAGAAAATGCTCTTTATGCATCAATGAAATTTTTTTTATTATCAAAGCTAATTTACTTATTACTTACTAGCAGTATCGCCCGGCGTTGCTCGGGTTTGTAAGGGAAATAACTATAAAGCATTTTTAGAGAGTTATAGCCAAAAAATGGAAAAAAAATTATGGTAAATTTTTTTTTTTAGTTAAAAAGGTCGAGTTGCGTCCCCTAGACAGTCTGTGGTTTGTGTTTCTGATTCTCGACCCCATGTCGAATTTATCGATTTTTTTCAGAACTGGGGGAACTTTTCAAAATTTTCGCTGCGTTAGTTTTGAATTATGACATTGGGCTATGTGTGTGTCAAGTTTCATCAGAATCGGTTGAAAGCCGTGGTCAGGGTGAGGGTACAACCTAACAGACACACAGAAACACACACAGACAAACTGCCGTTTATATAGAGAGAGATTGATGTATATTGTTTTATTCTGTCTTATTCTGTTGGATTTCGATGTTCCTATTTAATTAATTAGTGAATAAATTATATGAATTGGTATTATCTGGAAGTTGATGATTGAAAGGAATCTATTCCTCCATTTTCTTATTTTGTATATATATATATATTCATGGCTGTGTGGTTAGGGAGCTTGCTTTCCAACTACATAGTTTCGGGTTCAGTCCCACTGTGTGGCACTTTGGGTAGGTGTCTTCCGCTATAGCCCCGAGTCGACCGAAGATTTGTGATTGAATTCAGTAGGTGGAAGTTACTGCCGTGTGTGTATGTGTGCATATAGCTGCTCAGTGCCTCTCCGAAAGAGAGAGAGAGGGATATATATATATATATTATATATATATATATATATATTATATATATATATATATATGCAGCACGGAATTTTGTCAGTGAATAGGTTGTGATTTCAAAGCGACAAAAATATTTTGGCAAATTAAATTTAAATGTTGAAGTGAATCTAACGATTTCTGTGTGTTTTTACATGGCTTATAAACACCTTCCACGCTGCAATTGTATGTGTATATAAATATATATCATCATCATCATCATCATCGTTTAGCGTCTATTTTCCATGCTAGCATGGGTTGGACGGTTTAACTGGGGTCTGTGAAGCCGGAAGGCTTCATCAGGCCCAGTCAGATTTGGCAGTGTTTCTACGGCTGGATGCCCTTCCTAACGCCAACCACTCCGTGAGTGTAGTGGGTGATTTTATGTGCCACCTGCACAGGTGCCAGACAGAGCTGGCAAACGGCCACGAACGGATGGTGTTTTTATGTGCCCCCGGCACGGGGGCCAGGCGAATCTGGCAATATATATATGCAGCATGGAATTTTGTCAAAGCAACGAATATATTTTAGCAAATTAAATTTAAATGTGGAACTGAACCTAAAGCAGGTAGAATATTTGGGGCTTATTTTCTGTAAGCCTAGTACTTCCACTCACAAGGCTTTGGTCGGCCCAAGGATATAGTAGAAGACACTTGCCCAAAGTACTACGCAGTGGGACTGAACCCAGAACCATGTGGTTGGTAAGCAAGCTTCTTACCACACAGCCACGCCTGCGCCTGAAACGTTTAAGTTTGTGTGACTAACGAACACAAGTTAGGGTTGAAAATGAATTTTCCAGTTCAGAGGTGAACACCAAAAAAAAAAAAAGGTGAGCAGAGAAATAGGAGAGGACAGAATGGAGGGGGGGTGTTGCTTTGACTCAGAGACCTGGACCTGCTTGTCCCCAGGCCCCATCCCAAACATATACAAGCAAGTAAAAAGGATCTAACACTTACACATTCCCAGATTTCTAACAAGAGCAGGGGCCGGATGACACTGACATACTCTGTGTAGGACGGGTAGCTCTGCAGGAGAGGAAACAGTTGATCTTTGGAGACGATTGGCGGAGATGTTTTTAGCGTGTCTGAGGAATACGAAAAAACAGAGAAACCTGTTGGTATAGTAACTGAATTAAGAAGAATAGCAGAATAAAGGAATCACATTGGTAAAAGCAGTTGAAGTATAAGAGCAACAGATTATCCCATTGTCTGTTCATTTAAGTTAAGTTAATTTTTTGGCTCAAAAAGCAAAAAGCAAGGCCATGTAAGGGGGACAGGGAGTTATGCACAGGGAAGGTGGTCATACAGAGAGTTCAGGCCATTTCTGGTCAAGAGAGACTTTGAACCGAGCGGTCGTCGGCATCTTCACCATCTCGTCTGGCAGCTTATTCCACGGATCCGCAACCTGGACGGAGAAAGCCCCTCTCCTTCGATTGAGATGAAATCGTCGCAGATAGAGCTTTTTGGAGTGACCCCGCAGTACCAGAATTTAAAAGTTTTTTTCAGTTTGGATCAAATGTAAAAATGACTGAAACAAGTAAAAGAGTAAAAGAGAGTATGTAGAAGTCAGTTAGTTAGTTAGTTAATTTTTTGGCTCAAAAAGCAAGGCCATGTAGGGGGACAGGGAGTTATGTATGGGGAGGGTGTTCATGCAAAGAGTTCAGGCCATTTCTGGTCAAGAGAGACTTTGAACCGAGCGGTCGTCGACATCTTCACCATCTCGTCCGGCAGCTTATTCCACGGATCCGCAACCTGGACGGAGAAAGCCCCTCTCCTTCGATTGAGATGAAATCGTCGCAGATAGAGCTTTTTGGAGTGACCCCGCAGTACCAGAATTTAAAAGTTTTTTTCAGTTTGGATCAAATGTAAAAATGACTGAAACAAGTAAAAGAGTAAAAGAGAGTATGTAGAAGTCAGTTAGTTAGTTAGTTAATTTTTTGGCTCAAAAAGCAAGGCCATGTAGGGGGACAGGGAGTTATGTATGGGGAGGGTGTTCATGCAAAGAGTTCAGGCCATTTCTGGTCAAGAGAGACTTTGAACCGAGCGGTCATCGGCATCTTCACTATCTCGTCCGGCAGCTTATTCCATGGATCCGCAAACCGGACGGAAAAAGCCCCTCTCCTTCGATTGAGATGAAATCGTCGCAGATAGCGCTTTTCGGAGTGACCCCGCAGCCGACGCTCTGGAGCAGGAGTGAAGAACAGCTCTTTCGAGAGGTTACACTTTCCACTTATGATGTTGTGAGCAAGAATGAGATCACCACGGCATCGTCGTTTTTCTAGAGAATAAAGGTCGAGCGTCTTCAGCCTTTCTTCATAAGACAAATACTTGAGACCAAGAACCATGCGGGTAGCCAGCTTCTGGACTCTTTCGAGATGATGTATGTCTCTGAGGAGATAAGGAGAAGCTTGAATCCTGTACTCCAATATGGGTCTCACCAGCGTGACATAGAGCGGTAGGAATATGGCTGCTGTGAGCATTCCGAATGACCGTCGAATCAAAAACAGAACTTCACGTGCTTTGTTGGCAGCACGGACGCACTGGGCCGAAGGCGAAAAGGAAGAATCCACCAAGATACCCAGGTCCTTTACCTGGTCGGTCCTCTCCAGCAGCAGGCGACCCGGCTCAAAATCAAGTTGAGTTGCAGCCGTTACGTTACAATACCTTGCCTCGATGGGCAGGTTTTGATACATCCAAAAGCATGCGAAGTAAAGTTTGTGTTTGTGTCCTTTCATTGATTAGTAGTAGTAATTACCGAGAGAGATAGAATGACGTTGTAAGGGACAGAATTAGAACTAGCGAGAATTGTAGGGTGTTGTCTCACAGCTGCTGACAGGAATTTTCATTTCTCTAGCTGACCATTATATTTAGTAGAAGGATTCCTTGCGATCATGATTCTAGCAGTCCTTTCCTTAACTAATTGAGTCGTCACAAGCTACGTCATTCGGTTGTCGACAAGTGACTAACAGCTTTTTGCTTGGGGTGTGCTTGCTTATATAAATCTCCAGAAGGATAGATATATCATTGAGAACAATAGATTTAGTTGGTGGTCTTGTTATCTCTATTCTAGCTTTTGGTGAAGTAGAAGAGGTTAGAAAGGGTCAAGTGGTGAAGACATTATTTCAGCCTCGCTAAAGGCATCTGGAATATGTAAAAACTGCTGTCAGAGAGTGGCTGTGTGGTAAGTAGCTTGCTTACCAACCACATGGTTCAGGTTCAGTCCCACTGCGTGGCACCTTGGGCAAGTGTCTTTTACTATAGCCTCGGGCCGACCAATGCCTTGTGAGTGGATTTGGTAGACGGAAACTGAAAGAAGCCTGTCGTATATATGTATATATATATATGCGTGTGTGTGTTTGTGTGTCTGTGTTTGTCCCCCTAGCATTGCTTGACAACCGATGCTGGTGTGTTCATGTCCCCGTAACTTAGCGGTTCGGCAAAAGAGACCGATAGAATAAGTACTAGGCTTACAAAGAATAAGTCCTGAGGGTCGATTTGCTCGACTAAAGGCGGTGCTCCAGCATGGCCGCAGTCAAATGACTGAAACAAGTAAAGAATAAAGAGTAGAGAAAAACAATTGTTCCACCATGGGAAGAGTTCTGCAGCAGCGTTAATTTAAATTTGGCTATGGTGGATCGAATCCACTTCATGCATGCAATATTCACTACAGTAGTTAATCCATAACATCCAGGTTCATTCCTGTTGGGCTTCAGGTGTTAGACATTAATTTGGTCGAGTTATTGAAGGCAATTTCTTTTGTAGTTTAACAATAAGGGAAGTAACTCTGAGTGATTCACTGATAAGGTCGATGTTTCACAGCAACTTCTCTCTCTCTCTCTCTTTTACTTGTTTCAGTCATTTTGACTGCGGCCATGCTGGAGCACCGCCTTTAATCGAGCAACTCAACCCCGGGACTTATTCTATTTGTAAGCCCAGTACTTATTCTATCGGTCTCCTTTGCCGAACCGCTAAGTAACGGGGACATAAACACACCAGCATCGGTTGTCAAGCAATGCTAAAGGGACAAACACAGACACACAAACGCATATGGCACGTAAAAAGCACCCACTACACTCACGGAGTGGTTGGCGTTAGGAAGGGCATCCAGCTGTAGAAACACTGCCAGATCAGACTGGAGCCTGGTGCAGCCTCCTGGCTTCCCAGACCCCAGTTGAACCGTCCAACCCGTGCTAGCGCGGAAAACGGACGTTAAATGATGATGATGATGATGATATATATATATATATATATATGTATACATATATACGATGGGCTTCTTTCAGTTTCCGTCTACTAAATCCACTCACAAGGCTTTGGTCGGCCCGATGCTATAGTAGAAGACACTTGCCCAAGGTGCCACACAGTGGGACTGAACCCGGAACCATGTGGTTGGTAAGCAAGCTACTTACCACACAGCCACTCCTGCGCCTGACAACCATGACAACCACCGTTATTTTTTCCCCTTAAGTATGAGTTTGAAAGCTGAGTCAATGGAGAGGAGTTCCAACTGGATGAAATCTCCAAGCGGTTTAAATGCACAAATCTCTGATGTCCAAGTGGCTAAAAATAGTCAGCAGAAGCAGTCTGGCCTCACCTTAGAGTGTAAGAATTTAAGGGCTGAAACATTTGTCTGGGCAGGGGTAGGTCCTTCTCAGAAGACCTTCTGCTGTTCAGCTCACCTGAGAGTTTCTTACCACTTAGTTGATAGGTAAAATATTTTATTGTTTGAGCTTAAATGATAAGCCAGGTATCTCCTGTTTACCGAAGGCACAAGGCTAAAATTTGTTGGGAGAGGACCAGTCGATTACATCGACCCCAATCTTAATTTATCGACCCTGAAAGAATGAAAGGCAAAGTCGACCTTGGCGGAATTTGAACTCAGAACATAGTGACAGGTGAAATACTTATTTCTTTATTGCCCAAAAGGGGCTAAACATAGAGGGAACAAACAAGGACAGACAAACGGATTTAGTCGATTACATTGACCCCAGTGTGTAACTGGTACTTATTTAATCGACCCGAAAGGATGAAAGGCAAAGTCGACCTCAGCAGAATTTGAACTCAAAACATAGCCACAGATGAAATACCTATTTCTTTACTTGCCCACAAGGGGCTAAACAGAGGGGACAAACAAGGACAGGCAAACGGATTAAGTCGATTACATCGCATTACATTCCTGCATATTCAGACATAGCGTATCTAAGACTACATTACCTAATGTGTCCATCCTTGTTGTTTAGCCCCAGGTCAGCCCTGATCCAGCAGGCCTATGATGGAAGATGTTCCAGCAGTGATCAAAGTAAATATATAAAAATATATAAAAAGCAAACATCAGAAAAGTAGTTACTCACCTTGTTCTTGTAACCACTTGGTGTTCCACCGAAGTAAATACTTGAGTAGGTCTGTATGCGCCTCCTGTTGGTTGGATCTTGACCAATGAGGTTGCTGGAATACCTCAACCTTTGATGACAGTAAAAATAAGAAAAAAGAAAGAAAAAAAAAATAGATAAATTTAAAAAGAAATAAAGAAATCTCAATCAGAAGTTCTATTCCCGTCCACTGCACTCTACTCTGCGAGAAATCACAAACCCAGAGCAAAGGCTATGGGCAGGACCCTTACCACCAGACCCAGCAAGTGAAAAATAAAAGAAGGCTACCACTGGAATATTTTTGATCATAATAGACACGTTAAGTTAGGTTAAGTTAATTTTTTGGCTCAAAAAGCAAAAAGCAAGGCTATGTAGGGGGGACATGGAGTTATGTACAGGGAGGGTGTTCATGCAACGAGTTCAGGCCATTTCTGGTCAAGAGAGACTTTGAACTGAGCGGTTGTCGGCATCGTCACTATCTCGTCTGGCAGCTTATTCCGTGATCCGCAACCCAGACGGAGAAAGCCCCACTCCTTCGATTGAGATGAAATCGTCGCAGATAGAGCTTATCGGAGTGACCCTGCAGCCCACGCTCTGGAGCAGGAGTGAAGAACAGCTCTTTCGAGAGGTTACACTTTCCACTTATGATGTTGTGAGGCCATGTAGGGGGACAGGGAGTTATGTACGGGGAAGGTGGTCATACAAAGAGTTCAGGCCATTTCTGGTCAAGGGAGACTTTGAACCGAGCGGTCGTTGGCATCTTCACTATCATGTCCGGCAGCTTATTCCATGGATCTGCAACCCGGATGGAGAAAGCCCCTCTCCGGTGAATGTGTTATATTATAAGGCACAAAAAGAAAATTACCCTCCCCAGACACAACAGAATATGCTTCAACACACAAACTCACATAAAGAATCTTGCAAACCAAATCCAAAAGCGAAACTTAAAGACTTATTTACCTTATTTACATTGGAGAAAGTAACTCTTTTTGAGGGGTTTGTATTTGAGGTGGATTGGTTAGTGTTTGGATACGAATGGCTGAGTGAGGATTTGGGATATGAAGGAGCACATTTTGGGACCTCTGGAGGAAATGTTTGTTTAGGAATCGAATAACTGGATTTGTGTGGCAATGATGTAGTAGGGGTTGCTTGTGTGGAATCGGGGTTTAGTTTCTGAGAAGGATTTTTGATTTTGGGGATGTGGAATGAATTGAAATCCTTAGCGAAACATTTGTTGCTGTTTTCAAAGAGTGGTAATGGTTTCAGTGATGGTGTGGAGCTGGGAGGGCCATGTTTGGAGTGAGAAATTTTACTACTGCCGCTACTGTTGCAACTGTAGTTCGTTTTCGGGTTGTTTGTAAGTGTGGGACCGAGAGGGATAGGAGGGGTCGGAGGAGTAGGAGGGGTCGAAGGAGTAGGAGGGGTCGGAGGAGTAGGAGGAGGTCTGTTCCGGGTGGAGCTGCCAGGAGTGGCGGTATCTATAACGGGGGAAGAAGGTCGTCTGATGTCCTGGCTTTCTTCAGGATGATTTTTGATAACAGTCTCTGGCAGTGGCCGGCGTCGTTTCGGCGTTTCTATGAGAGGAAGACCCAGTTTTTTAATTTCGTCGGCATTAGGTAAGGTGACGTCCGAGCTGAGCGAAGCTGACGAACCTAACGAGGGAGGAAAGACAAAAGAAACATTATTAACCTTTATGCGCTGGAGGGGAATTAAAACATTATGGACTGAAAAAAAAAGCTTTATTGAAAGGAATCAATATTTTTTATAGTTTTATAAATGATGATATGTAAATATATATATATATATATAAATAAATATAAATTATAAAAGCCATCTCAATATGGCTAACCACAAAGGGGGTTGTTACTGTAGCTTTTTAGCCCCAGGAGATCATCGTCTCCAGCTGGCTTTAGACACACTTTCTGTGCCCTTAAAGTATTTGCTCACTAGCCAGCTGGAGACGATGATCTCCTGGGGCTAAAAAGCTACAGTAACACCCCACTTTGTGGTTAGCCATATTGAGATGGCTTTTATACTTTACATTGTCGAGCGATTACTGTTTACATCTCGTTCTGAGATTTAATAATGCTATATAAATATATATATATATATATATATATATAATCAAAAGTAAGGGTGAAAAAATTGGATATTAATTTAATAACACCAATTTAACACCAAGTGGTTTAGCACATAAAAACTGGGATTCAGTAAATATTAATACACAAATAGAAGAGAGAATCCACTATGTGGACGCTCTTGCGCTAAAAATATATTAATATCTGGCATGCAGTTCAACAAATTATATTCATGACGAACCCTACTGATGATCTGTAGATTTATTGTGTAAGTAAAATTGCATAATTTATTAACAGTGAAACAATTGTCTGGGGTTAATCTATATTTTTGTTATATTTCATTTGTCCTGCTCGCTTACGTTCATAGTTGTGCTAATTTTTCGAGAACAATTCTTAGTGGTTGAGACCATTGCGGATCTATTTTTAGCGCAAGAGCGTCCACATAGTGGATTCTCTCTTATATTTGTGTATATATATATATACATATATACAGGATTCCCGAATGTTAAACTAATACATCTGTTTGTTGTTTACACACCCGTCTTCGTCTTTTGTTTTTTCTGTAAATTCCAACTATATATATATGTGTGTGCGACACACACACATACATATGTATATGTACACACACACACATATATACACAAACATATTTATACACACACACATATATGCACACACACACACACATGCACAGACACATACATGCACACAGACACATACATATACAGACACATACATATATACACACACACATACATATATACACACACACATATATACACACACATACATATACACATACACATATATATACACACACACATATATGCACACACACACATATATGCACACAGACACATACATATAAACACACACACACACATGCACACAGACACACACACATATACACACACACACACATATATATATACACACACACACACCAACTCTGCTAATTCACTACCTGATGAACCAAAGGAACATATTGGTTTTTCACTCCCCCCTCACCCACCCCCCAACCGATTCCCAACCCGAACAACCTCATTTCCCTTAGCAATTTTTTTCAAACAATGCTTACCAACTGCAACAGAGGAACTTTTGGTCCACTTGGCTGGAGTTTTGTCCAAACTCTTAAAGAAGAATCGCCCTTCAAGTTGGTTCTTTGCGCTGCTGATGCCTTCTTTTATCACATTCGAGTTCTTTGATGATGGCCTCTTCTTCTTTGGCGGAGCCGAGTCTTTGATTGAAAGAACGGTAGGGTAGAACAAATTCGTAGGCGACTTTTCGGGACTCCTAAGTTTGCTTTTATTATCCATTTTCATTTTCTGTTGTTTGAAGTTCTCACGTATTTCCTTTCTGGATTTCAGCCTTTGAGGTTCAATCTCAGATGCTTTTCCAAGAGACTTGGGACACGCTGATTTATTTCGGTCAGTATCCTCGCACAAATTTAACAGAAAGTCAGCAAACTTGGGATCAGACTGTTGCTCCTCTTTTTCCTCACGTTCAATTTGTTGTGGTGTAACAGAGCTGCTTACCGTTCCAACGCCGCTAGGTTCCGTTGCCGCAAGACCTAAAAGAAAATTATTATAAGAAGAGCCTGTGGCTTGAGTAGCAGCTTCACTAGAATTAACCGAATCCACTTGTGTCGCTGCCAAAAACAGGCCGTCATCATCATTGTCGGCTTTTGGCTTTGAAGTCGAATTCTTTCTGGGTGGCTTTGGCTTTAGGTAATGTTGACTTTTAGAACTCTTGGATGTAAATGGTTCATCCGCCTGGGTTTCCTTCATGTAAAATTCTTCCTGTTCTTCATTGTTGATGTTTAAAGGCCACGGATCATCAACCTGGGTCGCTACAGAAAATGAACTGTCATCACTATCATAATCCTCGCTTCTCTCTTTACAATGTCGAATATCCAGTTTTAGGGTTGAGGGCTTGCATAACTTTTTTGTTGGTAGCAGAGGAATTTTGAAGCTGTTAGCTTTAGGTGAAGGAAATTCTGTTCCGGCATTTTTGTCAACTTGAGTAGGTAAAGCATTATCTATCTGAGTAGCTATCGAAAACACACTGCTATCGCTATCCGAGTCTTCATCATCTTTATAAGAAGTATTTGAATGTTGAATGGAAGTAGGGGTCACTGCTTTGTTAAAATAGGCATCAGGCGGAATACCTTTTGTTGTTTTTTTCCGATGAGGAAATTTCGGTGTTTTAAACTCACTTTCTTTTGTTCTAGGAACCTGCCGGCTATTTATCACAGAAGTTGACACTTTGGGAAATAAAGAACTATTCTTCATTTGATGCCCAGTCTTTGGAACAATGTTGGAATCGACTTGGGTTGCTACCGAAAACTGGCTGTCATCACTATCAGAATCATTATCATTCCTATTTAGTAACTTTTTACATTTGGATGAAGCATAAAATGACTTTTTAGATTTAAAATTGCCTTTTCTCGACACAGAATCAACCTGAGTGTTTTGCATATATAACCTACCATCATCATCATCACTGTCGTTATCTGCATCATTTTCATTAACTAAAGATATATTATGATCAACCTGTGTAGCCACTGAGTAAATGCTACTATCGCTGTCAGAATCTTCCTCAGTGTTTTTCCAACGAGGTATCCGAAGTTTGACTTTGGTTTCCTCTGTAACCAGTAACGGATGCGGTGTGGACGTGTTGGCGTTACCAAATAATTTTTTGGCAAGGACTGGTGTTAAGGAGTCCCTTGCAGTCTTGGAAGAGCTCTCTCCCAAGTCTTCTATCGTCTTGGATGAGTATTTTGGTGATTCTGGCGCTGTCGAAGGCTTTGGTGTTTTTTCCGATTGTTTGGAACGTCGACTTATTTCCGGACTTTCCTTTTTCCCTTTCTTATTCAGTTGTCCTTCTTTGAATAAATTTTCTTCAACCTGAGTAGCACACATATACAATTCATCATCATCTCCGTCATCACTGAGTCCAGCATCACTATCGTCATCAAAAGCCACAACACTAGATACAGGGGGTTTTGTAAGGGATTTTCCTTGATCGCCCTGTTTCGTTAACCACTGACTAACTGTCTTGGTAACCTTAGAAGTTTTCAAAGGATAACACTGCGTATCATCATCATCATCATCATCACTTGTGGAGGATGAAAATCTGTTCGAACATACTTTACGTTTTAAAGGAACTATTGTAGGCTCCATGCGTTTGTCCCCTGATGGGTCATCCTGTTTATCCTTTGCAACAATGGGGTTTGGTTTTGTGGATTCTTCCAATTCTTCAAATAGAATATCAGAGTCTTGAGAGTCTGATTTCTCTTGTTTTATATCTACCTGAAGACATAACTGGGTATTTTCAGGATTCTGTATGGCTTTTCCAGCTTCTTCATCACTTGAATTCGGTTCAAGTTTTACTGATGGCATAGCAAACGTTATCGAATTGACTTTACTATTCTCAGAATTTCTGGAATGTTCTTCAGCTTCTTCTTCTTCTACTTCTTTCTTTATTTTGTGTTTAGTCGAGGCATCAATGCCATAATCTGCCCAAGAATCAGGAGTTTCCTTTTTAATCCCTTGATAGAATTTTGATTCTTCTCTGGTAAACTCCGCATTGAAGTTGACAAAGCCGATATTATTTCGGTGATGAGGTTTCTTTGAAGACTCTCCATCCATTCCTCTTCTTCTTCTGTCAACATCCTCCTCTTCTTCATCATCATCATCATCATCATCATCATATTCTCCGTCACCGACTTCTTCATCGTCATCATCATCAGAAATAAGAATAATTGCATCTTCCTGAGAGTAATTAAACAATACTTCGGAATCTGGATTATTTTCGGTAATGTCAATTATTTCAGAACTTTTGTCGTCACCAGAAATGCCAGGAGAACTGTTAACGAGTGTCGTTTCATCTCTGTCATTTTCTTCATCTGACATAGGTGGCGTTAAATTCGGCAGAGTACAATCAGAATCACTGTTAGTGGAAATGGTCGATTCATCGGAAATGTCTATTACAGCGCCGCCACGACATGATGTTGTTTGGTTTTTGTTCTTTGATAAATCAGAAACACCTTGCGTTGTTGACGTTGTTACGACTTCACCTGAGTCAAATTTCTCAGCAGCAAATTTTGTGGGCAGCAATTTTCTTTGGTCTTTGCTCTTGGAATCAGAAAGTTTAGATTTTTTCTCAAAAGGTTCATACTCATCGCTGCCGTTCCATTTACACGCTGATAGTGTCTGGGAATTGAACTGTGGTTTGCAACTTTCATCGCCCGGACGCTTCATACAAGGCTGAGATGATGGCAAATCTTTGCTCTTGGACAGCCGCCGGTTTCTAAGGCAATCAGGGCAGGTACAGATGAGCTTTTTTCTTCCAGACACGATGCAAATCTCACCTTCATTATCTTCATTTGCTTCTTCTTCCTGTCAACGACAAAAACAAAAAACAAATATAAATATATCTCTCTATATATAAACGGCAGTTTGTCTGTGCGTGTTTCTGTGTGTCTGTTTGCTTGTACCCTCACCCTGACCACAGCTTTCAACTGATTCTGATGAAACTTGACACACACATAGCCCAATGTCATAATTCAAAACTAACGCAGCGAAAATTTTGAAAAGTTCCCCCAGTTCTGAAAACAAATCGATAAATTCGACATGGGGTCGAGAATCAGGAACACAAACCACAAACTGTGTAGGGGACGCAACTCCACCTTTTTTAACTATCAAAAAAAAATTTACCATAATTTTTTTTCCATTTTTTTGCTGTTTTTTGGCTATAACTCTCTAAAAATGCTTTATAGTTATTTCCCTTACAAACCTGAGCAACGCCGGGCGATACTGCTAGTATATATATAAGTGAAAAGAGATAAAAACAAAGCAAGAATATGCAGGCGCAGGAGTGGCTGTGTGGTAAGTAGCTTGTTTACCTACCACATGGTTCCGGGTTCAGTCCCACTGCGTGGCACCTTGGGCAAGTGTCTTCTACTATAGCCTCGGGCCGACCAAATCCTTTTGGGTGGATTTGGTAGACGGAAACTGAAAGAAGCCCATCGTGTGGTAAGTAGCTTGTTTACCAACCACATGGTTCCGGGTTCAGTCCCACTGCGTGGCACCTTGGGCAAGTGTCTTCTGCTATAGCTTCAGGTCGACCAAAGCCTTGTGAGTGGATTTGGTAGATGGAAACTGAAAGAAGCCTGTCGTATATATATATGTATATATATATGTGTGTGTGCGTGTGTGTGTGTGTGTGTGTCTGTGTTTATCCCCCTAGCATTGCTTGACAACCGATGCTGGTGTGTTTATGTCCCTGTCACTTAGCGGTTCAGCAAAAGAGATCGATAGAATTGTTTGTGTGTCTGTGTTTGTCCCCCTAGCATTGCTTGACAACCGATGCTGGTGTGTTTACGTCCCCGTCACTTAGCGGTTCAGCAAAAGAGATCGATAGAATTGTTTGTGTGTCTGTGTTTGTCCCCCTAGTATTGCTTGACAACTGATGCTGGTGTATTTACGTCCCCGTCACTTAGCGGTTCAGCAAAAGAGATCGATAGAATTGTTTGTGTGTCTGTGTTTGTCCCCCTAGTATTGCTTGACAACTGATGCTGGTGTGTTTACGTCCCCGTCACTTAGCGGTTCAGCAAAAGGGACCGATAGAATTGTTTGTGTGTCTGTGTTTGTCCCCCTAGCATTGCTTGACAACCGATGCTGGTGTATTTACGTCCCCGTCACTTAGCGGTTCAGCAAAAAAGACCGATAGAATTGTTTGTGTGTCTGTGTTTGTCCCCCTAGTATTGCTTGACAACTGATGCTGGTGTGTTTACGTCCCCGTCACTTAGCGGTTCAGCAAAAGAGACCGATAGAATTGTTTGTGTGTCTGTGTTTGTCCCCCTAGCATTGCTTGACAACCGATGCTGATGTGTTTATGTCCCTGTCACTTAGCGGTTCAGCAAAAGAGACCGATAGAATTGTTTGTGTGTCTGTGTTTGTCCCCCTAGCATTGCTTGACAACCGATGCTGGTGTGTTTACGTCCCCGTCACTTAGCGGTTCAGCAAAAGAGATCGATAGAATTGTTTGTGTGTCTGTGTTTGTCCCCCTAGTATTGCTTGACAACTGATGCTGGTGTATTTACGTCCCCGTCACTTAGCGGTTCAGCAAAAGAGATCGATAGAATTGTTTGTGTGTCTGTGTTTGTCCCCCTAGTGATTGCTTGACAACTGATGCTGGTGTGTTTACGTCCCCGTCACTTAGCGGTTCAGCAAAAGGGACCGATAGAATTGTTTGTGTGTTCTGTGTTTGTCCCCCTAGCATTGCTGACCAACCGATGTGGTGTATTACGTCCCCGTCACTTAGCGGTTCAGCAAAAAAGACCGTAGAATTGTTGTGTGTCTGGTTTGTCCCCGCTAGTATTGCTTGACAACTGATGCTGGTGTGTTACGTCCCCGTCACTTAGCGGTCAGCAAAAGAGACCGATAGAATGTTTGTGTGTCTGTGTTTGCCCCCTAGTATTGCTTGACAACTGATGCTGTGTGTGTTTACGTCCCCGTCACTTAGCGGTTCAGCAAAAGGACCGTAGATGTTTGTGTGTCTGTGTTTGTCCCCTCGCATTGCTTGACAACCGATGGATGTGTTTATGTCCCTGTCACTTAGCGGTTAAGCAAAAAAGACCGATAGAATGTTTGTGTGTCTGTGTTTGTCCCCCTAGCATTGCTTGAAACCGATGCTGGCGTGTTTACGTCCCCGTCACTTAGAGGTTCAGCAAAAGAGATCGATAGAATGTTTGTGTGTCTGTGTTTGTCCCCCTAGCATTGCTTGACAACGGATGATGGTGTATTTACGTCCCCGTCACTTAGCGGTTCAGCAAAAAAGACCGATAGAATTGTTTGTGTGTCTGTGTTTGTCCCCCCTAGTATTGCTTGACAACTGATGCTGGTGTGTTTACGTCCCCGTCACTTAGCGGTTCAGCAAAAGAGACCGATAGAATTGTTTGTGTGTCTGTGTTTGTCCCCCTAGCATTGCTTGACAACCGATGCTGGCGTGTTCACGTCCCCGTCACTTAGCGGTTCGGCAAAAGAGACCGATAGAATAAGTACTGGGCTTACAAAAGAATAAGTCCCGGGGGGTCGATTTGCTCGACTAAAAGGCGGTGCTCCAGCATGGCCGCAGTCAAATGACTGAAACAAGTAAAAAAGAAAAAAATTTTTAAATCCTACGTTTTTGATGTCGGAAATTACAAATATGCAAAATGGACGTGGTGAAAAACTTTGGTTACTGTTTACATCTTGACCTGGAAATGAAAATCCTGCCCCCAAAAAATACTGGAATGGGTGTAAAACTATGTGTAAGGCAGTGGTTTTCAACCAGGGTTCCTCGGAACCTTAGGGTTCCGCCAGTACAGTCTAGGGGTTCTGCAAGAAGTTACAAAAATGCTAAAATCGGCAGTAATTTTTAATTCTCCTGTGTAGATATTACTCTTTACTCTTTTACTTGTTTCAGTCATTTGACTGCGGCCATGCTGGAGCACCGCCTTTAGTCGAGCAAATCGACCCCGGGACTTAATATTTGTAAGCCCAGTACTTATTCTATCAGTCTCTTTTGCAGAACCACTAAGTGACAGGGACGTAAACACACCAGCATCGGTTGTCAAGCAATGCTAGGGGGACAAACACAGACACACAAAGACACATACATATATATATATACATATACATATATACGACAGGCTTCTTTCAGTTTCCGTCTGCCAAATCCACTCACAAGGCATTGGTCG
>NC_043024.1:10113570-10138570 GCF_006345805.1 Octopus sinensis
AGCAGTTTTGTAACTTCTGCGGAACCCTAAGGTTCCGAGGAACCCTGCTTGAAAACCACTAATAAGGTGGTGCCTTTAAGTTAGAATGGCCTGGGCCAATAATGGCCGAAACCTATCAGAGTATCAAAGTATATAATTTATAATATATATATATATATATCTATATAATATATATATTATATATTATATCTATATATATATCAGTGCTTTTCAAACTTTTTACTGGAGCGGAACCCCAAGGAGGAAACATTCCACTGGCTCGAGGAACCCCTGTGCAATAATTTATAGTCTTATGCACACATATCTGCACAGGAGAAATAAAAATTACTGCCGATTTTAGCAGTTTTGTAACTTCTTGCGGAACCCCTGGACTGTACTGACAGAACCCTAAGGTCCCGCGGAACCCTGGTTGAAAACCACTGCTGTAGATTAACCTGGATAATAAAAGGCGGCTAAATCTGACATGCTAGAAACAGGTTTTCGAAATTTTGATACGGATTACCAAAGGAAAGAAATTTGGATCTTTTTTTAGATAAGATCCCAAATAAGTTCTTTAAATACTTCGAAATCAAATAGGGCGCACCCGTACCTTAAATAAGCAACCGGCAAGCAGTCAATTCACGTGCTAGAAATAGCAGCCGAATCTCACACAAACTCTTTTTCCCCACATATTTTTTTTTGTAATTTATTTTTTCATATACGATTCATAGAAGTCGATTGTATCGTATTTTTTATTTTTTTTTATTTTGGAAAAAGCTATTCGTAGGGGTGAGGATGAGTTTCGACAAAAATCCCAAAACTGGTCGGATTCGTTTCTTGGCGACAAAAATTTCAGAGAAATTTCCCGCGGTAAAAACTCATCTATTATATATACTCTTTTACTTGTTTCAGTCGTTTGACTGCGGCCATGCTGGAGCACTGCCTTTAGTCGAGCAAATCGACCCCGGGACTTATTCTTTGTAAGCCCAGTGCTTATTCTATCGGTCTCTTTTGCCGAACCGCTAGGTGACGGGGACGTAAACACACCAGCATCGGTGTCAAGCAATGCTAGGGGGACAAACACAGACACACAAACACACACACACACACATATATATATATATTAATATATATACATATATATATATATCAATATTATATATATATATACAACATATATATATATATTACATATATATATATAAAATTATAAATGAGGGTGAAAATCGATATTAATTTAAATACCGTCAATTTAACACCAAGTGGCTTAGCACAAAAAAACTACGGAGGAAATACAAATTTATACATAAATTATTAGAGAGTTATCACTATGTGGATAACTCTAGTGCTAAAAATAGCTCCGAAGCAACCACAAAAGATCCGTCAAAAACACGAGCGGTCCAACCAATGGACCGCTCGTGTTTTTGACGCCCGAATCGATCTAATTAATTGCATTTCTGACAAACTCTACCGAAGATTTATAGATGCAAGTGTAAGTAAAACTACATATTGCATTAGTAATGAAACAATTGTATAGAGTCAATCTATTTTATTCGTTGTATTTCACTTTCCTTCAGTTAAATGTGTGTTGATTCTAGTTGGAACGGATCTTTGTGGTTGCTTCGGAGCTATTTTTAGCACTAGAGTTATCCACATAGTGGATAACTCTCTAATAATTTACATATATATATATATATACATATATATATATATAATATATATAAATATATATATATATATACATATATATATATTATATATATACATATAATTATATATATACATAATATATATTATACACATATATATATATATATATATATAACATATATATATATATATACATATATATAATATACTTTATTTTAAGCAGCAGAAAATTCAACAAAATCTGTTACTCTGAGTTTTCGTTGCCGTTCATCAGACAGTTTTGCTAGAATGGAACTTATATAAGTTCCATTCTAGCAAAAACTGTCTGATGAACGGCAACGAGAAACTCAGAGTAACAGATTTTGTTGAATTTATGCTGCTTAAAATAAAGATATTATTCTACCACTGGTATTTGAGTACTCTTTTTCCACCTTGTTTCACATTTAGTGTTTACTCCGGTATATATATATATATATACATATATATATATATATACATATATATACATATATATATATATATACATATATATATAATATATACATATATATATAATATACATATATATATATAGATATATACATATATATATATATATACATATATATATATATTATACATATATTATATATATCATACATATAATATATACATACATATATATATATACATACATAATATATATAATACATATATATATATAACATACAAATATATATAATATTATATATATAATATATATATATATATATATTATATTATATATATACGACAGGCTTCTTTCAGTTTCCGTCTACCAAATCCACTCACAAGGCATGGGTCGGCCCGGGCTATAGCAGAGAAGACAAGATGCCACGCAGTGGGACTGAACCCGTGTAGCAGAAAGTGAAAATAAGTGTTGAAACTGTTGCCCTAATTTCTAAAGTGTGTTTTTTTTTTCCTACAAAATGAAACTTGAATTGGCATCTACGAAATTATAGCCACATCTTCAACAAATTCTCTTGACACCACCCAGCCCGCAATCTGTATGTGATGCAGACACAACAGGAATTCGTTGGAAATATCAAAGAAATTTCATGTTACATACCGTTGGAATTTGTAGGGTATAAAGCTCGTATTTAAGTTTTCCGTGATCCTTTAATTCCATTTTGGAATCCCTCTCGATGTCAGAAAACGAAACAATTTTAGTGCGCATGCACGATACGTGAAAGGGCAATTAGTGGGCGACAAGCATAGATATGAGGAAATGAAAGAACTTTTCGCGGAAAAAGTATAAGTTTTTTTTAATATTTCGAAATCAAAATTGGGCGCAATTTAAAAGACTGCCGGAAAGCAGTCTATTCACGTGCTAGAAATAGCAGCCAAATTCATACAAACTCTATTTCGCATATATATATATATATATATATAAAGAGCAATAAAGATTCAAGTTAATTTTAAAAAATTTACTTGAATATGGTACCTAACTTAGATGCACCAAAAAAAACTATACTGATTTAACAATACAGTAATGTGGGGTGATTATAAGCGAGAAAGAAGCAACAAGAATGGATAGGTTTTTAGTACGATCGTTTCATACAAGGACAGGTTTTATTAAAAGTTGCAAAGAGTACAGCATATAAACGAGTCCCGTACTCATCAGCTAAAATACATGTAAGTTCTCTAGACATCCTAGTGTTTGAGGCTATACTCATGAAGTAATGTAGATAATTAAACAGATTTCTAAAGTTCATTAAGTTCTTTAATGAACTTTAGAAATCTGTTTAATTATCTAATTACTTCATGAGTATAGCCTCAAACACTAGGATGTCTAGAGAACTTACATGTATTTTAGCTGATGAGTACGGGACTCGTTATATGCTGTAATCTTGCAACTTTTAATAAAACCTGTCCTTGTATGAAACGATCGTACTAAAAACCTATCCATTCTTGTTGCTTCTTTCTCGCGTATATATATATATTATAATATATATGATATTAATTAGAGACAATTGTCTCTAATTAATATTATATAATATTTTGCTATAAAATTGGATTCAATCCTAAATCTGATTTTTCCCTGTAAATTGGATTTATTCCCTATTATATTATTATATATACATATATATATATATATATATATATATATATATTATTATATTATATATATATATATATTATATATACTCTTTAATCTCTTTTACTTGTTTCAGTCATTTGACTGCGGCCATGCTTGAGCAACCGCCTTTATAGTCGAGCAAATCGACCCCAGGATTTTATTCTTTGTAAGCCTAGTACTTATTCTATCGGTCCCTTTTGCCGAACCGCTAAGTTACGGGGATGTTAACACACCAGCATCGGTTGTCAAGCGATGTTGGCGGAGGGGGCAATACAACACACAAACATACCACATATATATATATATATATATATATATATATATATATATATATATATACGATGGGCTTCTTTCAGTTTCCGTCTACCAAATCCACTCACAAGGCTTTGGTCGGCCCGAGGCTATAGCAGATTTCCAAATAAGTTTTTTATATATTTCGAAATCAAAATTGGGCGCGCCCGTACGTTAAATAAACAGCCGGAAAGCAGTCTATTCACGTGCTAGAAATAGCAGCCAAATCTCACACAAACTCTATTTCGGACATTCATTTACTTGTTTCAGTCATTTGACTGTGGCCATGCTGGAGCACCGCCTTTAGTCGAGGAAATCGACCCCAGGACTTTATTCTTTGTAAGCCTAGTACTTATTCTATCGGTCTCTTTTGCCCAAGGAAACATTCCACTGGCTCGAGGAACCCCTGTACAATAATTTAATAGTCTTATGCACACAAATCTGCACAGGAGAAATAAAAATTACTGCCGATTTTAGCAGTTTTGTAACTTCTTGCGGAACCCCTGGACTGTACTGGCAGAACCCTAAGGTTTCGTGGAACCCTTGTCGAAAACCACTGGTGTAGAGGGTGCTTTTTACGTGCCACCGGCACAGGGGCCAGTCAGGCGGTACTGGCAATGACCTCGCTCGAATCTTTTTACACGTACCACCGGCACAGGTGCCAGTGAAGCGACGTTGGTAACGATCACGCTCGAATGGTGCCCTTTTATGGAAGCCAGTTGGCTGCTCTGGCAACAATCACACTCGCAGGGTGCTCTTGGCACCCTACTAGCATGGGCACAAGTGCCAGTAAGGCAACGCTGGTAACGATCATACTCGAATAGCCGCTCTGTCAACGATCACACTCGGATGGTGCTCTTTGCACCCCGCTAGCACAGATGCCAGTCATCGAATTTGATTTTGATTTAATAATAACTAGCAGTATCGCCCGGCGTTGCTCGGATTTGTAAGGGATATAACTATATAAGCATTTTTAGAGTTATAGCCAAAAAATAGCAAAAAAATGCATTAAAAATGGAAAAAAATGATGGTAAATTTTTTTTTAAATCGTTGACATTTTTAGAGAGTTACTTCCCTTATATAATAGCGAAAAAATGCATTAAAATGGAAAAAATGATGGTAAATTTTTTTTTAATCGTTGACTCATCGTAGACATTTTTAGAGAGTTACTTCCCTTATATAATAGCGAAAAAATGCATTAAAATGGAAAAAATTGATGGTAAATTTTTTTTTAAATCGTAGACTCATCGTAGACGTGCGCTAATACCCAGAAGGGCTCGATATGAATCACGACTATAAGATACCCGGTTTTGGTTAAACTGCACCGCAAAATGTGGGAGTAGTTAGGAATCTAAATCGTAGGAGACAGACACACAACTTCAGTTTTATATATAAAGATAACTTTAGGTCTCACCAAGGAACTGACTAGAGACCGAGACCTTTGGAAGTATGCTGTGTGTGAGAAGACCTGGCAGGACAAGTGAGACCATAACCCGTGGCCTTTACCTGGGATGTAGCCAGTCCATTTATTCTTTTACTCTGTTACTTGTTTCAGTCATTTGACTGCGGCCATGCTGGAGCACCGCCTTTAGTCAAGCAAATCGATCCCGGGACTTATTCTTTGTAAGCCCAGTACTTATTCTATCGGTCTCTTTTGCCGAACCGCAAAGTGACGGGGACATAAACACACCAGCATCGGTTGTCAAGCAATGCTAGGGGAACAAACACAGACACACAAACATATGACACACACATTATATATATATATATACATATATACGACGGGTTTCTTTCAGTTTCCGTCTACCAAATCTACTCACAAGGCATTGGTTGGCCGGGGCTATATTGGAAGACACTTACCCAAGATGCCACGCAGTGGGACTGAACCCGGAACCAAGCTACGTACCACACAGGGACACTAAACCCTACTTGTGAAAACCTGTTAAGGCAAGTGAGAATCAAAATCGAAATCGATCAACATCAATGGAAATTGTAGCTGTTATACCAGCACCGGTGGCACGTAAGAGAACCATCCAAACGTGGCCATTGCCAGCGCTGCCCCGACTCGCCTCTGTGCTGGTGGCACATAGAAAGAACCATCTGATTGTGGCTGTTTGCCGGCCTCGTCTGGCACCTGTGCCGGTGGCATGTAAAAAACACCATTTGATCGTGGCCGTTTGCCAGCCTCGTCTGACACCTGTGCCGGTGGCATGTAAAAAGCACCCACTACACTCACGGAGTGGTTGGCATTAGGAAGGGCATCCAGCCATAGAAACATTGCCAGATCAGACAGGAGCCTGGAGCAGTCTTCTGGCTTCCCAGACCCCAGTCGAACCGTCCAACCCATGCTAGCATGGAAAGCGGACGTTAAACGATGATGATGATGAATGATAATAATAATAATAATAATGATAATGATAATGATAATATTTATGATAATAATGATGATGATGATGATGATGATGATAATAATAATAATGATGATAATAATAATAATAAATGCCCTGATGCATACAGGCAGTGGCTCTCATGGCTTCTGATCTTAACTGATTGGAAGTGTTATCATGTACATTGTTTTGTCTGGTCTAATAAAAGATGGCTACAGCAAATATTCTGCTCAATACCACAGATTTGCTTGTCAGTTGTTTGACCTTAACCAGTTGAGCATGTCCCTTAGTGGCTCACGATATGTGCATCTCTGATCACGAGCAGAAGTAGTGTGGGAGCATCATAGCCATTGTTTGAGAGGGATTCTTTGGGCTTTGAATAATTCACCTCTGGAAACATGGGTGGTTTTTTCAACATCCTTAAACAACCCTTATTCATGGACCGTTTGAGCGGGATGGGCTACTCAACCTGAAGAAAATTCTAACTGGGCCCCACCTGCAAGGTCATGTGCTGTTTATTTGATATGAGATCACCATGTCGCGACAATAGGTTGTGATGCATGTGCCTGGTGTACCCTTATCAGACGGGTAGTCATGATGGGTATATTGGGCTTCGTATATTTTATCCCAGTGTCACTTTGATGGCATGAACTGCTCTCTCACTCAATAATAATAATAATAATAATAATAATATGATAATAATAATAAATAATATTAATGATAATGATAATAATAATAATGATAATAACAATAATGATGACGATGATAATAATAATTAATGATAATGATAATAATAATAATGATAATAATAATGATATAATAATAATGATATAATAATAATAATAATAATAATAATAATAATAATAATAATAATAATAAATAATAATAATAATAATAATAGTTATCATGTACATTGTTTTGTCTTGGTATAAAAGATGGGCTACAGCAAATATTCTGCTCAATACCACAGATTTGCTTGTCAGTTGTTTGACCTTAACCAGTTGAGCATGTCCCTTAGTGGCTCACGATATGTGCATCTCTGATCACGAGCAGAAGTAGTGTGGGAGCATCATAGCCATGTGTTGAGAGGGATTCTTTGGGCTTTGAATAATTCACCTCTGGAAACATGGGTGGTTTTTTCAACATCCTTAAACAACCCTTATTCATGGACCGTTTGAGCGGGATGGGCTACTCAACCTGAAGAAAATTCTAACTGGGCCCCACCTGCAAGGTCATGTGCTGTTTATCTTGATATGAGATCACCATGTCGCGCACATATGGTTGTGATGCATGTGCCTGGTGTACCCTTATCAGACGGGTAGTCATGATGGGTATATTGGGCTTCGTATATTTTTTCCCAGTGTCACTTGATGGCATGAACTGCTCTCTCACTCAATAATAATAATAATAATAATAATAATGATAATAATAATAATAATAATATAATGATAATGATAATAATATAATGATAATAAAAATAATGATGACGATGATAATAATAATAATAATGATATGATAATAATAATAATGATAATAATAATGATAATAATAAAATGATATAATAATAATAATAATGATAATAATAATAATAATAATAATATAATAATAATAATAATAATAATAATAGTTATCATGTACATTGTTTTGTCTTGGTATAAAAGATGGGCTACAGCAAATATTCTGCTCAATACCACAGATGTGCTTGTCGTGTTTGACCTTAACCAGTTGAGCATGTCCCTTAGTGGCTCACGATATGTGCATCTCTGATCACGAGCAGAAGTAGTGGGGGAGCATATGCCATGTGTTGAGAGGGATTCTTTGGGGTTTGAATAGTTCACCTCTGGAAACATGGGGGTTCTTTCAACATCCTTAAACAACCCTTATTCCGGAACGTCATTGAGAGGATGGGTACTCAACCTGAAGAAAATTCTACTGGGCCCCACCTGCCAGGTCATGCGATACTGTTTATCTTGATATGAATCACCATGTCGCGCACATATTGTTATGATGCATGTGCCTGGGTACCTTTATCAGACGGGTAGTCATGATGGGTATATTGGGCTTCGTATATTTTACCCCAGTGTCACTTTGATGGCATGAATGCTCTCTCACTCAATAATAATAATATAATAATGATAATGATATAATAATAATAATAATAATGATAATAATAATGATAATAATAATAATAATGATAATAATAATAATAATAATGATAATGATAATAATAATAATGATAATGATAATAATAATAATAATAATGATAATAATAATAATAATAATGATAATAATAATAATAATAATAATAATAATAATAATAAAATAAATAACAACAACAGACAGCCTGGAAATTATTTTAAATTATATTTGTTAACATTTTCTATTATGATTTTTGTATATCCTTTTCAAGAATTTCTTTTTTGCTTGGATTTTTAGCTTCCTTAGCAAAGTCGAGAAGTCTTCTCTGTCTTTCAGATTCCATTTGAGACATTTGGGATTTCAAAACAGTCAAAAGATGAGGGAATTTCTCTTCCATTTTCTTTGGAATATGCATATGAAAGACCTGAAAATATTTTAGAATCTGCTGAGCATTATGAAGTTCCAGTTTGTATTCTCTTGCAATGTGGCTGGCGCTGTATAATTTTGGATCCGTCTGGTGCTGAGAAATGAGATTCAATGCTTGACTTATAGTAACACGACCCGGTGGTACATTAGCCGGTTCCACGACTCCGTATTCTGGTTCTGGCAGCGATGTAGAACGATCTGGTAATTTGGGGTTTTTGAATGGCTGGAACAAAAGTAAAAAAAATATATATATATATCTTTATATATAAAAGTGAAGTTGTGTGTCTGTCTCCTACGATTTAGATTCCTAACTACTCCCACATTTTGCGGTGCAGTGTAACCAAAAGCGGGTATCTTATAGTCGTGATTCATATCGAGCCCTTCTGGGTATTAGCGCGCGTCTACGATGAGTCTACGATTTAAAAAAAAAATTTACCATCATTTTTTCCCATTTTTAATGCATTTTTTGCTATTATATAAGGAATGTAACTCTCTAAAAATGTATTATTAAATCTCAGAACGTAAAAAGCTACAGTAACACCCCCCTTTGTGGTTAGCCATATTGAGATGGCTATTATACTTTACATCTCTAAAAATGCTTATATAGTTATTTCCCTTACAAACCCGAGCAACGCCGGGCGATACTGCTAGTCTATATATATAAGACTCAACTTGTGTGTCTGTGTGTGTATCTGTGTGTTTAACTTTTGGATCTACCAAGTTTCATTATTAATGATGGAAAGTAGTGTGTAGCAAATCTATATATATAAAGCTGAAGTTGTCTGTGTGTGGCAGGTTTGGTAGCCTTCAACTAACACTATCTCCTTTGAGACCCTGCAGCGCAAGTTGACCAAAATTGATAGTATGATAGAAGAAGGCTTGCTCTTCATTCTGTAGGAGATAAAATTCAAATCGGACCATGTTAACACCAAAAATTATTTACATCAAAAAGGTGCTTTTTTTCTGTGAAAATCCCTATTTTTTACGATTTTTGACTGCTGTGTCGCCATTTTTCAGTGTATTTCAACCAGAAAAATGTTCACTTGAAGAGAATAACAAGTTGCATAATGCAAAATTTTTACTTTTCAAAAATTCCAATTCTAAAGGGTCGAAACAAACCCAAGCAACACTGGGTGATACTGCTAGTATAGAAATAAACCTATGTTGTCGAAAATGCCTATTGTTATACTAATGATAGAGGATCTTTTCGGTTTGAACGGCAGTTTTTAACATAATTTCTGGGTAACTAAAAAATTTTAAACTTCGTATACTGGTAGAATGTGTTCATAAAACATCCCTTTCTCTTGGCTTTATTGAGAAAATTCTATAATTTGTAAGATATTTGGTCTTTAATTTCTTGCATTTCGGCAATTTCAACCAATCAATGATGTCTATTGAGGTAAACAACATTCTGTGCCGTATGAATATGTCCCTCGTTTAAGAAACAGATTGGGTTTATTTACATTTGTGAAGAAAAAAAGATACTCTAACCCTAACCCTAAAACAGATTGAAATGCAATAGATCGATACTAGGGTCATAATTATGGGTGACAATTTCATATGACATCACTAGAAAAAACTGCCGTTCAAACGGAAAAGATCCATGATAGAAAATGCTACCATGGAGAACGGACGTTAAACGATGATGATGATGACAGGAAGGATACACTGCACAATGAAGTATGTGATTCCTTGATACACAAAACTACAGGATGGTCATGGATGGGACAGCTTTGATTTTAGGTCTACTGAATCAAGGCTGACCTGGGGTGAAACAACCACAGCAACTTCTGACAGCATAAGTTCTTTTGAGGTCAACGCTTCATGGACACCTTCTGCAGCCCTCATCATTGTCAAGCGTCATGAAGACCCCCTTAACTGATGCGGCCAGTCATTGGGGTGTCACACTGGGTGCTTTCATAGCCAGCCATCCCCACTGGTTAAGTTAAATTAATTTTTTGGCTCAAAAAGCAAAAAGCAAGGCCATGTAGAGGGACATGGTGTTATGTACAGGGTGGTGTTCATGCAAAGAGTTCAGGCCATTTCTGGTCAAGGGAGACTTTGAACCGAGCGGTCGTCGGCATCTTCACTATCTCGTCCGGCAGCTTATTCCACGGATCCACAACCCGGATGGAGAAAGCCCCTCTCCTTCGATTGAGATGAAATCGTTGCAGATAGAGCTTTTTGAAGTGACCCCACAGCCGACGCTCTGGAGCAGGAGTGAAGAACAGCTCTTTCGAGAGGTTACACTTTCCGCTTATGATGTTGTGAGCAAGAATGAGATCACCATGGCGTCGTCGTTTTTCTAGAGAATAAAGGTCGAGCGTCTTCAGCCTTTCTTCATAAGACAAATGCTTGAGACCAAGAACCATGTGGGTAGCCAGCTTCTGGACTCTTTCGAGATGATGTATGTCTTTGAGGAGATAAGGACAAGAGGCTTGAATCCTGTACTCCAATATGGGTCTCACCAGCGTGACATAGAGCGGTAGGAATATGGCTGCCGTGAGCATTCCGAATGACCATCGAATCAAGAACAGAACTCCGCATGCTTTGTTGGCAGCATGGACGCACTGGGCCGAAGGTCTCTGTTATGCATAGCAGATTTGCTGTGTTGGGACCTGTTCAATCTTTGGTGGTGCCAGACTAGGTTTTCTTTTGTCTGTCTGCCTCTCTTTTGGCTTCCCTCATGTGGGCCCCGAAGAATGGTTTGGGACAGGGAGCTGTAGCGAAATACATGGAGGGGTGATGGGAACCACCAAGCATTTCTAAGGATTACAGAAATGCCGTAACGGAAACACAAACAAGACTGAACCCCTCACATGACACACACAAAAAGAAAGTAACTCTGCACCCTTTTCTTAAGGGTTCTTACCTTGTTAGCTGGTCCAACAGATTCCACCCGAACAACTTTAAGTCTTTCATGAAGGAGCTCGTCTTTTGAGTTAGTAACAGGGTCAGATTCTGAGAATATAAACAAACATAGATACCACAAATTAAAGGTTGAAATATTATATATGAGAGACATGAACATCAAAATAAATATCAATGGAAATAGTCGTTGTGATACCTGCGCCGGTGGCACATAAAAAGCACCATCCGAACGTGGCCGATGCCAGTGCCGCCTTGACTGGCTTCCGTGCCGGTGGCACATAAAGAGCACCATCCGAACCCCGCTGTGCTTGAGGAGACCTATTGAGTCAAGTACATGAACATCGAAATAAATATCAATGGAAATAGTAGTTGTGATACCTGTGCCGGTGGGACATAAAAAGCACCATCCGAATGTGGCCGATGCCAGCGCCGCCTTGACTGGCTTCTGTGCCGGTGGCACGTAAAAAGCACCATCTGAACGTGGCCGATGCCAGCGCCACCTTGACTGGCTTCCGTGACGGTGGCACGTAAAAAGTACCATCCGAACGTGGCCGATGCCAGTGCCGCATAAACTGGCTTCAGTGCCGGTGGCACGTAAAAAGCACCATCTGAACTTG
Source organism: Octopus sinensis (assembly GCF_006345805.1). Lineage (NCBI taxonomy): Eukaryota > Metazoa > Mollusca > Cephalopoda > Octopoda > Octopodidae > Octopus > Octopus sinensis. The sequence continues at coordinate 10,126,029 of NC_043024.1, forward strand.
ACCGATGCCAGCACCGCCTTGACTGGCTTCCGTGCCGGTGGCACATAAAAAGCACCAACCGATCGTGGCCGATGCCAGACTCCCCTGGCACCTGTGCCGGTAGCACATAAAAAGCACCGACTACACTCACGGAGTTGTTGGCATTAGGAAGGGCATCCAGCTGTAGAAACACTGCCAGATCAGACTGGAGCCTGGTGCAACCTTCTGGCTTCCCAGACCCCGGTCGAACCGTCCAACCCATGCTAGCGCGGAAAATGGACGTTAATCGATGATGATGACAGAGTGGGAGAGATAGAGAGAGTATTTCTTTATTCACCATAAGTTTGAGAAAAAGAGGGGACAATACGGGGACAGACAAAACAAACGTTGGGGTCAGGGTATCGAATGAGACGAAACGTATGAATAAACAAACAATTAAAATATATACAACTAGAAGTATCGCCCGGCGTTGCTCGGGTTTGTAAGGGAAATAACTATATAAGCATTTTTAGAGAGTTATAGCCAAAAAATAGCCAAAAAATAGCAAAAATATGCATTAAAAATAGAAAAACAAATTATGGTAAATGTTTTTTTAAATCGTTGACTCATCGTAGACATTTTTAGAGAATTACTTCCCTTATATAATAGCGAAAAAAATGCATTAAAATGGAAAAACATGATGGTAAATTTTTTTTAAATCGTTGACTCGGTTATGAGTAATGTGTGAAAGAGAGAGATAACTGATTTTTTACTCGGTGTATGTGTATATGTATGTATGCATGTATGTGTGTATGTATGTATCTATGTGTGTGTGTATGGCCGATTCATCGTAATTACGATGAATCGGCCATACATACATACACACACACATACTTACACACACACACACACATACATGCATACATACATATACACATACACCGAGTAAAAAATCAGTTATCTCTCTCTTTCACACATTACTCTCTGTCTCTTCGCACACACACTAACAGAAGCACTTCACTTACACAACATACTGTCTGTCTCCCACACCCCATCAAACACACACACGCGCACTTCAAAGAGAAACTTCCTCGTCATAAAATCGCTTCCTCTTAGTCTCTTTCGCTCTCATTACTTATGTAAAAAATAAAAGTTTTTTACGGAAATCGACGGAAACTTGTGCTACGACAAGCGAAACGTTGCCCACCCCCTGGCTTTCCCCCCTATATACACGGCTTTATATATATATATATATATGTGTGTGTGTGTCTGTGTGTGTGTGTATAAGTTTGTGTGTCTGTGTTTGTCCCCTAACTTACTTTGTGGTATATATATATGGCATTGTGCTACGACAACCGAAACGTTGCCAGGGGGTGTATATATTTACCTCGTTCCTCTTGTCCTTGGGTGACTTCAGGTTGTTTGTACCTAGGAGCAGACACGGACTTAATCTTCTGCCTCTCAAGTTCCCGATGGGCCCGGGCTTCAATATTGAAATTCTTCAGCGGCCTCAACACTGCTGACCCGAAGTTACCCATAATCAGTCCGATCAGATCAGATCAGATCAGAGATCAAAGCCCCCAGGAGATTCGCTGCAAGGAGTTCATTCGGGTGTTATGATGTAACTGACATTGACACGGGGGAGGTCAACAACGGTGTAACATCAACATATGTCCACCACACACCATCAATGATATAAGGGAGATAACTCTCGCTCTTTCTTCGGCTCTCTACTTCGCTTTCATTTCTCTTTCTCTTTCCCTCTCTCACTTTACACTTTTTCTCGCTTCTCTCTCTTACTCTTTCTCTCTCTCTTCCCCTCTCTCTCTTCCCCTCTCTCTCTTACTCTGTCTCTCTCTCTTCCCCCCTCTCTCTCTCTCTCTCTTTCCCTCTCGGCAACCTAATTGAATACTTTACAGTTTTTCTTATATAACAATTTTGTTACGTTTTTTCGGATCTTTTCGGTTTACTCTCTCTCTTTTACTCTTTTACTTGTTTCAGTCATTTGACTGCGGCCATGCTGGAGCACCGACTTTTAGTCGAGCAAATCAACCCCGGGACTTATTCTTTGTAAGCCCAGTACTTATTCTATCGGTCTCTTTCACCGAACCGCTAAGTGACGGGGACGTAAACACACCAGCATCGGTTGTCAAGTAATGCTAGAGGGACAAACATAGACACACAAACACACACACGCATATATATATATATATTATATATATATATATATATATATATACATATATACGACAGGCTTCTTTCAGTTTCCGTCTACCAAATCCACTCACAAGACATTGGTCGGCCTGAGGCTATAGTAGAAGACATTTGCCCAAGGTGCCACGCAGTGGGACTGAACCCGGAACCATGTGGTTGGTAAACAAGCTACTTACCACACAGCCAGTCCTGCCGGTTTGAACGGCAGTTTTTAACATAATTTCTAGGTAACTAAAACATTTCAAACTTCGTATACTGGTAGAATGTGTTTATAAAACATCTTTTTCTCTTGGCTATATTGAGAAAATTCTATGGTTTGTAAGATATTTGTTGTTGTTTTTTCTTCAATTTCTGCAATTTCAACCAATCAATGACGTCTATTGAGGTAAAAAAAAACATTCTGTGCCGTATGAATATGTCCCTCGTTTAAGAAACAGATTGGGTTTATTTACCTTTGTGAAGAAAAAAAGATACCCTTCCCCCCACCCCTAACCCTAACCCTAACCCTAAAAGAGATTGAAATGCAATAGATCGATACTAGGGTCATAATTATGGGTGACAATTTCACATGACACCGCTTGAAAAAAACTGCCGTTCAAACCGAAAAGATCCTTTTTATTCAAAATATGAACAAGGATACATTATAGAAAAGGAAAAAAAGCAAAAAAGAAAGAAGAAAGGGGGAGAAGGAAGAAAGAGAAAATCACTAATTCATCACCAAGTGTTTGGCAAAGTTCTTGTGATCGTTGGAATGTGATACCCGTGAGAACGCTTGGCTTTTCCAACGCCTTAGCATCACAACGCCTTAGCATCACACTTAGCGTGGCTTAGTGGTTAGGGTGTCAGCACCATGATCGTAAGATTGTGGTTTCGATTCCTGGACCAGGCGACGCGTTGTGTTCTTGAGCAAAACACTTCATTTCACGTTGCTCCTGTCCACTCAGGTGGCAAAAATGAGTAACGCTGCGATGGACTGGCGTCCCGTCCAGCTGGGGAACACATACGCCATAGAAACCGGGAAAAGAGGCCCATGAGCCTGGCTAGGATTTAAAAGGGCGCATTTTATTTTTTTACTAGCAGTATCGCCTGGCGTTGCTCGGGTTTGTTTCGACCCTTTAGAATTGGAATTTTTGAAAAGAAAAAAATTTGCATTATGTAGCTTGTTATTCTCTTTAAGTGAACATTTTTCTGGTTGAAATACACCGAAAAATGGTGACACAGCAGTCAAAAAGTCGTAAAAAATAGGGATTTTCATAGAAAAAAAGCACCTCTTTGATGTAAATAATTTTTGGTGTTAACATGGTCCAATTTGAATTTTTTCTTCTACGGAAGGAAGAGCAAGCCTTCTGCTATCATACTCTCAATTTTGGTCAACTTATGCCGCAGGGTCTCGGAGGAGATAGTGTTAGTTGAAGGCTACCAAACCTGCCATACACAGACAACTTCAGCTTTATATATAGAGAGAGATTTAGCATCGCCATCGCCTGTGGTAAAGCCGCGAATGTGTTGACTTGCTTCAGTGTGACCAATTTGGTGTTGGGATCTTTTCGGTTTGAACGGCAGTTTTTTCTAGCAGTGTCATATGAAATTGTCACCCATAATTATGACCCTAGAATCAATCTATTACATTTCAATCTGTGTCAGGGTTAGGGTTGGGTGGAAGGGTATCTTTTTTTCTTCACAAATGTAAATAAACCCTATCTGTTTCTTAAACGAGGGACATATTCATATGGCACAGAATGTTTTATTTTTACCTCAATGGACGTCATTGATTGGTTGAAATTGCAGAAATTGAAGAAAAAAATTAATTCACCATTGTCTCATTGGACGGTCTCTTCTAACAGAACTGCTTAACCCTTTACCTGTCCTGTGTAACACATCTAATATACAGGACACATATCCTTGGCATCCAAGCATCATATACGATTCACATTCTCAAATTTTTTCAACTACCAGAGTAACTTGAGACTTATGAAAGGAACGGTTTATATAACTTAGAACATTTGAAGCAAGGGCTATCTAAAAAAAGCTCATGAACAAGGATGGAGGTTTAGGACAAATTTATGAAAATGCTTTAGACAGGCAAAGAGTTAATGACACAGATAGACTCACTATGAATATATAGTTTGTATAATATAATACACTTATGTTACATTAAATGGTCTCTTCTAACAGAAATGCTTAACGCTTTACCTATTTCTTTATTACCCACACGGGGCTAAACACAGAGGGGACAAACAAGGACAGACATAGGTATTAAGTCGATTACATCGACCCCAGTGCGTAACTGGTACTTAATCTATCGACCCCGAAAGGATGAAAGGCAAAGTCGACCTCGGCGGAATTTGAACTCAGAACGTAACGGCAGACGAAATACGGCTACGCATTTCGCCCGGCGTGCTAACGCTTCTGCCAGCTTAACGCTTTACCTGTCCTATGTTTTACACCTGGCACACAGGATATATATCTTTGGCAGCCATGCACTATATACGATTCACATTTAAAATTTTTTTTTAAATACCAGAGTAACTTAAGATTTCTGAAAGGAAATATTTATATTACTCAATACAAACAAAACAAGAGCAAACTAAAAGGTCTGGGGGATTTAGGACAAACTTATGAAAATGATTAGGACAAGCTTTTGCTTGTGATGGAACTACTCTGGGAATACAAGTTTATGTTTTTTATTTAAATGCTGCATTAAGCAGGGAAAGAAAATTGATAACGAGGTATTGATTAGCACCGGATATTTTAATTAGCTATAAAAATACCAAACATAAATCTGTTATTTCTTCTGAAATACCAGGGTAACTTAAGACTTTTGAAAGGAAATTAGGGTTAGGGAAATATTTATATTACTCAAAGGAAATATTTATATTACTCAATACAAGCAAAATAACGGCCAACCAAAAGGTCTGGGGGGGGGGATTTAGGACAAACTTATGAAAATGATTAGGACAAGCTTTTTCTTGTGAAGGATCTACTCTGGGAATACAAGTTTATGTTTTTTATTTAAATGCTGCATTAAGCAGGAAAAGAAAATTGATAACCATATACCTCTTTCCAAGTGCACATTACCAGGATGGCGACAAAGTGCAGACGACTGGCTGGGTGGATCCTAAGAACATTCAGAACCAGAGATAAGGAAACTATGATGGTCCTCTGGCGGACATTCGTCCTCAGTCGCCTGGATTACTGCTCACAGCTATGGTCACCCACCAGTGTAAAATTAACAGCAGACCTTGAAGCAATCCAGAGAAGATTCACAAAGAAGATCGTCTCTTTGCAACAGCTCAGCTACTGGGAAAGGTTGAAACAGCTAAGACTCTACTCCCTGGAGAGAAGACGGGAGAGGTATGCAGTAATATATGTCTGGAAGATCCTGGAAGGAATTGTGCCAAATTTTGGCATTGTAAGCTACACCAATGCTAGAACGGACGACACTGCATAGTGCCAAAGATCCGGCAATGCCATCACGCTTCAGGACAAGCTTCTGCAACAGCCTGGGTTTCAAGGGCCCACAGCTTTTTAATATTCTCCCAAAGAGTCTGAGGAACTTGCACAAAGTAGATGTAGCGGTTTTTAAATCAAAACTGGACATCTTCCTGTCAAGAGTCCCAGATGAACCTATCTCACGGCAAGAGGTGCAAATGAGAGTAGCTATATCAAACTCCATTCTTCACCAAGTGCCACATATTAGACGAGGTTCGTCTCAATAACAGTGTAGCACAAAACGGCGGTGCATCAGCATGGCCGCAGCTCTGAGCTGAAACTAGAGAAAAAAAATATATATATATATTATATATATATATATTATATATATATATATATATATTATATTATATATATATTATATATATATATATATATATATATATATATATATATATATATATATATATATATATAATATATATATATAAGCCTTATTGTATTACCGTGTGTATTATGTTCGTAATGTGAGCTGCGTTGTTGTGCATGACACTTGATCTGCAGAGTCCATGTTGTAGTGGTCGTTTATTTCATTATTTCAGTGGACATTTTCTTATTTCTTATTTCTTATTACCCACAAGGGGCTAAACACAGAGGGGACAAACAAGGACAGACAAAGAGATTAAGTCGATTACATCGACCCCAGTGCGTAACTGGTGCTTAATTTATCGACTCCGAAAGGATGAAAGGCAAAGTCGACCTTGGCGGAATTTGAACTCAGAACATAAAGACAGACGAAAAACTGCTAAGTATTTTGCCCGGCGTGCTAAAGTTTCTTATTTCTTTATTGCCCACAAGGGGCTAAACGCAGAGGGGACAAACAAGGACAGACAAACGGATTAAGTTGATTACATCGACCCCAGTGCGTAACTGGTACTTAATTTATCGACCCCGAGAGGATGAAAGGCAAAGTCAACTTCAACGGAATTTGAACACAGAACTTAGTAGCTGACGAAATACCTGTTTCTTAACTACCCACAAGGGGCTAAACATAGAGGGGACAAACAAGGACAGACAAAGAGATTAAGTCGATTATATCGACACCAGTGCGTAAATGGTACTTAATTTATCGACATCGAAAGGATGAAAGGCAAAGTCGACCTCGGCGGAATTTGAACTGAGAACGTAGCGGTAGACGAAAAACTGCCAAGCATTTAGCCCGGCGTGCTAACGTTTCTGCCAACTCGCCGCCTTACTTCATTGGATATTTTCTGCATACATTGTGTCTTGTGTTTGTAGTTTCCGAATCCTTTGATACGTACTCATTCCCACGACCAATACAGAAACTGGTTGACAGGTGGAATTGGCCTGTTTACGTACCATTTTGTCCAGCTTATAAATTCCTACATCACCAGGCTCGTCAAACGTATGGCTGCCTGTTGTTCGTGCCGCAAAAAACCAACTGAACCTGTGCCAAAACAATCCATTGAAACTACGCTGTAACCATGATTTCTAATAATTTTGTTCACATGTTCACACACGCAGAAGGTCGTGAGTTCCATCCTCACCAGAACCCGTTAATATTTTAACGGCGGTGCATCAGCTTGGCCGCAGCGTGTCTGTGGAGTGCTCAGCCACTTACACGTTAATTTCACGAGCTGGCTGTTCCGTTGATTCGGATCAACCGGAACCCTCGTCGTCGTAACCGACGGAGTGCTTCCAACTCCAACACCCTATATTGTATATTGGTTAGTGAATGATGTGGGAAGGGTACATTTAAGGGTTACAACAATCCCTTAGTGTTGTCCTGCCAAAGTTATTGTTTACAGTGAACGAACACACACAAACCAACACACACACATAAATACACACACAAACACATACATAAATACATACTTTTTCTTTCTTTTACTCATTTCAGTCATCTGACTGGAGCCATACTGGAGCACCACCTTGAAAGGTTTTTTTTTATTTTAGTCGAATAAACTGACCCCAGAGCTTATTCTTTGTAAGCCTAGTACTTATTTTATCAGTCTCTTTTGAGACACACCAACACCAGTAGTCAAGCAGTGATACTGGGACAAACACAGACACAAAGATACACACACATATATATCTATATATATAAAACTGAGATTGTCTGTCTGTCTGTATGTGTACCTCACTAAAACTCAAGAACTACCCAACCAATTTCCTTCAAATTTTACACATGCTTTATTTGGGGTCCATGCAGTGTCATGGGCCCTAAAAATTTTCAACCTCTTGCCTAATTCGAGCCCGGAACAATCTCTTTCTCTTACACTATTTCAGTATTATGTGTCAAAAGTGAAACAATAACATCTCTATTGTAATGTGAGATAATACTTTCAGTTTTAATAGGTTTAACTATTAATATTTTCACTTTGTATATATATATATATATATATTGTAAAAATAAACCATTCACACCGCAAGCATATATGTTTCATGTCTATTACTTTCACTATGATATATTTATCATAGGGCCAACTAAAGAGTCTGAAAAGGTTTAGGACAAAATTACAAAATTGCTTTGGACAGTCAAAGAGATAATGTCACAAATAGGCTAACTTTGAATATATACTTAGTGTAACAATAGGCTAATGTTACATTAAATGGTTTCTGTTTCTTTATTACCCACAAGGCGCTAAACACAGAGGGGATAAACAAGGACAGACAAATGGATTAAGTCGATTACATCGACCCCAGTGCGTATCTGGTACTGAATTTATCGAGCCTGAAATGATGAAAGGCAAAGTCGACCTCGGCGGAATTTGAACTCAGAACGTAGCGGCAGACGAAATACCTATTTCTTTACTACCCACAAGGGGCTAAACATAGAGGGGACAAACAAGGACAGACATAGGTATTAAGTCGATTACATCGAACCCCAGTACGTAACTGGTACTTAATTTATCTTCCCCATAAGGATGAAAGGCAAAGTTGACCTCGGTGGAATTTGAACTCAGAACGTAACGGCATACGAAATACAGCTATGCATTTCGCCCGGCATGCTAACATCTGCCAGCTCACTGCCTTTTCTTAAATGTTACATTAAACGGTCTCTTCTAACAGAATTGCTTAACCCTTTACCTGTCCTATGGTTTACACCTGACACACAGGATACATATCCTTGCAGCCATGCATCATATACAATTCACATTCTCAAATTGTTTCAACTACCAGAATAACTTGTGATTTATGAAAGGAAAGGTTTATATTACTCAATACGAACAAAACAAGGGCCAAATAAAAGGTCTGGGGGGGATTTAGGACAAACTTATGAAAATGATTAGGACAAGCTTTTTCTTGTGAATGATCTACTCTGGGAATACAAGTTTATGATTTTTATTTAAATGCTGCAATAAGCAGGAAAAGAAAATTGATAACAAGGTATTGATTAGCACCAGATATTTTAATTAGTTATAAAAATACCAAACATAAATCTGTTATTTCTTCTGAAAACTTCAACCGGCAGGAAAAAAAACGGTCTATATATCAGTATTTGCTTGCTTCATTTAGAAATTTAGCATGATACTTAATGTGGTCACCAATAAAAGACGCGATGAAGTAGTAACCGTGGCCGTAGCCCTGAAAATAGAAAAGGGACATATGAGGCAGGAACATTGTTGTCTTATATTGATGTGTTATTGAGCAATGATGACCAACACCTCTGAAAATATGATTATTGATGTGTGGCAAACAAAGTAAAATGGATCCCCACAACACCTCCAGATCTACAGCCTGTATCTTCTCTTGTTCCTTGAAGGGTTGCTCTGGCACCTGTTCCAGGCTAAAACCGACCTCACCTGTGCTTGTACCATGTAAAAAGCATCCAGTCCACACTGTGAAGTGGTTGGCATTTGGAAGGGCATCCAGCTGTAAAAACCTTGCCAAAACCGACCTCACCTGTGCTTGTGCCATGTAAAAAGCATCCAGTCCACACTGTGAAGTGGTTGGCATATGGAAGGGCATCCAGCTGTAAAAACCTTGCCAAAACTGACCTCATCTGTGCTTGTGCCATGTAAAAAAGTATCCAGTCCACACTGTAAAGTGGTTGGCATTTGGAAGGGCATCCAGCTGTAAAAACCTTGCCAAAACTGACCTCACCTGAGCTTGTGCCATATAAAAAGCATCCAGTTCACACTGTGAAGTGGTTGGCATTTGGAAGGGCATCCAGCTGTAAAAACCTTGCCAAAACTGACCTCACCTGTGCTTGTGCCATATAAAAAGCATCCAGTTCACACTGTGAAGTGGTTGGCATTTGGAAGGGCATGCAGCTGTAAAAACCTTGCCAAAACTGACCTCACCTGTGCTTGTGCCATATAAAAAGCATCCAGTTCACACTGTGAAGTGGTTGGCATTTGGAAGGGCATGCAGCTGTAAAAACCTTGCCAAAACTGACCTCACCTGAGCTTGTGCCATATAAAAAGCATCCAGTTCACACTGTGAAGTGGTTGGCATTTGGAAGGGCATGCAGCTGTAAAAACCTTGCCAAAACTGACCTCACCTGAGCTTGTGCCATATAAAAAGCATCCAGTTCACACTGTGAAGTGGTTGGCATTTGGAAGGGCATCCAGCTGTAAAAACCTTGCCAAAACTGACCTCACCTGTGCTTGTGCCATGTAAAAAGCATCCAGTTCACTCCGTGGGGTGGTCGGTGTTAGGAAGGAGGCATGCAGCTGTAAAAACCAGGCCAAAACAGACACAGAAGCCTGGTGTGGTCTTTCGCCTGACCAGCAGCTCTGGTCAAACCATCCAACCCATGCCAACAGATGCTAAATGATGATGGTGGTGATGAGGATTTTCCAAGTCCTTACCTCATGTTTCCGGATTGTGGCTGCAACATTTTTCTCCCGAACAACCTTCTCCAAATTCTCTGTTAATAACACATCCTTTAGAAAGATATCAGCCAAACCCTAAAATACAAAATTAAAATCCCAATTAATCCCACCTAATCTGGTTTCAATCCTAATATTACAACAGTACAATTATTTCTAGCCTCAACTCTACAATACTAAATCAACCTTTTAGCAGTCACATAATCAATCAAACCCGACAAATGAAGTGAGTTCATGGTTCATAGGACGGCCTGCTGTGCTAACCTTGGATTGTAGAGTGACCCGCTGTTCTTGAAGAGACCTACTGAGTCAAGTACGCCAACACCAACATCAAAATGAAAATCAAATGGAAATTGTAGTTAAGATACCCATGCCGGTGGCACGTAAAAAACACCATCCGAGCGTGGCCGTTTGCTAGCCTCCCCTGGCCCCTGTGCTGGTGGCACGTAAAAAGCACCCACTACACTCACGGAGTGGTTGGCGTTAGGAAGGGCAAACAGCTGTAGAAACACTGCCAGATCAGACTGGGCCTGGTGCAGACTCCTGGCTTCCCAGACCCCGGTCGAACCGTCCAACCCATGCTAGCATGGAAAACGGACGTTAGACGATGATGATGATGTAATTGAGGGAGGGGGCAGGCGATTAAATTGACCTCAGTATGAAACTGGTACTTAATTTATAAACCCCGAAAAGATGAAAGGCAAAGTCAACCTCAGAGGAATTTGAACTCAGAACGTAAAGACGGATGAAATACCTATTTCTTTATTACCCACAATGGGACAAACAAGGACAGACATAGGTATTAAGTCAATTACATCGACCCCAGTGCGTAACTGGCACTTAATTTATCGACCCCGAAAGGATGAAAGGCAAAGTCGACCTTGGTGGAATTTGAACTCAGAACGTAACAGCAGACGAAATACCTATTTCTTTACTACCCACAAGGGGCTAAACACAGAGGGGACAAACAAGGACAGACATAGGTATTAAGCCGATTACATCGACCCCAGTGCGTAACTGGCACTTAATTTATCGACCCCGAAAGAATGAAAGGCAAAGTCGACCTCGGCGGAATTTGAACTCAGAACGTAACGGCAGACAAAATACCTATTTCTTTATTGCCCACAAGGGGCTAAACACAGAGGGGACAAACAAGGACAGACATAGGTATGAAGTCGATTACATCGACTCCAGTGTGTAACTGGTACTTAATTTATCGACCCCGAATGGATGAAAGGCAAAGTCGACCTTGGTGGAATTTGAACTCAGAACGTAACAGCAGACGAAATACCTATTTCTTTACTACCCACAAGGGGCTAAACACAGAGGGGACAAACAAGGACAGACAAACGGATTAAGTCGATTACATTGACCCCAGTGCGTAACTTCTACTTAATTTATCGACCCCGAAAGGATGAAAGGCAAAGTCGACCACGGCAGAATTTGAACTCGGAACGTAACGACAGACAAAATACCGCAAAGCATTTCGCCCGGTGTGCTAATCTTTCTGCCTTAAAATGTAAAACTTATTGGATTACTTATGCATTATCTTGCAGCTTCAAGATTCTGATGATGTAGGTGTTTATTTTTAGAATGACATTGTAGGGTAAGTATGACAGGCCAGATCTGGTCACTTTGAACAAATAAACAGGGACAGTATTCAGGCTGGATTTGACCAGTTTAAATGCTAAAGGATTAAATACCAATTAATCCTATTTAATCTGCTTTCAATGCAAAATTACAATGTATAATTATTTCTCTTTTACTCTTTTACTTGTTTCAGTCATTTGACTGTGGCCATGCTGGAGCACCGCCTTTAGTCGAGCAAATCGACCCCGGGACTTATTCTTTGTAAGCCCAGTACTTATTCTATCAGTCTCTTTTGTCAAACCGCTAAGTGACGGGGACGTAAACACACCAGCATTGGTTGTCAAGTGATGCTAGGGGGACAAACACAGACACACAAATACACACACATATATATATACATACATATATACGACAGGCTTCTTTCAGTTTCCGTCTACCAAATCCACTCACAAGGCATTGGTCGGCCCGGGGCTATAGCAGAAGACACCT